>NC_133662.1:239569866-239869866 GCF_037893015.1 Macrotis lagotis | reverse complement strand
ATCTCCCAGCATGTGGTCAAAGTGGACTTCCTGAACCGCATCCACAAGAAACATCCCCCAAACCGCCGGGTGCTGCAGGCCGTCAAAAGAAGAAGCTTGAAGGTAAAAGTAGAGTCATTAGCCAGAAGGGGAATCTCATCTTACCGAACTTTCCTTCCTTTCCTTTGTCCCTGGACAAGAAGATGCTGTAATCAAGTTTTTCAGCTGAAGTTCCTTCTCTTGGCCACAATCACACAGACAGGGCGGGGGACGAGACAAAGAGACTACAAATTGCAAAACCGAGGAAGATGAATCATTTTTCCTATTTTGCCCTGGATTGGACATTTCCTTTAGAAGGAAATTGGAAGTTCCCCTCCCTCCCCAGTCTCTTCTAGAAGGGAAAAAAAAGCCTCCAGATTTAAAGATAGCAATTTGTGACTATTGACTATGTAATACAGAATAAAGATACATTTGTGCAGAAATGGAAATCGCATTTTTCCATAAATTATTTCAAGTAGATCATTACAATTTAGAAAAGTTTAGATTAATTTGGTGAGTGCAGATTCAAAGAAATTTAACTCTTCAGTACTGAAACCTTATGGTTTAAGGTCCAAGGGAGATGGACTAAGTGTCTTCAACAAGCCTCATCTAGTCTGGTGGATGGTTTCTCCACTCATAGGCCAACATCTCAGGACATTCCATTGGCTAGCTTTGGTGACTGATACTTGGAATGGTTTGATAGGAATAGTAGTAAAGAACTACAATCGATATTTTTCCTTTCACATTATTGGTAAGATCGATTTTCAGCTTATTTCATTGCTTACTCTGTAACCCAAAGGACAGCTGGTGTCATTACTGTTGCTCCTTCTTGAGCTGTTTCAGGTCTGGTTCCATCCCTCACTCCATATTCCAGCTCTCTACCATGTTTGCAAAAGACATTGTGAGGGTGGTGTGGTTCCCTCCTAGGAAAGGCAAATCAACGAATGTCAATTAGCGAACACACATCTAAAGGGAAGGCTCGTGCTATCTCTGCAGTGTATCAGCCCAGCGCAAAGTTTGCCACACCGCAGTCACCTCTGGTCACTCTGGTGCAGGTATGTAAAGACTCATGCCAACACTCCCTCCACTCTCCCCTAGGTTCCTGATGCTATCAAATCCCAGTACCAGTTTCCACCTCCACTGCTCGCACCCGCAGCCATTCGGGATGGGGAACTGATCTGCAATGGGGCCCCCGAGGAGTCGCAGAAACACCTTCTGAACCCTGAACACTCTGCTAGCCAGGCAGAGCAACAGGAGGTGAGTGAGGGCCTGACCAGCAGAGGGTCCTGCTGAGGCCCCCCTGCCTTTCCTCTTCACTCTGGGAACTGAAGCTGGACTAGGGAGGACAGAAAAGAGGAGGCCCTGGTGCTGCAGTAGTCTGCAGCCACCCAGAATCTCATTTATTAGAAAACCATCTGACTTTGTCCCACAATGCACCTGCCCAGGTCCTCTCCCACTCCCATCCAAAGCCCATCCATCCTGCACTTCATAGACTCTTATCAAGTCCTAGAACAAATACCTTGAACTCTGGAGTATTTGGGGAAGAGCAGATACATGTCTTAGAGCTAGAGAAAACGTGAAATTCACTCCAAAAAGTGTTGGCCATGCCCCCATCCCTGAAGGACAGATTCCTCCAGAGCTGCTCCCTTCCTTTATCCCCATCCTTCTAGAATACCTGTCCCCTGAGAGACCTCCCATCTCTGTAAAGTCCAAAGGGATCCCACATGAAGACCTGGAAGGTCACCCAGATTGTGCCGGGGATAGGGGCCTAAGAGGAGGTCACCAAGTGTCTGCTTCCTAGCTCTTCCCTCACTAGAGCTTGCCTGGCAGTGCCTGGCGCCTGGCGCCCGGAGCCGCTTCCCCGCACCGAAGAGCGTCATCGGCTGGCTTTCTGGATCTCGTGCGCGACGCCCCCACTGCTGCAGGGGGTGAATCCCTGCCCCTGGCTTCTCCCTCCTCTGACCTGCCTTTCCTTTCTGTTTGCAGTGGCTCTGTAGTGTTGTTGCACTCCAGTGCAGCATATTGAAACATTTATCTGCTAAGCAGATACCCTGGCATTGGGACTCTGAACAGACAGAGAAGGCTGATATTAAGCCTGTTATTGTGGCTGACGGCTCAATCACCACCTCTCTGCAGGCAGCTGACAAGGCACCCACACCGTCCCTTTACCCAATGTCTTGCCCCTCCGGGATGACCACTCAGAACTCCCTGAGCTCATCTCCTTCCCAGCAGCTCCCAGCCCCCGAGGACGTCAACTGCAGCTCTTGTTTGGACAAATCCAAGAAAGTGGTGGCCTGTGGGACCTCTAATGGCCCAACAGGCACAGAGGTGAAAGCCAATGGCCCTCACCTCTATGGTATCCCCCCAGATCCCCCAGACCCCCGACGGCTCCAAAGTTCTGGGACCACTCTCCCAGTAGTTTCCCACCGGCAATCATGGTCCCGGCCCCTCACCCCACCAGCGGCTGGGGGCCTTCAGAACCACACTGTTGGTATCATCGTGAAGACGGAGAACACCACTGGCCCTGTCTCGTGTACCCAGAGGAGTTTGGCATCTGTCCCGAGCCTGCCACCTTCCATTCCCAGTTCTTGTGCCAGCCTAGAGACCACCAGCACTTTGCAAAGAAAGAATGTTCAGACACAGTTAGGACCCCCACTGACAGATTCGAGGCCTCTTGGCTCACCCCCAAATGCTACTCGGGTGCTTACTCCCCCCCAGGCGGCAGGAGATGGCATCTTGACAGTGGGAGCCAACCAGCGATTCTGCTCACCAGCGCCATCTTCAGGTAAGTGTCACTGTGCCCCTACTATACCTAACAAAATCAGTTCATGGACTTCAGGCAACTTTGGACACAGTCTTGTCCATAAGACCATTTCTCCCCACCCTCGTCTACTCCATCTCAGCTGCCATGCCCACATGCTTCCTTGGTCCCCATTGGACAGAAATAGAACCCCAAGCAACTTGAACATGGCTGGAGTCCCCTAGTAGCATGTCAGCCCAGATCATGTGGCCCTTTGGTCACCTGGTTCCATCTGCTTCCTTTGAGCCCTTTCTCTTGCTCTGGGGTTGGTAAGTCAGGATTTCACAGTCAAAGGGTAAGCCTGGGAATTGATTGGGAATGTATCCAGAACTTCCCTGGGTCGACTTTCTACAAAACTTCGATATCAGTCTTTGGAACACCCGCCCAGGGCTTATGGCATCAACCAGAAGCAGACCCTAATAGCTCCAAACTCCAGGAAGGAGGTTAGGAGAAAAGAAAACTTCATGGGTATAAGTTTTCTATATAAGGTTGCCCCCAGAATTTGTCATCCAGCCAAGAAGATTGCATCACTCCATCCTTTCATGTGAAAAAATTGCAGTTTGCCATTCAGTATCTGAATGAGGAGCAGCTAGATGGTGCAGTGGATAGAGCACCGGCCCTGGAGCCAGAAGGACCTGAGTTCAAATGTGGCCTCAGACACTTAATAATTACCTAGCTGTGTGACCTTGGGCGAATCACTTAAGTATCTGAATGAGGTTTCAAGTCCTGGTCCAATTTGAGTTTCACATTTTTCTCCCTTTTCTCCTCCCTCAACAGCAGGTAATCTGATATAGAGTATACATTTATAATTATGTTAAACATATTTCTGTTAGTGAAAGAAGATTCAAAACAAAAGGGAAATAAAAATCCATGAGAGGGGTAAAAGACATAAAGCATAAAACAAATAAAGTGAAAATAGTTTGTTTTGGTCTGCATTCAGACCTCCATAGTTCTTTTTCTGGATGTGAATGGTATTTTCCATCACAAGTCCTTTAGAATTGTCTTTGATCATTGTACTGCCGAAGAGAGCTAAATCTATCACAGTTGATCATCATGTGTCTGCTGACTTCACTCAGCATCAATTCGTGTTAAGTTCTTCCAGGCTTTTCTGAAATGCACCTGTGAATAATTTCTTATAAAATAGTAGTCAGTTAACCTTTTTGTTTCTGTTTCCTCCTCTACAAAATGAGCTAGAGAAGGAAATGGTAGACCACTCCAGTATCTTTGCCAAGAAAACCCCAAATAAGGTCACAAAGAATATCAGATATGACTGAAAACAGCTGAACAACCAAAACATGTTATGCAGCCTCTTGTAGTTTTGTTCAAATCTTAAACAAGTGGTCCCCTACATAAGAGATTCTATATCAGGAATGGTTTCCCAAGAGCTACTATTCTTCCAAAGACTAAACATCTCAATATGAGGAACAGACTTTTTTGCTGCAGTAATTTTTAGTCTTTGGGAATGAGATTGGGGTTTCCAAAAAAGCAGGATACTTTAAAAAATAACTCGGCTTTTCTTTCTGTTGCATCTGCAGATGGCAAGGTCAGTCCTGGCACGTTATCCATAGGAAATGCTTTAACCATACCCCCTTTCCCGGCCAACTCTACTGCAATGGTAGATCTCACCAATTCTCTTCGAGCATTAATGGACATCAATGGAGGTGAGTGAGTAGTTGCTGAATTGTAGAAGACCTCAGCAGTGAATCGGCTAGGTGAGCAGTGGATAGAGCACTGGCCATAGTGGCCAGGAGTTCAAATCTTGACCCTGGTTAAGTTACTTAACCCTGACAGCCTTGCATCCAAGGTCATCTCCAGTTGACCTGATTCCTATCTGGCCATTGGCCTCAAATGGCTCTGGAGGAGGAAGTGAATCTAGGGACTTAGCACAATAACCCACCACACACACACACACACACACACACACACACACACACACACTCAAATCCAATTCATGTGCTTATCTTGCTCTTTTTTGATAACAAAGTACAAACAGCAGCAGCAATGAGTCCCAGGATTGTTTCCTTTAGACTTGTAATTAGTGTAATTAGGGATTGCTGGTATTTCATATTTCAGGGGCAAAAGGGACCAAAGGCACAAGGGTGGAAGGAATGTTCTTTTCTTTGTGCCTTCCATCTTCTGTACTTCCAAGGACATCTGTAGAGACTAGGGATTAGCTTCAGATACCATGACTCCTTAGCCCCAGGGTCCATGGAAGAATGATCCCTTGGTACAGTAATTTATTGCTGAGGCAGGTAAAATAGGTAAAGGGGTACTTGGAATGTGAATATTGGTTGATTTTATTCTGTAGGTTCAGGTTACCTAATACCAAGTCAGTCTTTCCTAGAGACCTACTTTAAAGCTAGAATCCAGGGGCAGCTAGATGGCGCAGTGGATGGAGCGCCGACCCTGGAGTCAGGAGGACTGGAGTTTAAATGCAGCCTCGGACACTTAATAATTACCTAGCTGTGTGATCTTGGGCAAGTCACTTAACCCCATTGCCTTTCAAAACAGAAAAAGCCAGAATCTAAAACCAGAAAACAACTAGAGACTCCAAAGGAGTCAAGATAGCTTTTGACTCTCCCCTGAGTGCTGACACTTTGGGCAGCCCTTTTTTGAAGTTAGACCTATAGATTGAAGTGACAGAACTCCAGAAAATCTAAACCCACTTCCTCACTCCCTCCCCACTTATTAATTGACCTGTTTCTTGGTTAACAGAGATCGAGATAAATATGCTGGATGAGAAACTGATCAAGTTCCTGGCCTTGCAGAGAATACATCAACTTTTCCCTTCCCGCGTCCAAACTGTGGTCAGCAATGTTGGAACTCATTCACTGGCCCCTGGGGGGCACCATACAGAAGGTAGGTACATGGTCTGTTCTACATGTCTGGGTAATTGTTCTCCTTTCCGTGTACAATATGAGCTCTGGCTTTGAGCTTTTCCTAAGGTCATGAGGCTCTGAGCTTTGCCTCTTGCTGGACAAGTGACAACCCCAGCTTTCAGGATTGGACTGTGAGGCTTTCATAATCCATTGCAACTTGCTCTCTCCAGAGCAAAGGGATCTACGTTGAGGCTTCAACTGAAAAATTGTCAGCAGGCCCGCACAATGGTTGCTGACTTATGGCAGCCCCCCATATTGTGCCTGCTCCACAGATGTTGGAAGCAGGCAGGAGTAGGGAAGAGGCAGCAGCTGCCTGGCAGTCTGGAGGACAACCTGGACTTTAAGAATTTGAGGGGGGAATGATGAACTGAGAGAAGTAACCATGTAAGAGTAGCTACCATTGACTTACTCCTTGAAGATTACAAAATGTTTGACCTCCTTTATTTCATTTGATTTGTTCATCAGCTTTATGAGTTAAGCATCAGAGCTGTTATCTACATTTTACAAACAAGGAAACGGAAAGAGAAGGGAGGGGGGATATCTGCTCAGGACTCTGGCCTCCTCTGAGTTCTTCCCAACTTCTCCACATGGGACCTTCCCTTTGAGCTTTGAAAGCTTCGACAAAATTGAGCCATCATGTAGCTACGCTTGGATCAGCTTGGAGGAGTTCTGACCAGAAGCCCTAAACAGTTGTCAGTTTATTAGTCCTGTCCATCAGTGAAATTTGGTCCCTGGAGCCAAGAGGGATGTTGAGATCTCTAATTGTGGTTGTGACACTCTCTGGACCTAACCATACCTCTCTCTGTGTGTCTGTGTGTGTGTGGTAGTACACAGAAAGGAGGTACAAGCCCGAGCTGTATTCTACCCTCTCATGGGTTTGGGAGGAGCTGTGAACATGTGCTATCGAACCCTCTACATTGGAACAGGTGAGCGGGCCCACAGGAAGAAAGAACCCCCACAGTCCACCATTGGGAGGAGGGGACCCCTGCCCAGGGATACCTGCCTGACTTGGACAGGTCTTCCTTCAGCTAGGCAGCCCAAGCAATAAAGAAGAGGGGGCAAGTGGCTACTTGTCCATGCCCACTTAGGACAGAGCAAGCGAAAATGGGCTAGAGTGGCAGACAGAAGGATGCAAAGTAGACTTTCCTTCTGGACACTGAGCCTGGTTAATCACCACAAGAAGGTACCAGAGGAGGTTGTAGACTCTTTCCTAGAAAGCTTTTAAGAATGGGTGAGATGCGCACCTACCCATACTTGGCCAACCCTGCCTTCATCTCCAGAGGGCTTGGCTGAGTTTGCCTCCAGAAGGACCTCTCTGAGGCCTCTCCAACCCAGTCGCTGCCCTACCCTTCTAGGGAATACAACTTAATAGACCTTTCACCTTTCAAACACCAGTACCCCTTTACTCAGAGCTCACCTTCCTCCAGCAGAGAAACCCAAATGTGAGGGGACCACAGCTCGGGTTCACTTTCTGTGTTCCCCCTGGCCATGAGCAAAAATAGCAGCTCCAGCCCCATAGAGAGAAAGCTGCAAACAGCCCCCAGTGAGGCAGGGACCCTCAGCTGTCTCCTCCATCCCCCACCTCCCACCCCAGAGTCTCAATCGCCATGAATTCTAGAACTACCTCTGTGATGTCTCTTTTATCCTTTGCCCATCACCCCCGTGCAGGAGCTGACATGGATGTGTGCCTTACAAACTATGGTCACTGTAACTACGTGTCTGGGAAACATGCCTGCATCTTCTATGATGAGGTGAGTGAGAGTGGGCATGGAGCAGCCCAGGTTCTGGTCTTCCTTCTGTCCTCCTGAAGATGGAAGAGGCCCTTCATCCTGGCTGCAGGGTCTCTTCCTTGTGTCTGAGCAGGACAGGAGGTCCCTGTTGGGAAGGAGAAAAGCCGAGGTAGAAGCAGGCCAGCCTCTGCCTTTTCCCCAGAGCCTCTGAGTCTGGGGCGCAGGGACGAGTCAGCCCAGGTGGGGTGCAGAGCTCTGTCCCCCTACTTGATGAGCTTATGTCTAGTCTCCCCTTAGAATACCAAGCATTATGAGCTGTTGAACTACAGTGAACACGGGACAACGGTGGACAACGTGCTGTACTCCTGTGACTTCTCAGAGAAGACGCCCCCCACTCCCCCCAGCAGTATTGTTGCCAAAGTGCAAAGCATCATCAGTAAGTGGGGGCAGGCCCACAGACTGGCCTGCTCTGGGCCAGGCACCTCCCCGAGCCCATACTTGTCCCTTTGCCTCTGCCCACTTTCTCCCCGTGGCCCTTCCTCTGGGGTGCATCCCATATCCACTCCTCCCTAGCTGTGCCTGGGTCTCACCTCTGCCTCCTTGATTTCCCCCAGAATTCCCCCTCCAGCCCTCTCCTAGCCCCTTCCCTCTGAGCCCAGACCCCCCCTCTCCCTCTCTGCAGAGCGCAGAAAGAGCCGGAAGCAGGACGAGGACCCCCCAGAAGAGGCGGCAATGATGAGTTCACAGGCGCAGGGGCAGCCCCGGTGGCCATGCAACTGCAAAGCCAGCAGCTCCAGCTTGATAGGGGGCAGTGGGGCCGGCTGGGAGGGCACGGCCCTGCTGCACCACGGCAGCTACATCAAGCTGGGCTGCCTGCAGTTCGTCTTCAGTGTCACGGAGTTCGCCACCAAACCGTCAAAAGGGGATGGCGGCCTCCTGGTGGATGGCGGCCTGGCTGAAAAGCTGTCCCTCAAGCCCCCTCAGGGCCCCGTGCTGCGCTCCAACTCAGTGCCCTAGGCTGGGGGCACCCCAACGCAGCAGTGTACAGAACCAGCCCGGGCCTTTCTGTCCTCCATCAGAAACTGTTCAGCTACAACCTTTGCATGAAATGAAGAAAACCTTCTGACTCTTTTTTTATCCTTTTTCTTCTCTCAAGTTCAAGGGGGCATTTGCACATAGATTTGTACTCAACATTTCATGGGAACGGGGCAGCCCGGAGCTCAAAGGAGCTTTGGGGAGGGGAGGCCGAGGACCTGGACGCTTCCTCTGGACCCTGCCCCACCTCCCTCCCCGCCCCAGACCCCCCCACCCCGCCCGCCCGCCCACCGTTGTAAAATAATCAGAAACTTGTTCTATTTTGTGGCAGTGACAATAGTTTTATATTAAAAGAAAAAAATACAGTTTTCATACAGCAAAATCTATACAATATCATTGTTTTATTTAATATAAAGATCGCTACCCACTCTCCTCTCATGGCTCCCCCTCCCCCTGCTGCGGTTGCACTACAGGTAGCCTACTGTGTGTTGTGGACAAATGAAAGATTTAACTCTTCTGGCTGTCCATCCTGTTGTATTTCAAATAAGGAAAAGCGTATTGGATTTTGTGTAAATACACCCAGTGATGGCATTTTTTTCAATGTTTTTAAAGCTGTGTACAGTACATGTGGTAGGACGTTTTCTTCAAATTGTCTATTGTAGCAGAAATGTTTTGTCGTAAACTGTTTTTGTCTCCTTTTTTGTTCTCTTTGCCACTTCTACCCTCAACCCTTCTCCCCTCACGGCTAGTACCAATGTACATAGTAATTGTAATGTTTTAGACTTTACAAAAACTTTCCTGTATTCTGTATATAAAAAACCAAAAATACTTCAAATCATGTTTTCTGCCTGTCTGTCATGCCTGTCATCACCTTGAGATGAGCGTCTTCCCATTCTCCCTGAATCCCCAGAGACTAATGGCCAAAGATGGGGAAGATGAGCCCTTTGGACAATCTTCAGCCTTTGATATTATCCATCCCAGGAAAATGGAAACCTTTGTGAAATTTGATTTTTGAATGGATGAGAGAAAGCAAGAGTCATTGACTCATGTATTAATTGGGGAGGGGTTGTCCTATTAAATTTCTTACAGGTGTTAGATATCAGAGCTTGTGACTGGACCTGTATGTTAAAAAATGAACTTTTCCCAGCTCTGACCCTTTGGAGGAGGGGTAAAATTCAGAGGGTCTATGAACTTGGAGAAGGAGCAAAAAGATACGTCTTTATTTTCACTAAGTTTTGGTTTCCCTTTGTACTCCTATATATTTTAATCAAAAGTATTGTTTTGAAAAAGGGTGCATGGGCTTTACAAGACAGTCCGAAAGGTCCATGACCCAGGAAAGGTGTAGAGCCCCCCACTTCCGAGGAAGGGTGTTGAGCTGGCCTGCATAGTTTGCTGGTTCTTAAGTCTAGTAATTGAGTAGGAGTGGCATAGCTGTAAAAACCTTCATTGGGTGTTTGGGGTTTTTGAACTAATTTGATTGGTATAATCCAGGGACCGAGGTATTTTCTGTTGCATTAATCTCTTTCTCTGAAAAGACCCAACTAGAAAGAAGCCTAGCTGTCAAGCAACCCTGGTCTAGTGAGGGTTGAGAGAGCTCCTCTCTGTCCACAGAATCACAAGAGTTGGAAGACTTCAGGAATCATCTAGGCTGACCTAGACCTGAACGGGAAGCCCATCCTGCCTTTGAAGATCCCCATTACCATCGGGCCAGTCCCTGACACTTTTTGATTGCTGTGATTGATAGGAAGTTCACCTTCCCCAAACTGAAATCCAGGCCAGTTTCCACAGACTACTTGTGGTTTTGTCAAATCCCCTTTACACAGATCAACTCTCAAGCATCTTTTGAAGGAAGTTAGACTGAGGAATAGAGTGGCAGAGCATTGATCTGAGAGGAAAGCTGGGCTCTGCTCCCGGTGGCTTGTCTGACCTTCTGTGATTCAGGGCCGGGTAGGAAAAGGGAGCTTTAGACTTGGAGTAAATAGGAATTGGTTTTAGCTTCCTGCCTCTGATGTGTTATGAGATCCTAGGCAGGTCACTTAAAATCTAACAACTTCCTCATTTGTAAAATGATAACACCTACCTCACAGGATTAAATGACATAATTGTATGTAATGTTCATTATAAACCTAAAAGTGCTACAAAAATGTTAACTTTTATTAGATTTCTTAAGGTTTACTGAGATGTCTATGAAGCATTTTCTTACCTGGAAGTTGTATCATGGAATTCGAAGATACCCATCCTAAGTGAGAGGGTGCTATTTTCCCCTCAGAATCTAATCAATTTGAACCAACCCAGAATTCTCTTCAGAGAGGTAGGCTGTTATCTGTAGCCCTTTCCCCCAAGAAACAAACATCTGTGGCCCAACGCCACCCACAAAGGAAAAATGCTTAGTTCCATTTTATAACTGCAAACGTTGCATCCCAGGAAAATTAGGTGGCATGTTTCAAGTCATGAAGCGAGTCTGGGACAGAACTGAGACTGAACTCGGAGTCTAGTGCAGGTGTGAGATAATGAAAAGGAAGCCGAGGAGGGGGGGTGATAATGTCTAACAATAGTCTCAGTAGTTGGAAGCTTTGAAAATTTAAAGGGTGCCATGTATACTTTAAGGAAGAGGAAAGTGTCTGTGTGTGTACATATTTGGAGATCTAGCTAGGTCTGTGTACGTGCAAACAGATGATCCGTTCCCCCTGTACATGACGAGGACACAAGTATCCATCTGAAATAGAAGGGAGAAATATAGAAAGTGTTTTGTCTAGGAAGAAAAGCTACAAAATGCTACATATACTGAATGTAAACAATATATAAAGAAGGGACTAAGTTGAGCTATTTAAGGAGGGGCTAGGCTGAAGAAATTAGGGAGTGGTGAGCCCAAGTCCAATGGAGGGAGAGAGGAGAAGGGGCACTGACAGGAGAGGAGAGGCATGAGGGGCTTGGAGAATGCCAACGGAAAGCAGCACTGTCCTCTGCCTGTCTTTTAGGCCGCTCGCCGTGCCCGGCTGTTACCTGGAGGTGGCACTGCCGCCCCTGGCCTTGGGGCCGCCCCCTCCTCGTTCCCTAAGCCCCAGCAGGCCGGCCCATCCCCCACAGCGCCCGCCCCGCCCCGCCCCCACGGGCCGGCGGTGGCGCCGCGGAGCACGTCGGAGCCCGGAGCCCCCGGACCCGACGGAACCGAACCTCGGCGGCCGGCGGCCATGGCCGGGGTCGGGGCGGAGCTCGGGGAGGGGCTCGGGGAGGGGCTGCTGCTGGGCGCGGGGCTGCTGCTGGGCGCCTACGTCCTCCTCTACTACAACTTCATCCAGGCGGCGCCCTGCGCCAGCGCCGGCGGCCTCCAGGGGAAGACGGCCGTGGTCACGGGCAAGCGGGGCCGGGCCGGGCCGGGGGGCGAGCGGGGCCGGGCCGGGCCGGGGGGCGAGCGGGGCCGGGCCGGGCCGGGGGGCGAGCGGGGCCGGGCCGGGGGCCGAAGCGGGGCCGGGGCGGGCCGGGGGCGAGCGGGGCCGGGCGGGGGGCGAGCGGGGCCGGCCGGGCCGAGGGCCGAAGCGGGGCCGGGGCGGGCCGGGGGCGAGCGGGGGCCGGGGCGGGCCGGGGGCCGAAGCGGGGCCGGGGCGGGCCGGGGGCGAGCGGGGCCGGGCGGGGGGGCGAGCGGGGCCGGCCGGGCCGGGGGCGAGCGGGGCCGGGCCGGGGGCGAGCGGGGCCGGGCGGGGGGCGAGCGGGGCCGGGCCGGGGGCGAGCGGGGCCGGGCCGGGGGCGAGCGGGGCCGGGCCGGGGGCGAGCGGGGCCGGGCGGGGGGCGAGCGGGGCCGGGCCGGGCGGGGGGGCGAGCGGAGCCGGGCGGGGGGCGAGCGGGGCCGGCCGGGCCGGGGGCCGAAGCGGGGCTGGGCGGGCCGGGGGCCGAAGCGGGGCCGGGTGGGCCGGGCGGGCCGGGCTGGCGCTGACCCCGCGGGGCCCTTCCAGGTGGCAACAGCGGCATCGGGAAGATGACGGCCCTGGAGCTGGCGCGGCGCGGGGCCCGGGTGGTGCTGGCCTGCCGGAGCCGGGGCCGGGGCGAGGCCGCGGCCTACGACATCCGCAAGGTAACCCCGCGAGTCCCGCCCGCGCCGCCCTGGGCTCGGCAGGAGGGAGGTGGACGGGTTCTAGACGGACCCGGGAGCACGTTCCCGCACGTGGATCCCCCAGACCCAGCCCGGACCGGGCAGAGCGGACGGACAGGTGGCGAATGAGGCCTGGCAGCATCACAAGTTCATTACCAGGGCCCGGGGCTCAAGTGCTGTCTACCCTACCTGTAGCCGACTTAACTTTGTTAATATTATTAGTCTATTGATATTACATCTCAGTAGTAATGTATCAATTATTATTCATCTAGACATCACTCTAGAGAGATTACTTAATGCTAATTAATATAATGAATGACTAATTAATATAATAATGTAATAATTACTATATTGATATTATGTATCATTAATGTTATTCGTTATTCATTCATGCATTCAATAATCTCATTCATTAATAACGTCATCCCTCCTTGACAAAATAAAAGGGTTGAACTAGATGGAAGGCCTTTGAGGAGCCTTTTAGTTTCCTCTCTGGCAGCTGACCCAGTGGACTCCAGAGGAGAAGGGGAGGCAGGTGACTTTGCACAGCCCTCCCTCACTGGAATCCAATTCACTGGCCTGTCTTGGCCTCACCTCCCCATGTCACGATACTCCATGAAAACAGAAGACAAACAAGATCCATATCCTTTATTCAGGGATGCGGGAAGGGCAGGATCAGGATGATGACTTCCTCACTACTTCATAGCTGGCCTGCTACTTCAACCCCTTTTTGTGGCTAAGCAAAGTGAGGTAGAAGAGGTAGAAGGTAGAAGGTGGTAGAAGTCGATTTGAACCTTGGTCCTCTGACGCCAAGAATCAGGGTGCAAAGGCCCAAAGGGAAGTAGGTGGAAGGTGCCCAAATGTTCTCACCCCATCCCTGCCTTGGCCATCTCCAGGAAAGTGGGAACAACGAGGTCATCTTCATGATGCTGGATCTGTCCAACCTAGCGTCTGTGCGTTCCTTTGCCACTGCCTTCCTGAGCTCAGAACCAAGACTGGACCTCCTCATCCACAATGCAGGTGAGAACAGAGAAATGACATGGCATGAGAGGTGAGCCTCAGAGGTACCACAGCTCAGGGCTAGGCCCCCAACAAGATGGTATCAGAATGCAAGACATGGGTATATAAAGATGGTTCACAGTTCCCATTTTGCAGATAGACACACCAAGGATCAAGGGGACTGGGCATGTGAGTCTGTTTGAACATTGGGAATAAAACCCAGGGGATTTTCACCCCCCACCCATCCAACTTTGCTTCTTCCTTAGGGATCAGTTCCTGTGGCAAAGCTAAGGAAAACTTTAATCTGATCCTGCGGGTAAATCATGTGGGTCCTTTCCTGCTGACTCATCTGTTGCTTCCCCGGCTGAAGGCTAACGCCCCAAGCCGGGTAGTGGTGATGGCATCGGCGGCCCACAGCCGTGGGCATCTGGACTTTTCCTGTCTGGATCGTCCAGTCTGTGGCTGGCAGCAAGAATTACGTGCATATGCAGACAGCAAACTAGCCAATGTCCTGTTCACTCGAGAGCTTGCCACCCGACTTGAGGGCACTGGAGTCACCTGCTATGCCGCTCACCCAGGTAAGGGACGTCAGAATTCTGCTGTTGATTCTTGAGAAATCTGACTTATTCCTTTTGGTCGTTTTCCACTTGTAAGTCACAAAACATAGCATTAAAAGCAACTTGTTGGGGCTGCTAGGTGGCACAGCTGGGGCAGCTAGGTGGCGCAGTGGATAGAGCACCAGCCCTGGAGTCGGGAGTACCTGGGTTCAAATTCAGTCTCAGACACTTAATAATGGCCTAGCTGTTGTGGCCTTGGACAAGCCACTTAACCCCATCTGCCTTGCAAAAACCTAAAAAAAAAAAAAAAAAAAGATATGCACAGATTAAACAATAAGGACCCCATGAGTTGATCCTCAACAATGAGGATCATCATAGATCAAAGAAGGAGACACCCCAGTGCGGCTGGAGAAATCAAGGCATAAACTGGTACTTGAAGAGCAGAGACTAGCAAGTATGGGGAGTTTACCTGAGGGGAAAGTGGGAGATAAGATTGGAGCTAGAATGTGAAAAAGCCTTGAATGTCAAGCTATCTCCTTTCATTTCTTGGTTTAGATTCTCATCCCTTTATCTCTCAAGGATTCTGTTTCATATGCCCTCATTCCAGCTATCCCTAGCACCCCTGCTGAATTTGGAGATAAGGGATTCAGGTTCAGAAGGTGGCACTGCCATTTCATGAATGGGTGAACTTAAGGACTTCTAAGATCCAGCTCTAAGTCTGAGCCTAGGAGGCTCAAGCCCCCAGGTCCTCTGTCAACCTTGTTCTCAATCTCCTGCCCACAGGTCCGGTGAACTCGGAGTTGTTCCTCCGCCATGTGCCAGCCTGGCTACATTTGTTGTTATCCCCCCTGGCCTGGTTGGTGCTTAGGACTCCAAGGGGTGGAGCACAGACACCCCTATACTGTGCCCTACAGGAGGGCATTGAGCTCCTCAGCGGTCGATACTTCGCAAACTGCCACGTAGAAGAGGTTCCTGCCTCAGCCCGTGATGACCGCGCTGCCCGTCGGCTGTGGGAGGCCAGTGAAAAACTGGCCGGACTGACTAAGGAAGGAACCCAGAGCCCCAGCTCACAGCTGGAGTCCCCATGTGGCCCCTCAGTCCAGAGTTTCCAGAAGCCCAGCACTCTCTAGGTTCTGAAATCTCCATTGCCCTCCGAGGGGCAAAACACCCCATATTTGTGCAGCTATGGGTTGGGAGGCTGAGAGCCAGAATCATTTAGCTCCACTAAGAGGCTCCTAGGACAATGAAAGCAGCCATAAAAGACTGTTAAGCGGGGGCGGCTTAGGTGGTGTAGTGGATGAAGCACCGGCCTTGGAGTCAGGAGTACCTGGGTTCAAATCCGGTCTCAGACACTTAATAATGACCTAGCTGTGTGGCCTTGGGCAAGCCACTTAACCCCATTTGCCTTGCAAAAACCTAAAAAAAAAAAAAAAAAAAAAAAAAAAAAAAGACTGTTAAGCCAGAGGAAATGCTGAGGCAACTCTCTGAGTGAGCACTCATTTGGCCACCTCTCTGGGCTTGGCTCTCTTATCTGTAGAAGGAGGCTGGTTGGCTGAAGTGATCCCCTGAGAGCTCTTTCCAGGTGCAAATCTGGATCATCCACCAGCACAGCTCACAGCTCCTCAGTTAGCTAGCTGATTATCCTTAAGAACAACTCTTGGTCCTCTGTTCCTCCTGCCACTCGCTTGTGTGGCATCATACACACACACACTCACTCTCATGTTGTAACCAGCCTATCCCACTGTATTGGGCTATCCCACCTACCCAGCCTCTCTCTTGTCTCCAGAAGGTACTCAAGAGTCTTCAGAATTTTCAGAGCCTGGACTCTTATTTTTCCTTAAGGGGCAAAACTTTAGTGGAGGATATGAGAAAGGAGGGCGGCAATTGAGTGTTTATTATACTTCAGGGACTTGGGAGAAGGTTGAGGCAGTTAGGGGAGAGGATAGAAAATTATTAACCCCCTGGGGGTGGAGGTAAGAACACATGATAATTATACTCTAGAGGCTTTGGGGATAGAGGTAATGGTTATCCTCAGAAGTCCTGGGGATGGAGGTGATCATTGTTCCCAGAGGTCCTGAAGGTGGAGGTGATGGGAGGTGATCAATGTCCCCAGAGGTCCTGGGGGGGAGGTGTCTCCAGGTGTTAGTTGTCCCCAGAGGTTCTGGGGGGAGGTGGCTCCAGCTGTTAGTTGCAGGGGAGGTATCTCCAGGTGTTAGTTGGGGGAAGGTGCCTCCAGGTGTTAGCTGGGGGAGGTGCCTCCAGGTGTTACTTGGGGGAGGTGCCTCCAGGTGTTATTTGTGGGGGAGGTGCCTCCAGGTGTTAGTTGGGGGGAGAGGTGTCTCCAGGTGTTAGTTGGGGGGGGCCTCCAGGTGTTAGTTGGGGGGGTGCCTCCAGGTGTTAGTTGGGGGGGGCCTCCAGGCGTTACTTGGGGGAGGTGCCTCCAGGTGTTAGTTGGGGGGGGGCCTCCAGGTGTTAGTTGGGGGGGCCTCCAGGTGTTAGTTGGGGGGGCCTCCAGGTGTTAGTTGGGGGGAGAGGTGTCTCCAGGTGTTAGTTGGGGGGGCCTCCAGGTGTTATTTGTGGGGGAGGTGTCTCCAGGTGTTAGTTGGGGGGAGAGGTGTCTCCAGGTGTTAGTTGGGGGGGGCCTCCAGGTGTTAGATGTCTCCAGAGGGCCTAGGGGGGCAGGTGAGGGTGACTCTTCGCTTCTCTCCCGCGCGGGAGAGTGGGGTGGGGCAGCCTGGGGCGATGAGCCCCGCCGGGGCCCGCGGCCGGGGTGCCTCCGGGGCGCGTCGGGCCTCTGAGGGTCCCGTCTCCGGCCTCTCTTCCCCGCCACGCGGCACGTGCGCAGGAGGCCCGCTTCCGGCGGGGGCGGGGCGCGGAGGCCGGGCTTCCGGCGGGGCGCGGCGGGGCGGGGCGCGCCTCGGGGCGCAGGCGCACTTGGCCGGCTGCCCGGCCCGGCCCGCAGAGGCGCGAGTGCGCGCAGCGGCCCCATCCCGGTGCGGGCGCCGCGGCCATGGGCAACTGCTACACGGTGGGCCCCAACGAGGCGCTGGTGGTGTCAGGTGAGGGCGGGGGCCGGACGCCCCGGGGAAGGCAGGAGAGGTTCGGGGGCGCCCCGGGGCTGGGGCTCAGCGGCCAGCCCGGGCGGGGCAGCGGGGGGCGGGGCTTCCGGGCAGGCCCCACCCCCGGGCCCCGCGCAGACCGTTACGGGGGGGGGGGGGGCCCGCGCCGGCGCCGCCCTGCGGCCCCTGGGGGGGCCCGGGGAGGGGGCGGCGGGCAGCGCCCCCCGGTGGGCGCCTGGGGGTGTCCGGGGGCGGGGGCACCCCGCGCTGTCGGCGGCCCCGGCGGAGCCACAGGTCGGGGCGCCCCGCCAGCTGCAGGGGAGGGGGAGGACGGTGGGCCCGGGCCAGCCCAGACACCGAAGGACTCGGGCCCCCAGAATAACATGCCGCGGGGCGCGTGAAGCAGGCACATAAGCTGTCTCTGCCGCACCCCCTCCCGCGGGAGTCTGTTCCGTGTTTGTTACCTCATTCTCCCGGAGATCTTGTATTTCTTTTAAAGATTTATTTCTCACAAAAGAAATCCTCTAGTCCAACGCCATCACTGTAGAGATGAAAACTGAGGTGACTTAGCCAAGGTCACTCACTCCCTAGGTGAGAGGTGGGTTTGCATGGACCACCTTCCCTGGGTCTCTTTCCTGGGAGAACTCCCAGATCTTTGCCCAGAACTCTCTCCCATCTCTGTGGAGTATTCCTAAGACTTCCTGCTGTTCCCCAGGAAGCAGCATCTGAAGCATCTCCTTCCCAGAACAGTTACCAAGATGCCACTGGACCTAGTTGAACCAAGGTTTCAGACCATTTTTTCAGAGAGAAAAGATTTCCAGATTGGGGAAACAAGGGGTGGGAGGACGGAAGGGTGGGTACTTCTTACGCCTATAGAAAGGCAGAGACCAGAAGGTGGAGTTGGCTGGTCTCCACTACACAGCCCTGGCATCAAGGAAGTGGTACGGCTGATATGATGGTAGGGGCTTATCACAAACAGAGGAAGGGAGGGCTTTATTCCAGGCTCCCCTTGCCTCGCCTCCTAGGAACATCAATTTAGAGCTAGTCCTTTTTAACAGATGAGGAAACTGAGGCCCTGTGAAGTTGCCACAGGCATGATATTACACATCAAACCATCTCTAAAACTGAGCTATGGTATTTATTAATGATCACACAACTCGGGGCTCTGCTCTCAAGGAGAAGCAGGGTGCTGGGCTGGGGAAAACCAGGCAAAGTTAAACATTTATTTCTTTTGGGTTCACACTCCCCAGCGACTCCGCTCCTTAAAAGGAGACAGGGTGCTCAAAATCACCATGCAGGATCTCCTGGTGATCATTTATAGAGTTAGACTCCCTTTGAAGGAATTTTTAAAGAGCCAGGGGGCCCACAAAGCCTTGGTGTAACTGGTGGTTACCCAGAAAACCCCACTTAGGGGGTATTAATGTAGGATAATGCTATTAGAATTGCTTGATTTTCTCCTAAGTCCCCCCACAAGTCAGCAAAGAAGGGTACTGCAGCAGGCCCCACTCTAGGGAAAGTCCCTTCTGTGACTGATGATCCAGGGTTCAGGTCAACATCCTGTTGATTCTGTTTTCTTATTAGCTGACCTAAACAGGAGTTAGGTTTAGGTGGACTTGCTATTCTATTCTAACGGAGTCCTCTGAGGGAGTCAGGAAATTGGGGCTGGGGTATCTGCTGAGATCCCATCAGTCACACTGGTAGTTTGTAACTGTGATTGATGGCTCTAGAGCCCCTGTTCTTGACCTTGCTTCCTTTGATCTCCTTTAGCATGTATGTAATGTGTGTCTGAGACCAGGGTGTTTGGGGGAGTGGGGATCACACCCTGGAGCTGGAGAAGAGTGAAGAGGTCATTTTTTAAAAGTGAACTGGGGGGCAGCTAGGTGGCGTAGTGGATAGAGCACCAGCCCTGGAGTCAGGAGGACCTGGGTTCAAATCCAGCCTCAGACACTTTATTGACCTAGCTGTGTGGCCTTGGGCAAGCCACTTTAAACCCATTTGCCTTGCAAAAACCTCAAAAAAAAAAAAGTGAACTAGATGGGGCATCTAAGTGCCTCAGTGAATAGAGCATGGGCCCTGGAGTCAGGAGGACCTGAGTTCAAATCCAGCCTCAGACACTTAATAATGACCTAGCTGTGTGGCCTTGGGCAAGCCATTGCCTTGCCGAAACCTTAAAAAAAAAAAGTGAACTAGACTGGTTCCTTTTGTTTTTCCGCCTTCTCCTAATCAAAGCTTCCTTTGTCAAAAAGGGAAACAGGCTAAGTGAAAAAATCCCCCTGGCCTTGGGCCATATTGGCTCTTACCTTTTCACCACTATGGGGAGGTGTTTTACCTGTTCTTTGGAAAAGTTCTTGATTTTTCTTTGCCTGAGGTGTACAAAGTCCTGAGCTAGGAACCTGTTCTTCCCTCCCCCCACCCCCTTAAGGTTTCCTTGGAAGATTAATCCAATTTGCTTCTTCCTGTGTTCCTCTGACCTCACTTTTTTTTTTTAATTCCTCACTTATTGCACTAGAATATTCCATTCTAGTGATAAACCATTTCACACTATTAGTGGGTAGTGTTCTACCCAAATGGTTCCCATCTTTGGAGCTGCTGGAGACATATGCCCCTAAGTAGAATCCCTGAGCCAAAACCTATGAACTCACTGTTCTTGACTAAATGGAGATCCAGAACTTGGCTCCTTTATCTCACAGATTAGACCTAGGGAGGATAACAAAAAAAGGAAGGCTGTAGTCCTCAGCCCCAGATCTTGGGATGCTTCAAGCTGGGAGGTAAGGCTCATCATCTTGTGGAACTTTGGGGAAAAGAGGGTAGGCTCCTAACCCAGGTCTCTGCATTAGGGAGATTCCACATTCCCAACCCCCCTGTGACTCCACAGTCCTTAGGGGAAGGGTCAAGAAAAACCTACCATTAGCCATTTGAGTCCAGTCTCCTTTAAGACCCAGCCTAGAGGGATTCTGTTACTGTCTCCTACCCTTCTAGACCTCTAGAAGTAAATTCAACCAAATCCCTAGCCAACCCTCTCCATCCTCCTCTGGAACAAATTCTTCTTGTCTTTCTTACTTTTCACTTAGACCCTTCAAAGGGATGGTCGCATAATACTTTAAGATTTATAAAGCACTTTTTTGTACATTATCTAATCTGATCTTCACACCACCTTATGAGGTAGTTATAGATGTTAATGTCCTTGATTTTTTTTTTTTTTTTAGGGCAATGGGGTTGTCACACAGCTAGGCAATTATTAAGTGTCTGAAGTCAGATTTGAACTCAGGTCAGTGCTCTATCCACTGTGCCACCTAACTCCCGCCCCCATGTCCCTGTTTTACAAATGCACCAGCCAGAGGTTTTGAGACGTTAAATGAGGTGCCCACCATCATGCGATTATCATCTTAGACTATGACCCAGGTTCTTCATGATTTTAAGGTTAACACTCCCCCTACCCTGCAGTCTGTCTTGAGAATTGGGGATTGAGAATTAAATCTTGGATGTCTCCATGGTTCTCTACCCCCAAGCTCACTAGTGCAAACTCTGTGGGTTTCTAGCTCCTGGTCCCCAGGCAACTGGGAAGCCTCTTGGGCTTCTCCCTTTAGCAGTTCACAGGCCTTTCCCAAGGGCCCATTGGGAGGCCAGACACTGGCTTGTCTTTTGGCCCAACTCTGAATGTATGGGGAGATCAATACTGAGAGACTTACTTTGGCAAGGGAGAGGGTGACATGCCATTCAGAGGCCAAATTGGCAGGATACCAGGAGACATGGTGGAGGACACTGGAGAAAATACAATTAGGGCTAAGAAGACAATGGTGGAATAAAAAGGGCACCTGCCTCCTTACTGCCACAGTGACTAGACACTCCTCCAGCCTCACCTTCCCCTATGTTCCCCACAGAGCCATCAAGAACATGGTCAGATGGCCAGAAAAGCAAGGTTTGGGGTACAGGGGACCACCATAGAAGCAGGGGATAGAGGGGCTGGCTGCTGAAGCAACCCCTCTGCCTGGTGAGGCCTGCAGGCCTGAGGCAATGAGGGGCAGAAAGGCTGGCCAGAAAGCACATGCTTCCTTCCTGTTGTTGCTGCCCATCTGGAGTTCTTCCAGCTTCTTTGGCCTGGCCTCCCTCTCATTGGCAAAGCAGACTAAAAAGTCAGCAGACCCAGGACAAAAGTGGGGCAGGGGTAGTAGCCCTGCATTCTCAGCTCTCCCACACAGTCCCCGTAGCCCTGGTGTAGTCAGCCTGGCCTGGCCAACCCCACCTGGGCTAAGGAAGTGCTAGGTCAGGATCTGAGGTCTGCTCTTACCCTTGTGGGGGGGGGGGCAGAGACAGCTCTTTATCCCAAGTGCAATCTCAATCCTCTTGGCTCCTTGCCCAGTTCTCTATGCGTTGAACCATCTGGCTGGCTGTCAGGAAAACAGAGCTTAAGTGTCTTGCCCAGGGTCACACAGCTAGAAAATGTCTGAGGCTAAATTTGAACTCAGGGCTTCCCGACTCCCATTCCAGCACCCTTTCCCATGAGCTACCTAGCACATACTAGGCACTTGTTGGATGACTAGCCCGTCTCCCTCATTTTATGGATGAAAAGAAATGGGACCCAGAGAAGTTGTGATATTACCTACCATAGAACAGGTGGTCAGTGGCAGAGCTGAATTTGAACTCAGGTCCTTTGACTTTAAACCCAATGCTCTTTCCACTGTGCCATGGGAGCTGGCCCATGAGCAACACTTGCTTTGGTTCCCAGACAAGGAGTGATTTGTGGACCCACCTCTGATTTCATTTTGTCCTAAAGAAGATTCAGATTTCAAGGTTGGTTTCGTGTTCTCTGATGAGAACGTGAAACCCTGCTTTGGGTGGGCCAGCCCCCAAGAATATTGAGTTATAGAATGAGAGAGCGGGAAGGGAGCCAAAGAGCCATCTGGTCTAACCTCCCCCCTGTACAGGTGAGGAAGTAGAGGCTAAAGACTTGTCCAAGGTCACCAAGCCAGAATTAGACCCCCAGATCCCTGCCGATTGATATCAGCCATGCCCTCCCTACTTATGAGTTTTATTGTTGCCTTTGGTTTTCAAGCCTCCCAACTGGCCCTTGGCCTACCTCCCTTGTAGAGTCAGACCAACCCTCTGCTCTCCTCCCCATTGGGTCTCCCACTTGTACCTCAAGGTGTACCCTCCTCAGTTGTCCCTTGCCTTTGAGCACTACCTGCCTGGATGCTCTCATGGGCATTGCTTGGACATTTCTCCCAGTACATTCATATGTTCCTTCCTTTCTCTCCCTCCCCATTTCTCTTTCCCCCCCATCTTTTCCCCTTTATAGTTTTTACCTCTGTGAAACTTGGCAAGATATCTTGGGGTTCACAAGCTCCAAATCACTCTGTTCTCTTCGATGGCCAACAATCCATCCCAGGCCAAGCCCCACTTGGTCATTGTTTGGGCCCTATTTGGCTCAGAGTGAATGTAAAGAGCAATTGTTTCTATTTGTCCAGACATTTGTCCAGGATTCTGAAGATCCTCTCCTCCCAAATTAAATTTTTTTTTTTTTTACTAAGCAAAAGAGGCCATTCTTTGCTTTGCTTTCTTAACCTCACTTTAGTCACTGAGTGGGATTGTTGCCTCAATCAAACTGAGACCTGGGAAAAACTTCAGCTTAAAAAGACCAAGATCTCCCACTGCATCCAGGACTGTCTCCAGTCCTCTTGATCCATATCTGGCCCCTGGACCCATATGGCTCTGGAGGGGACAGTGAGGCTGGAGATTTAGCACAGCTCCCCCTCCTCAAATCCAATTCACTTGTGAGTCATGGTATCACCTTCCTGATGTTGTGGTCATCTTCAAGAATGAAGACCAAGGGGCAGCTAGGGGGCACAGTGGATAGAGCACCGGTCCTGGAGGTAAAAATCTGGCCCTCAGACACTTAATAATTACCCAGCTGTGTGACCTTGGGCAAGTCACTTAACCCTATTGCCCTGCAAACCCCCCCCAAAAAAAAAAACCTGAAGGACAAACCATAGCAACAAGAACACATTGTTTACCTTGTAGTGTCTTTCTCCTTTTTCTTGTGTCTTGTCTCCCCATCTAGATTACAGCCTTCCTCAAATGCTTGTGTCCAAGTGCCTCCCCCACATATTTAGTGCTTGTCAGAACCAGGTGCAGCTAGGTGGTGCAGTGTATAGAGCACTGGCCCTGGAGTCAGTAGTACCTGAGTTCAAATCCAGCCTCAGATACTTAATAATTGCCTGGCTGTGTGACCTTGGGCAAATTCACTTTATCCCATTGCCTTAAATAAATTTTTTTAATTAAAAAAAAAAGATGTCAGAACCGGTATTTCTCCTCAGCTAGAACTAGAACAGCTCACAGCCCCTGGAAAGAATGAAATAGAGCAGGTAACAAGAGCTTGCAAGCTTGGCTTTAATGTAAAGACAATCCTTCCAACAAATCAAACTACAAGCAGAATAGCCTGGGGGCTCTCATGGGCCTCTTGGCCCTCTGAGCCCAGGATGCTGGTAAAAAGTCCCTGGACACTGAATCAGAGACGACCCCCTTGTCCTTTGCATCTCTGAGATCCTGTGAGCTGCAGACCCATGAAGCCTCCCTGGCTTGCTTTGCAGGAGGCTGCTTCAGTCCGGATACGAAGAAGTATGTGTCCGGAGGCTGGGCCTGGGCATGGTGGTTCGTCTCAGATACACAGAGGTAAGGGATTTGGAGGGGGAGCCGGGAGGATGGCGGGGGGGGCAGTGGAGAATTTCTCCCTGGTGATCAGGACTGGCCCCTGAAAGTTGTCCTGTGGCACCCAAGGTTACTGGGTAGAAGTTGCATTGCCAGATTGGCAGTGGAAGCCCTTCCTTTTGGGACTGGTATCAATAGCATTCCAGAGAATTCAGGTGTCATTTCTTGGGAACATCCTTGCTCTCAAACAATCCATTTCTCCAAAGAGTAGAAATCCAGGTAGAAGTGATAAATAGAAATTAAATATTTACATTCTTTCCAGGTAGTTATTGAAGTGTCCTTTGTGGGGGGTAAGGAGGGACAAGGATCACGGGGAACATGACATTTAGCTAGAGACCTCTTTTTTGATCAAGCTAAGAAGACTTCGTGGGGCATGTGCAGTTGATTGAAGGCAGGTCAGACCCAGAGACCAAGGCAGTTCCAGTTGGGAGATGGGCCTAATGTCATGCTTCCCTCCAGAAAGAGGCTAGACAGCTGACCCATAGGGAAGGCAGGTGCCCCCCCCCAGCTCCAAGTCAGCTCTCAGAATTCTTCTGGGGAGTATCTTAACTTGAAAATCAGAGTGGTAGTGGAAAACATATTGAAAAGTTTGACGACCCCCCCAACCTGAGTGTCACCCCAGGGAAAGATGGTTCCCCTTGCCGAGCTTCTTCAGGGCTCTGGCTCTCTATTTCTTCCTCCTTCTTCCTCATCTCCTCCTTATCTCTCACTCAAACATAAGCCTTTCTTCTTGGTCTTGGGGGCTTCAGCAGAGACTTGGCCCTACAAAAGCGGGGAAAACCCAGCAGACGTGTGCCTCCCTGGGAGGGACCTGCCCACTTGGATCCTAGTGTGCCAGAGCTGCTGGGCCTCTTCATTTCACAGGAGCAGAGAGCCAGAGAGGGAACATGAAATTCCTGCAAGAGCAGAAATAAAGCCTTGACCCAGGCGCCAGGCTCCTTCACCTCTCTTGACCCATGTTACAGGACTCCATGCCAGCGCTATAGGGGGCAGGGAGCAGAACCAGAGAGCAGGAGGCTCCAGGCCTTGCTTGAGAATCCAAGATCTGGTCTTGAGTCTGATGCCACCAGCCTACACCCCACTGGGTCTGAGAGGGTGACTATTAGTGTCCTCTTCCTGCCCCATTGTGACTCTGAAGGTTCATCTCTCGGGCATGGCCCACAGCCCGCTCTCCTCTTCCCCAAACTTATTTTAGGGGCATTTGACTGACACTCCAATCTAGTGAGTTCTAGCCAGGGACTTCAACTTCCTCCTGCAAACAGGATTAGGCAGGATTTGTCCAGACCCAGGCACCTGACCATTGACCACTACCCCTCAGAGAAGGTGCTTCCTTCTGTGACATCCCTGAGCTGCCCGAACCTCTTCTCTCCTTCTCCTTGTTCCCTTATCCCACCAGCATGAGGAAGCCATCTCTTTCTGATCCCTGGTTCTCCCTCCACCTCTGAGCTGCAGCCTTCCCTCTCCTTCCCTTCCTCCTCCTCCTCCTCTCCCTTCTGCTCTCCCTCCTGGCTTCCAGCACAGAGCTTGCTCTGGGAGCCAGCTTTCACTGCATCAGCCTCCAGAGAGAGGGAACAAACCAAGGAAAGCCCCCCAAACCAGACCTCCAAATGGACCATCTGCAGCACAGTCCACACACACCCACACAGGCAGGGAGGGTGGACCACCTGAGGGAGAGGGAGAGGCAGGCCATGCCAGGATCAGTGTCATCTAGACCCCCAGAAGATGGCATAGAGGAATCTTGGCCAGGGATCCCACAGTGCTAGGAGGGCAGCCACCAGCCTCTAAGACAGGGCCCTGGGTGGGGGGTTCTTCTCTCTGGTGTAAGCTCAGCCTTCTCCTGCCCTCTCTCTGTGGCCAACCTTGCCCCTGGCACTGCTCCTTCATTTGTTCCCAATTTGCTTTTCAGATGACTCCTTCCGCTTCTCCCCTCCCTTTCCCCACCCCAAGGCTTTCACAAGAGGAACATAGATGCAATCGCTTCTTAGAGACCCACATTACCAGAAGGTCACATAGCATGGCCCAACACCTGCCTTCCACCAAGCAATTCGGTCCCGGGTTGTTCCAGTCTGGCTGCGGCGGACCTGATAGAGTTCTCTGAGACTGATCTAGCTTCCTCCCCATGTGTGGGCAACATTCAGATGAGGCTTTTGTCCCCTGAGCATACACCTGAGCAGGCCAAAATCTAGGCTGGGCAGTGTTTCCTGGGAATAAGCCCCTGGGTAGACTGTCCCTCTGGGCACAATTACCCATAAACTGTTGTGTTTTGTTTCCTGTGCCCCCCCTTTCCCATAATTAGGAAAAGGGAGCCTTCTGGTCTTTGGCAGGGAGTAAACTCCTTCAGACTATGCCAGGCAAGCTTTGGCCAATGTAGCAGTACCCACCAGCCTTTTAGGTGCCCATTTGTCACCATTTGCCAGCTCAGATTTCCCAAGTGCCCTCCTTGCCCCTAGCACCTTCTCCCTCAAAATCATTGGGGGGGGGTGGGGGAGCTCCTCTAGCAGTGGTTGAACTGGCACCACAGGGGAATGGGCATTCAAAAAAATCCCACATTCAAAAACCTCAGCTTGCAAACATCTGGGGTTGAGGGAAAGATGGGAAAAGACGTCTAGGGTGCCTGACCCCACTCTGGGCAATGAGTATCAGTGCCTGTCTGGTAACCACTGTATGTATTTGCTGTGTCCCCTTTCCTCCTCCTCTTCCTTTCCCCCACCCCCACCCCCGCTCCCTGGCTGCTGCTCAGACTGACTCTGGAGGTTATGACCATCCTGTGTCGCTGTGAGAATATTGAGACGTCGGAGGGGGTCCCGTTATTCGTAACAGGGGTTGCACAGGTAATAACCCACCTGCTTCCTCCATCTGTGTCTAATCTTTCCTCATTTTGCCCTGTGGGGCCAGGCAGACCGCCGCTAAAGGAACAATCTTCCAAGTGGATCCTCTGTCGTTTCCCCCTCCCCTGCAGCTTTGGTTGTATAGGTAGCTTCAGCTGACATGTCTGTGTGGCACCCTTCCACCCCCAAGCGATGGATGCTCTCCAGATCCCTTGCCCTCCCCCTCCTTGGGACTGTGTCAGAAACTGAGAACCAGAAGAGCTAAGGACTCTGGTCTGACCAGCAAGATGGGCCCTTCTAATGACCTTCAAGAAGTGGGACTTGGGGGAGGGGCTCATTTTTGGGACAGGGAGCAGTGAAGGCAGATGCCACCAACCCCAGGCTCCCTGGAAGTCTCTCTCCTAGCAGCATACCACTCTGGCCTCTGCTTCCTATGCCACCCCCACCCCTTTTCTACCTACCACATTCCCTCCACCCTCCTACTTTGCCCACAAGAGGAGAGATTAAAGCCTTGCCAATGAGAAGTGCCCACCTGGGCCCGTGGGCATAGGGAGGGTCCCGATGACCCTGGGAGTCCTCCAGCAACCTGAGGAAGAACTTGGGACAAGCTCTTCTAGACAGGGCCAGGAGCCAGAGCAGGAAGCACGTGTCTTCTCAGGGAGACTGAGTCCCAGGTCACCACCACGCTGATCATTTCACCCACTCATCTTCCCAGCACCGGGCATAGTCACCAACTCATTGTGGGACCTGCCTGGGCTGGGAAGAAGGGATCCCTTTCTCTTCCTCAAAGGAGATGAAAAGTGGTGAGGCACTCCTTATAAAAGAACCTAAGGGGGCGGCTAGGTGGCGTAGTGGATAAAGCACCGGCCCTGGAGTCAGGAGTACCTGGGTTCAAATCCGGTCTCAGACACTTAATAATTACCTAGCTGAGTGGCCTTGGGCAAGCCACTTAACCCCATTTGCCTTACAAAAAAAACAAAAACAAAAGAACCTAAGGCTTATTCTTAGGATTTTTTAAGTTTTAAAACCTAGGTGGGTCTGGCGTGGCCCCATCCTAACAGAATGGCCCTTGCTGATCAAGTCTGTTCCTTAATCTTCTAGTGACCCAACAATCCCCCCTTTCTGTGCCAAAACCAGAGGGATGGTCTCCATTCCATTATTAAATATTAGCCATCATTTAAAACAATAACAAGACAGTTTTTTTAAGTTTTTGCAAGGCAATGGGGTTAAGTGGCTTGCCCAAGGCCACACAGCTAAATTATTAAGTGTCTGAGGCCGGATTTGAACTCAGGTACTCCTGACTCCAGGGCCGGTGCTCTATCCACTGCGCCACCTAGCCACCCCAACAAGACAGTCTTCAACAGGCTTTGAAGGCACGTCATCCATCCCCCTCCTCGGGGCCAGCCACGTACCCTCTCCCCACCTTGGCATGGGACTCCATGGGAAGGAGCCTTGCGCAAATCATCTCTTGGGGGGGAGGGGGGCACCTTCCCATCTTGTCTCCCCTGGCCTCCCTGCTCTCCCCCTCTCTCTCATCTTTAATCTCACATTTTCTAGTTTCCTTCCCTCATGGCTGCAAATATGCCCATGGCTCCTCCTCCCTGAAAAACCCTCCTCTGACCCTACCAGTTAGTTCCTGAACTTGTTCCTTCTCGGCTAAATTCATTGAGAAAACCAAAGTCACTTCCTCTTCTCTCTGGGCTCTGGCCTCATGAGTCAAATGAAACTGGCCTTTCCAAAGTTCCCATAACATCCTAATTACAAATCTTTTTATGTTTTTATTTTACATTTTTAATTTATCTCATCAGTTATTTTATTATGTTATTTATATTAATACAGTCTATTGTTTATTATTAATATATCAATGTTAGCATATTATTTTGTTTGGTTTATTTAATATTTTTTCTTTTAAGTATTGTTATATTTTTCTATATCCAGTATATTATTAATAATCTATTATTGAACATCAATAACATATGAGTTATGTATTAGCATGGTGATTGTTTTATTACATTCATTTAATACTTTTAATTTTTTCCTGTTACATGTAAAAACAATTTTAAACATGTGGTTTTTTTTTTAATCATTTTTGAGTTCCAAATTCCCTCCCTCTCCTCTCCTCTCCTCTCCTTGAAAAGGCAAAATCATTTGATACACAGTGGATCTGTGAGGTAATATGCTCATTATATATCCAACTCTTCTAATGGCCGCTTGCTGGGTCCTGCTCTTCCTTGACCTCTCTGCAGTCTCCAACACACTCAGTCCCCCTCTTCTGCTCTCTGGGTCTTCTCTGCCCTGTTCTCCCCAGGTTCTCCTCTTCCTTCACTGAACCCTCACCCACCTACACCACAGAAATCCCCCCAGGCCTCCTGGTGAGGTCTTCAGCCAAACCCCTGGTCATTCATTCGGTGGTCATCTCTATTCTGAAGCCTCTTGGATCTATTGTCTTCTGGATGCCAGTTCCCCTAGCTGGTTTTGGGATCTCTTGAGCCAGATATCCCAAAAGGCATTTATTTCTTTTTTTCTTTTTTGGAGATAATCAGGGTTAAAGTGACTTACCCAGGGTCACACAGCTCCTAAGTGTCTGAGGCCAGATTTGACTGACCCTGACTCCAAGGCCAGTGCTGTCTTGATTGTACCACCTAGGCCTGTCCAAAATGCAGCTCTTTCTTACTCCCCATCCCCCACCACCACCCTCAAGCCCTTTCCTCCTTTGGACTCCCCTGTTTCTGTCAAAGGCAGTATCCTCTCAGCTTGCTCATCTCCCCTCCTCATTCTGTCTGGGCTGTCCTTTGCCAGACTTCGTCCAGGGTCCCCTTCCCTCACCTCATGGGCACAGCCCTCCCTCAGGGGCTTTCTCTTTTGAATCCCTGCTTGTCATCTCTTCTCACTGACCCGTCCTCCACTGAGCCACCCTGGGATTCTTCTAAAGAGCAGGTCTGACTACTCCCCTCCACTGCTTATCACTGTCATCCTCATCTTCATCCAGCTCCACTGGCTCCCTAGGACCTGTAGGGTCATGTGAACCCAGTGAACAGAGCCTAAGCCAGGCTCTGTTTGGCTTTTCGTCCCCAGTCCCTTCCTGCCACTCCATCTTTCCCCCCACAACTCGGCAGTGCACACTTGATGATCTCACTCCACTGGCTACCTTATATTCCTTGAACCAAAATCCTCTCTCCAGTCTCCAGCCTTTGCTTGGGCTGATCCAGATGCCTGAATGCCCCTCACCTCTGAGCTCCCCGGACACCCTTCAAGATTCCTGCTGATTCTCTGCAGGAGACTCTGGTATGTCACTGCTTAGGACACCCTCTCTCCCTGGGAGCCTGGGAGCTTCTCAAGGGCAGGGACCACCGGGCCCATCCAAGGCAGCTGCTCCAACAGTGTGGTTCACCTAACTGGACATTCATAGTGTCCACCACACTGGAGGACTAAGGACTGTAAGAAGAGCCTCCAGGTAGGAGGAGATGGGTTCAGCTCAAGCTCCCCTCACCCCCAGAGTCTTCTTCTGGTATCGACCCTCTCTCAGTAGGCAGTGGAGGACTTAGACCTAGACCACGCAGGTTCTCCATTCCCCACCCCCAAACTGGGGCATGTGAGCCAGAGATCAGCAGTGGAGCCACTAGAGAAGATTCACCTTCTAACCTTAGAGTCAGCTGGAGGGCAGAAGTACCCTTCATCTTGGGGCCCAGAATTTGAGCAGGGCCAGAGCCAAGATGCCAGGCTCTCGGGGGAGTGGGGGGGGAGGCAAGGCATCTTTCCATCCAGAGTCTCCAGGGGTTAATGACGCCTCCTGCTGGGTTCCTCATATTGGTTAGAGGTTGAGCTCCAAGGGAGAACCCCTAGTTTTGCCATTCCTCTCCTCCCCTTCCCCAAACAGTCCAGAATAGAATTCTGGGCCAAGGGCTTAGCTAACATGATCCCCTCCCATGGAAATGCAGAGAGCACAGTTAAACAAGAACCAGATCCATTGGGTGCTGTGCTTAGTGCTCAGATCCAAAAGCATAAGCAAAATACTCTCTCCTCTAAGACCTAACCTACCAGAGGGAAACAGCTCCTATGTACAGAAGCAGGGTTCAGAGTAAATGCAAAAATTTAATTATTGTGGAGTGGAAAGCCCTGAGCCCTGGAGGGACCAGGAAAGGCTTCGGGTAAAGGGGGCACCTAAGCCAGGCTCTGAAGGAAAGCCTTCTAGGCAAGAGGCTCAGCCTGGGCAAAGACCTAGAGATGGGAACTGAGCTGCCTCCTTAAGATCAGTTGGTCCAGATGATTCTGTTCTAACCTTGACCAAATGAACAAAGACAGGATGACCACAGGAAGGGGAGGAGGCCTCTGGGGAATCAGTGCAAGTGGGTGATTTGGGAATACTGAGTTGCAAAACAGGAAAGATTAACAACTTTTTATTTCTGGTTTTGGTCTTTGCAAGGCAATGGGGTTAAGTGGCTTGCCCAAGGCCACACAGCTAGGTAATTATGAAATGTCTGAGGCCGGATTTGAGCTCAGTTCTTCCTGACTCCAAGGCCGGTGCTCTATCCACTGTACACCTAACTACCCCAGATTGGTCACTTTTCTTCAGTGGTGGGTCAGCCTGACCCTTAACTCTCTAGCGCCTTATCTCTCTCCCTCTCCCATTACTCTCAAGGTCTCTTTTTCCTTCACATTCCATATCCAACTGCCCCTACATGCTAGGAAGATCAGGGGGCTTTTTACCCTGGACTCTTGTCTTAGGATGCTCTAGGTCAGTTGTCAGTTATTATCCCCCAAAAGTTACTGTTTATCTCTGACCACTTCTGTAAGAATCTCTGCGAAGGGGTTGTTTGCAAGGGATGCAGTCCCCAGATATTTTGGGTTATGCCACTACCTGCTGTGACCTAAGACAGGACCCTCAAGGTTCAGGTCCCACATGCTCTCAATTGAAGCCCAGGAGCCCCTTTGGGCCATCACCCTCCTCTTCAGAGACTTTCCCTCCATAGCACCAGCTGTGCCCTATAACTCTCCTTTGTGGTATTAGCCAGTCTGCCCGGTTTAGTCTGTTCACACTCTTCTAGGCCCCCAAGCCAACCCCAGCCCACTGGGAGCTGACCACTTGAGTCCATTTCTACTCAGTTAACTTGACCCTGATGTTAGTGCCCTAGGTGTTCTGTCCACCCTCTGGATTCTCCAATCCAACAAACTTTGGTGAAGCTTCTCCCACCCTTTAGGTCATCCCTGAAACAGCTTGTCTTTGCCATGGCCTTCCCTTGGGGTTGATGAGTAAGAGCGAGGAGCAGTGCACCTCCAGGGGTCAGACCAAGAATCTGGCCTGTTTCTATTCTCTTTCCTGGAACCTGTTTTGCACCCCACCTTCAGCCCAGTCCAGGACCCCTGCCCGGCCACCCCATGACCCTTCTGCCCAGCTGGAGTGACCAAGGCCTCTGGAGCTACCCTCAGAGCTCTCATTCAGATGCATGCACGTGTTTTACATTTCTTGACAGGATTTCACTAGAGATAATGACGTTGCAGCCCCGTTGCGAGGACGTAGAGACGGCCGAGGGGGTAGCTTTAACTGTGACGGGTGTGGCCCAGGTATAGTAACTCTGGGTCGAGCCATTGGGACTGTGGGGAGGGAGCGAGAGGACAGGAGCTGAAGCAGGAGCCTGCTCCATCGTTGGGCAGTTGGAGATGTTCTCTCCACTATTACCCCTCCCCAGCAGGGGCTCAGGAGCCTAGGGGAGGGGCTTCCTCGCCCCAGTCACTCTCAGGGCCTGGCTTTAACCTCTCCTGCTTTGCCATCTCCATCCCTAGATAGAACTAGTCACCCCCCCCACCTTCTTGCCTCAGGCTGGCCATGTCAGCCATCCCCTCCCCAGAGACCTCTGCTCTTCCAACCTCCAGGTCTTTGTAGGTGTTAGAAGGTTGCCCATGACTCCAGGTACCTCCTGGGCTCCAAGAAGGGGCCTGGATTCACTGGGAGCCAGAGGGGACTTACTTAAGAACCTAAGGGTACAATCACCAAGGGAGAGAGACCCCTACAGGCTCCCTCTGGTCTGTTGAGTCTGTCTCTCCTTTCTCTGCCTCCAGACTCCTTAGCCAGGGAGTCACCCTGTCAAGGAGCCAAGATGCCAATTAGGGGGGTCAGGTCGAGGGGCGGGCAAAGTGGAGCCCATAGGCAAGACCCTGTGAGTGCAGAGGTGCAGATAGCTGGGCTCAACCCCCCCAGGACTGCTGCTAAGACCCAGATGTCAGGGCACTCCTCAACAAACAAAGCACAACTTCTTACTGAAAGTATGTCTCTGCACTCTGGGAGAAACATCCCCATCTCTGTGGATCCACACCTGAGACTGGCCTCATGGGGGATAGAAGGGTGGCAGAGCCATCCTCCCCAGGAGAAGGGGAGCAGACAACTGCCCAGTCTTCTTTTTTTGTTTTGTTTTTGCAAGGCAATGCCCAAGGTCACACAGCTAGATAATTATTAAGTGAGGTCGGATTTGAACTCTCATCCTTCTGACTCTAGGGCCGGTGCTCTATCCACTGTGCCACCTAGGTGCCCAGCCTTTTTTTTTTTTAACAACCCTTTACTCTAGCTCATTGTCTCCTCCTGGGCTTCTTCCTTCTCTGCAGGTGAAAATCATGACTGAGAATGAGCTATTAGCTGTGGCCTGTGAACAGTTCCTGGGGAAAAATGTCCATGATATCAAGAATGTGGTCCTGCAGACCCTCGAGGGCCACCTCCGCTCCATCTTAGGTGGGGGGCAGTTCTTGCCCAGGACCCCAACCCTCCTCCCTTTCTCCTTCCTATCCTGCTTCACCCCTTCCCTCCTTAGCCCCAAAGCCCAGATTTGCTGCCTTGGCCTGGACCTCAGAGGCTGTTGAGTCTAACCATACCTGAACAGGAATCCCCCAGCCCCCTACCAAAGGTAGCAGGCACCCATGAGCTCCTGAGAGCCCATTTCCACTTTTTGTCAGTTTTTGAGGAGGCAGCTAGGTCATGCTACCATAGATAAAATGCCAGACCTAGAATCAGAAAGACTCAGATTCAAATCTGGACCCAGATACTTAGAAGCAGTGTGACTCTGAGCAAGTCTCTTACCTTGTTTGCCTCAGTTCTTTCTTCTGTCATGCCAGTGTGTGGCCTGATCCACAGGTTCCCGAAGAGTCAGACACCACCAGTTATTTCATCTGTCCAATCCCTATCTGTTCCCTCCTCTAGCTCTGTCCTTGGGGGCTAGGCAGGACAAGTCAGTCCCTCTGCTCTGACAGAAGGCCACTCTAGTGCCCCTTCCCCTGGACAGGAGACAGCTCACACCAGTCCTTCTTGACTCCAGAAGAGGGGGGCCAGGTCAACCACCTTCCTTGCTGCAGCCAAGGAGGCCTCTGGACTTTTGCTCATGGTTATTCCATTCAAAGTCCAAGATGTTTTTCACCTGCCCGGGGCCAGCTTGATCCAGGGCCAAGTTCTGGAGTGGAAGCTGAGGGTTGAACCCCGTGCTGGAAATTCATCCTGGAGACATCGACTTCAATGTTCCCAGGAGGAGAAGCATCCAGACTTGAGAAACATCAGAATTACAAACTGAAAGGTCCAAGAGAACGGAGAAGAAGAAACACCACAGGGTCCCAGACTGAGAACTCATTTTACCAATTACATACAGGCGGGGAAACTGAGGCCTAAAATGGTTAAATGATTTGCCCAGTATCATCCAAGGGTACAGGAGCAGAACTGAGATTTTAACTCAGGTCCTTGACTCTAAATCCATTCCACAGCTTCAGGGAAATGAGAATGCCCCCAATATTTTAAAGGCTCCCCCCACCCCATGCTCCTCCCCAGCAGACACATTCTTAGTCCTTCCTTTCTCCAACAGTCAGAGTTTGTTTGAGAACCATGGAGAGGCAGGGAGGTGGGACAGTGAAAGGAGCTCTGCTTAATCCTGGTCTGCATGATCCTGCTCAATTCTCATTTTATTTACCTGTAAAATGGGCAGTAAGACTTGAACCTCTCATGTGGAGAGTGGGCTTGACCCCAGGCTCGCTTTTTTCTTGGGGTGGCATTATTGCTGTCAATGGAACTAAGGAAAGGTGAATCTAAAGGGATTTAAGTAACACTGGGGACCTTCTCTGGCCTCTTGGGGACCCAGCAGCCTGGGACGCTCCATCCATACCAGATTGCTCTGTTCTGCTGTAGCAGGTGGGAGAAAGGGTTTGATGGAAGCCAAGCCGACCTTTGCCCCCTTCAGGGACCCTGACGGTGGAGCAGATCTACCAGGATCGGGACCAGTTTGCCAAGCTGGTGAGGGAAGTGGCTGCCCCTGATGTGGGACGCATGGGCATTGAGATCCTTAGCTTCACCATCAAGGTACAGCCTCACAGCCAGGGTTGGGGGGGTGGGGGGAGGAATGGGACTCTTTGGTCTGGAGCTCCTGGTCAGCCAGAGGGAAGCCTCTATGGGGGTCCACCCCCCATCCTCTTTGGGCTGACTTTCCTTCTTAAATTCCCATAGGATGTATATGATAAAGTGAATTACCTGAGCTCCCTGGGAAAGTCACAGATTGCCCAAGTCCAGAGAGATGCCGACATTGGCGTGGCCGAGGCAGAGCGAGATGCCAGCATCAGGGTAAGGGGGGACCCCAGCCTGGAGGAAGGACCCTGGCCTGACCTAGGGCTTCCTGCCACCCCCGAGATCTGAACACAGGTATCCCCATCAGCACAGCAGTCACATGGCCTGTCAATGGCCAGCCCCCAGGGACTCACCCAGACTTGTGCTACACCCCCCTCCCCAGGAAGCTGAGTGCAAGAAGGAGATGCTAGACATGAAGTTCCTGGCTGACACGTACATCGCCGACTCCAAACGCTCCTTTGAGCTGAAGAAGTCAGCCTTCACCGAGGAAGTCAGCGTCAAGGTGGGGATGATGGTGCCCTGCAGGGTGCAGGGTGGGGCCCAGCAGGGGGAGGCCAGTGGTCAGTGACCTCTCCTCTCTCTCAGACGGCCGAGGCCCAGCTGGCCTATGAGCTCCAGGCAGCCAAGGAGCAGCAGAAAATCCGGCAGGAGGAGTTGGAGATTGAGGTGTTGCAGAGAAAGAAGCAGATTGATGTGGAGGAGCAGGAGATCCTTCGGACCACCAAGGAGCTGGTGTCCACCATCCGGCAGCCCTCTGAGGCCGAGGCCCACCGCATACAGCAGATCGCAGAAGGAGAGAAGTGAGAGCAGGGAATGGTGGGGGGGAAGTCCTGGGCTCAAGTGGGGGTAACCCTAAAGGCCCCAGGAGATCCAGCTCCCAAGACCGGTTGGGAGAAGCTGTCCCTACCCCACCTGGTCCAAGTCAAAGCTTATAGGAGAGGACAGGGAAAAGGCCTTGAGTGAGGAGGGGGCAGATGCCCACCATCTGGGAGGGAGGGCCCCTATCAGTGGAGGCAGTCACTTAGGTCAGCCAGAAAGGTCTGGGGGCCAGTGGGGTGTGGCCCCAGGGCCGGACTGCAGGTTGACCACCTTTGCTTCTCTCCCTTCACCCCCAGGGTGAAGAAGGTCCTTCTGGCCCAGGCAGAAGCTGAGAAGATTCGGAAGATTGGGGAGGCGGAGGCCATGGTGATTGAGGCCCTGGGGAAGGCAGAGGCCGAGCGCATGAAACTCAAGGCTGAGGCCTACCAGCAGTATGGCCATGCTGCCAAGTTGTCCCTTGTACTGGATGCCCTCCCCTCGGTAAGAGGGCTCCCAGGGATCTATGGGCCAAGGGAGGCAGGGAGACCTGGAGGACCAAGACCGAGACCCCTCGGAGGTCCTGGGGCTGTTGGACCACGCTGTTCGGTTCCCCCACCTGGGTGGGTTCCCCAAAGGCTCCTCACACTCCTTCTCTTTGCCCTCTTGAGTCGCTGTTTCCCAGTCCCCAGGCCCCAAGTGCCACCTCCTCCATTCTGACCTCAACCCTCCCGGCCTAGATCGCCTCCAAGGTGTCAGCCCCACTGACCAAGATCGATGAGATCGTGGTGCTCAGTGGAGACAACAGCAAGGTGACCAATGAGGTGACTCGTCTGTTGGCGGAGCTGCCAGCTTCTGTTCATGCCCTCACTGGAGTGGACCTGTCCAAGGTGAGTCAGGGCCCCACCACGAGAGAGTGCAGAGGGAGAGGGAGTGGGGGGCAACCCCCATGATGCAGCCAAGCTCTCTTCTTTCCCCACAGATCCCTCTGATCCAGAAGGCAGCAGGGACACAGGGCTGAGGAGGCCTGGTTCAGCCCCTACACGGGGACAAGCGACGTCATACCGACTCTGGTGCCTGAACCTGTGGGAGCCAGGAGAGCCGCCGAGTCCAGGCCATCCCCACAGCACTTCTTTTGTCTGTCTCCTCTTCCTCTGTCTTTGTGTCTCACATTCTTCACCTCTAGCAATCATAGTTTAAGCTACAATCACTGTTTGTCTTTGAGGGGCAGCCTGGCCGCTGCTCACAATCCTGGTGCCTTGAAGTTCCTCAGCGGTCCATTTGTTCACCCCGTGGCCTGGCCACAGCGCAGCCTGGGGGGGGCATTCTTCTGCCATCCTCGTGGGAAGCCAGGGCCTCTGGAGCTTCTGCCAACCTTGGCCCAGGCCATCTTCCCTAGAAATCCCCCTCTAGCTGACCCTCCAGGGAAGGGCACAGGGGAACCCCAATCAGGCCCCCTGCCTTTATCCAGGCTCTTGGACTTCCCCCCATCAAACCCCATCTTTGTACAATCCCCAACTGCCGGAATCCATTATTATGGATTGTTTTGTGGGTCGTTGCAGGCCTGGGAGACAGAGGGAGGGTCTGACTGCCCCCTTCCTGGGCAGTAGCTTCATCTGGCCCCAACACTGTGCTGGGAGGAGTCAAAGGACAGCTGGGTGGGTGGGCATGCCTCACCACCCCATCACTCAGGGTTGCCTCCTGCTTGGGCATCACCTGGTGGCAGGGAGCCTGCAGAAGGACAAGGATTCCTCCTGGTTGAAGGTGCAAGTTTGCCAAGTCAACCCTTAGTGAGGGAAGCCCAGGAAGGGGACGCGGGAGAGGTTTTTTTGTCCTGGCTGGTCTGCATCCTGTCTGCTGCCCTTTGCCCAGGCCTCCAAGCTCCTCAGGCCACCTTACTCTTTCTCCCTCCCTCGGGGCAGGCCCCAAGCTCCACATTCTAGATCCTTCTGCTCCTGCTCAGGAGCCTGTCCTAGAAAGGCTAGGGAGTTGCTCCAGGCTTGTGTGTTGTGCCCATCAGGGTGAGGAGCCCACCGGCCCCTTTCTAGTCTAGCAGACCTCCATCAGGAGGTCCTCACTCGGTCACAAGGGAGACCAGCCGAGGTACCTCAGCTGACCAGAGATGAAGCCTGACCTGGGCAGATGCTAAGGAGACAGCCCAGGCTGGGAGCTTGGGAGAAGCTGGGCCGGGGTGTCCTCTGGAGAGAAGCTCGAACCTAAGGGGAGGGCCCACCTCACTGTCTGCTGCATGGGAATGTTGCATGTCCGGCCCTGGGCCCTGCCAACTTTCCTTTGGTATAATAAAGACTCCTTGCACCCAACTGGCTTTGCCATGTCCTCTGTAGGGGCAGGAACGGGGACTAGGGAGCCCAGCCAGAAGCTTCTATTGCTGTTTCACAATATGCCCAGCAGAGGGCAGCGACCCCTTCTTAGAGGGGAACAGTTGGGGCACCTGGACATTCAGTGGGGGGGAACCAATGCCCTACACCCCTATGCCTGGATCTCTGAAGGCATCATGGAGATGATAGCTGCGCTATGAAAATGAAACTTGGATAGACTGAAAACTCAGAGTCAATAATATGCATTAAAGAATTTAAACAGGACTAAGAACCTCTCATAACTGGTAAACGGAGAGAATTCACAGTCTTCTGTAAGTAGGGTAAAGGAAAGCTGACTATAACAAAAAAAATAATCACTGAGATCTATTGAGAACTAAAATAAGACCAAGAGCCATTCCACAAGTGGTCAAAGGATGTGGCCGACTAGTTCTCAAAAGAATTGCAAACAGCCATAAGAAATATCCCAAATTATTAATTAAAAATACAAACCAAAACAACTATATTGACAAAAACCACACTTTGGAAATAATCCATTATGGAGAGATAAGTTCCTAGAGAAGAAAACTTCATTTATAAAACTATTATTTCATTTTTAGCCTAAGAAAATTATGGCTAACACTCCAAAGGGGCTGACAACCTTTTCTACACCAAAATATTTATAGATTTTTGTTTTAGCAAAGAACTGGAGCAGATGAAGAAACCTAGCCATCCATGGAGAAATGGCTAAACTATATGTGGAAATGTGCATAGAATATTGCTTTGAGAAATACAGAGAAGCATAGGAAAATGTCAGAAAACTATGGTCACAAAAACAAGTAAACTTTTTAAACAACACTACTTTGTAATTATGCCAACACGGGCCTCTAGAAGAGATTGGAAAATGAACTTCTCTCCCTTTGCCAAGATAGAAGACGATGCACACTGCATCAACTATGGGACTCAGTTGATGTGTTGTCATTTTTGTCTGATTTTTGTTCTTTGCTTTAAGGGTTAGTTTGCTGGAGAAAAGGAAGAAATATATTCTGAAATGAAGATGACGTAAAACAAATTTTTATAAGTCAACAGTGGAAGTTCAAAACATTAAGTATTCTAGGATTAAAAAAAACTAAGGGGGTCACTAGGTGGTGCAGTAGATAGAGCACTGGCCCTGGAGTCAGGAGGACTTGAGTTCAAATTTGACCTCAGACTCTTAATAATGACCTAGCTGTGTGGCCTTGGGCAAGCCACTTAACCCCATTGCCTAGCAAAAACCTAAACCCTAAAAAATAATATAATGCCCAAAATGGGGGAGGGGGGGCAACATATCACCTGTTTTATTTTCTATGGTCCCATCACATCTGTTTTTCAGTTTTGAGTTCCATGCTTTTGAAAATGGTATCTAGAGGAAGCCACTCAGGAAAGTGAGGATTCGGAAGACGATCATGAGACAGCTAACCGAGTCGTCACCCAAAGAAAGAGTAGTGTTTGGTCCCATAGGGTAGAACTGGGAACAACTGATGGAGGTTGAAGAAAGGCAGATTTAAGTTCCATATAAGGAAAAAGGCTACTAAAAAAATGAGAGCTGCTCAGAAGTGAAATAGTTGCCTTGAGGGACAGTGAGTTTTCCATCACTGATGGTCTAGCAAGGACTAGGAGGACAGGACCATTTGTCAAAGTTATTGTGCAGATTGGACCAGATGGCCTCCACCGTCTCTTCCTATTCTGAGATCCTATGAATACCTCAGGATTATTTATAGAACTCTTTCCAGATCATAAAGGACAGCTTTGGGAAGTAGGGCAAGTTTTCCTGTCCCCATTTTGCAAAGGAGGAAACTGAGGTTCAGTGAGATGAACCAACCTGTTTAGGGTTGCTAGTAATTGATGGAATCCAGGGGCAGCTAGGTGGTGCAGTGGCTAGAGCACCAGCCCTGGAGTCAGGAGGACTTGAGTTCAAATCCAACCTCAGACACTTAATAATGACCTAGCTGTGTGGCCTTGGGCAAGCCACTTAACCCCCTTGCCTTGCAAAAACCTAAAACAAAAAGTAATTGATGGAATCCAGGCTCCAAATCCGACATCTATCTGTCACTAAGATGAGAAAGGACTGCACAACAGTAGGGGAATGGAGGAATAAATCAGGCTATAAGAATATAAAGGGATATTGTCCACCTTCATTCAGCCCCTAAGAGTCAAAGCAGGACTTTGAGCCCAGTTCTCCTCTGGACTCCAAGACCATGACTCTTTCCAGTACACTATATTTGAGAAAGGGATTGGGATGGGAAACTAGGGGTGCAGAGGGCAAAGGCATGGATGAAGAGGCATGGGACCTTGAAGGGAAAGAAACAGTAAAATTCCAGCTCCTTGAGGGCAGGGACTTTTGCTTTGGTTTTGTTTTTATATCCCTAGCAATTCCATTGGCTCTTAAGACCTAACTTTGACCATCTTTTTTGTTGCCCTAGGTTACCAGGACATTCCCCCAAACCTAACAGTGCAAAGAGGGCCTATTTGGCAACCACCAACCCTACAATGTGATAACACAGAACCACGACCAGAAAGACAAAAACTCCCCTATTAGTTTAGGAGAAAAGGCTCTATGACCAGTTGGAAAGAGTTGATGGCTAAAGCCACCAATATTGCCCTTTGCCTCCTATCCCCTCAAAAAAGCCAAGATGGTTACATTGAGCCTTTTTTTTTTTGCAGGGCAAATGGGGTTAAGTGGCCTGCCCAAGGCCACACAGCTAGGTAATTAAGTGTCTGAGGTTGGATTTGAACTCAGGTACTCCTGACTCCAGGGCCGGTGCTCTATCCATTGCACTACCTAGCCTCCCTGGTTACATTGAGTCTTGAAGGTGTTGAATCCAAATGCAGATCTAATAGGATTCTGGTCATTGAGAAATGTGGATATTGCCAATTGAGAGGCAAAAAGAAAAGAGCCAAGTGAACCTGCTCTAACTCTAAACTATTTTTTGCCATTCTTCTGTTTTGTTTTCAGAATTAAGATAATTAAAATATTGAAGTTAAACAAAACAAAAGCCCACCTATCTTTGCAGATAGGGTGGGGGCCCAACCAGATGTTCCAGCCTAATCAAGCCTAGGAAGCTGCTGAGGAGTTCTAAGTTTCTTAGATAAGTTGTTAAAAGATATGAACAGGCAGTTTGCAAAAGAAAAAATTCAAGTTATCAACAGCCATATGCAGGGGGGCATAAGTACTCCCAATCACTAATAGTAAGAGAAATGCAAATTAAAACAATCTTCATTTCTTGCTACATCCATATCAGGCTGGCAAAAATGGCAAAAATAAAAAAAATGACCAATATTGGAGAAAGACAGGCAAATCATAGCTGGAAAACTGATGGAGCCATCATTCTGGAAAACAATCTGAAATTACACAGAAGCCTCACTAAAGTGACCCAGTTAAAACACTAAAATGGCATGTAACCTAAGGAGATCAAAGACAGGAAAAGGTTTTCATGTATAAAAAAATATATATTTATAATAGCACTTTTTTTGCAGGAGCAAAAAACTAGAAACAAAGTGGTTTCCCTCCCATCAGTTGGAGAATGACTGAACAAATTAAGGTATATGAATTAAGGGAATATTTTTGTGCTGTAAAAAATGATAATGACTATTAAAAATGTAAAGGAACTTAAGAAGACATAATAATATGAACTGATGCAGAGCAAAGTAAACAGAATCTGGAGAATAATTTACATGATAACCATAATATTGTCAAAGAAAATAGAAAATAACAATTGAAAACTGCAAAAGTCCAATCAAAACAATTAGAAGTATGGAAGGAGGGGCAGCTAGGTGGTGCAATGGATAGGGCACCAGTCCCGGAGTCAGGAGAACCTGAATTCACATCCAGCCTCAGACATCAATAACTGCCTAACTGTGTGACATTGGGCAAGTCATGTAACCCCATTGCCTTAAAGAAACCAAAAAAAAAAAAAAGATGAAAGGAAACACACACACACACACACACACACACACACACACACACACACAGAGACCAATTTGTTTTACTTATTTATATTGATTTGCTATGAGACATCTTCCCAGTCATCCTCAACATCTTACTCCCCCTTACCCTCTTTATCCAATCAGTTGCCAAATCTTTTTTTTTTACTTTTTAAAATTAAGTTTATTTTTAACATTCTTTTTTAAGAAAATTTTTTTTAAGTTCCAAATTCTCTCCCTTTCTCCTGTTGCCTCACTTCTTGAGAAGGCAAGCAATATGTTATCATTTATACATATGAAATCATATAAAACTTATGTCTTTATTAGACTTGTTGCAAAAAAAAAACAAAAAATAAAATAAAAACATGCTTTAATCTGCTCTCAAAGTTCTTGATTCTTTCTCTGAAAATGGATGGCATTTTTCAGCATGACCTTCATCTTGAATTTAAGTCACTCACAGATGATCATAATTGTTTTTATTGTGTACAATGTTCTCATGGTTCTGCTCACTTTGCACCAGTTCATATACGTCTTCCTAGGTTTTTCCGAAACCATTCTGCTTTGTCATATTTCATCACAATCATATACCACAACTTGTTTAGCCATTCCCCAAATGATGGGCATCCTCTCATTTCCAATTCTGTGAAATCATTAAAAAACGACTACAATTATTTTTGTATATATTTGTAATCAGTTGCCAAATCTAATTGATTCTTCCTCAATACATCCTCTGCCCTCCACTCACATAGCCTCCCCTCTGTTCATGCCTTCATCACTTTCTCCCTAAATAGGTTCTTTCAATGGTCTTCTAAATGATCTCCCTGCCTCAAGTCTTACACCATTCCCTGCTACTCAAGTAATTTTTCTTGAGTATAGATCAGATTTATGACTCCCCTCCTCCATCAACTCCTATGGCTCCCTATTACCCCTAGAATAAAATACAACTTCTTCTGTTTAGCTCTTCATCCCACCTGGTTGCAAACTGCTTTTCCCAGTCCTGCCCCTCGCACTCTGCACTCCCACAACCAACGTGGCAATCTCTCTGTTCCTCCTCTACACCATGGCATCTCCTATATTCCCATTGCTCCTTCGCATTGACCATCTAATCTACCTGAAATGCACTCCCTCCTCTTCTGTCTGAGAGAACTAACTCTTCACTTTAAGACACAGTTTGGGCACCGTCATCTGCTTTGCAATCTTTCCTAATCCCCAAAGTACTTAGTGACCTGTCTCCTAGACTACCTTATATTTTACCACTTTGTCTCTATTTGTCTTTATTCACTTTATTTTTATGTTGGATAGAGTTCTCCATGTGCTTTCTCTGGCTTCTTCTCCCTCATTCCCACTTTGGAAGCCCCCCCCCCACTTCCAGGTTACCTTCTATTTATACTCATCTATACATTTCCCCCCTGCCTCTTAGAATAGGAGCTCCCTAAGGGCTTGTACAGGATCCGGTTGCATTCTTCCCTTAAATATTTGTTGAGTTATTTGTGAGTGGCAATAGCTTGATTCTTTGGATTTGTGTTCCCCAAGCCTACTATGATATCTGGCACAGAGTAGAAATCTCCATAAAATATTTGTTGATTGAGGGATTGATTAATATTAAAGAGAATGGGGGAGGGAGAGGGGAGAGGTGAAAGATTGGGAAAGAGAGGTGAGAAGGGAGAAAGAGAGCAGGGGATAGGACAGGAGAGAGAGGAGAAAGAGGAGAAAATAGAAAATAACAATCGAAAACTGCAAAAGTCCAATCAAAACAATTAAAAGTATGGAAGGAGGGGCAGCTAGGTGGTGCAATGTGGGGAGAAAGGGGGAAAGAGAGAAAAAAGAGAGATGGAGAAGGAGGGAGAAGGGAAATAAAACATTCATTGATAAAACACTTTTATCCCTGTATCTCTATTTATCATGTGATGATCCCTGTAAATCATCTGTGAAACCCTTTCTGTTCATTTTCTTTTTTTTTTCTTTTTTTTTTGCAAGGCAATGGGGTTAAGTGACTTGCCCAAGGCCACACAGCTAGGTAATTATTAAGTGTCTCCGTCTGGATTTGAACTCAGGTCCTCCTGACTCCAGGGCGGATACTCTATCCACTGCATCACCTAGCCACCCCCATAGTCATATTGATTGGTGATATTAGCATCATTGAAGCCCTTTAAGGTTTGCAACATACTTTAAAAACTTATCTCATCTGCTGCTCAGGCAGGAGGTGCTATTACTGCTGCCATCTTATAGATGAGAAACAAGTTGGGCAAGACTTCCATAACCAGTAAATGTCGAAAGTCAATCTTATGCTAGGATCCTCCTGACCCCCAAGTCCAGGGCTTCAAACTATGCCACCTAGCTATCTGCAGTTAATAAAACATTTCTTAAATAAAAATAATAATTTTCTAAAAGTCTTCAGAACTCAAGTTGGGAAGCTAATATGCTAGTCCCAACATTGCAGATCAATGCCAGGACCAAGTATGACATGAGAGGACTGATGGGAAATCACAACCACAAAGATTCCATTCATTTCTCCACCTACAACAGGTCCCCAAGCAAGGGCTAGATGACCACTAGTAGAAGGTATTAGAGGAGATTCTTATAAGGTAGATTCTGAACAAGATTATGAGTTTTTTTGTATGTCATGGTGAAGCCTGTGGACCCTAAATTTATTTTTAAAAATACTTACAATTACAAAAAAAAAAAAAAAAAGACAGACTGGGTTTAACTTTCTTTGTATCTTGGGGCCTAGTAGCCAGGTGGCTGGCTTAATAAATATTGAAGGTCTGACTCTAACCCATCCCACCCATTACCCGAGAGGTGGCACACAGTAGTTGTGTTGGGGTTTTGGGTTTTTTTTTAGGTTTTTGCAAGGCAATGGGGTTAAGTGGCTTGCCCAAGGTCACACAGCTAGGTAATTATTAAGTGTCCGAGGCCAGATTTGAACTCAGGTACCCCTGACTCCAGGGCTGGTGTTCTATCCACTGTGCCACCTAGCCTCCCCCAATAGTAGATATGAAGGAAGTCTTATGTTTTTAAGGGTGGTCAAGCCTGGATTCATCTTTCTTACTTGTCATGAGCTTGGACAAACTTCAGAAGATAGCAGAAGACAGAAGATCCTGGCCCACAGTGTCATGAAGAGTCGGAAAAAAACTGATTGAATAATAATCCATTTGTTACTAGGGAGGTTATTAGGGGCTTTGGGAAAGGTGATGAAGAGACCTTGAGAAATATGATGTGAAACCAGTATCTACAACCCTGATGGACTTGCTCAACCCATCAGTGCAATGACCAAGGACAATTTTGGGCTATCTGCAATGGAGAATACCATCTGTATCCAAAAAAAGAATTGTGGACTTTGAACAAAGACCAAAGACTATTATCATCAAATTAGAAAAAAAAATATGATATTATTAAGTAATTTTACTATCTCATATTTTATTTTTCTTCCTTAAGGATATGATTTCTCTCTCATCACATTCAATTGAGATCAGTGTATACCATGGAACCAATGTAAACACTAACAGACTGCCTTCTGTGGGGAGTGGGGGGAGGGAAGCTAGAATGGGGGGGAAATTGTAAAATAAATATATTTTATAATATAAATATAAATAAATATAAAATAAAATCTTTCTTTAAAAAAAAACAGTATCCTTAATAATTCCCTAGCTGTGTGGCCTTGGGCAAGCCATTTAACCCCATTGCCTTGCAAAAACCTAAAAAAAAAAAGTATCAAAAAACAACTTTTAAAGAGTTTAATGCTTATGATGCAATCATTCATAAGGTACTTGGAGAAAGGAAGAGGTTAGATCTGGGACTAAGGGGTGTAGAGGCCAAGGCACAGGAGAGGAATAGAAGGAGAGGGGAAACATTGAGCAGTGAGCATGGACTTGTCTACTTCTATACCTGTATCCTCATCCAGTGACTAACACACAGTAGGTTTGTTGATGAATGAATTGATGAAGAATGAGAAGAAAGAAAAGAGGATCATTGAAACCTGTTCTGAAGGGCCCAGAAGAGAAAAGAAAGACCAAAATGAACCATAGACAAGCAGGTTAATTAATACTTCATGCATAACCTTGGGTTTCTGGGCTAAGGTGTATATGGAAGTGTCCATTTCAGGTAGTGTTGGCTAAGTGGGAATTTCTAAATGGGGGAAGAAAGATAAGGAATCATGAGACCCTGGAGACATAGAGACAACATAGAGTTTGGAAAGGGATCCTGCAGGAGGACATGAAATTGGGAAAAGATGAGCTCTTTGTTGGTCTTTACCCTAGTTTAATTTGGGAATTGGGAGGCAGCCTAGAAGGGTTGGTGGCATGAGTTCAAGATACCCTGGACAGGTCCCCAGCCTCACTCTGGCCCGATCCCTTGACCTCTATGCTGGTGGAGGGGCATCAGAAGTGACCAGAGCCCAGGAACTGTTTTGGGGTCTAGAGGAGGTCATTAGCAGTGTCATGTCTTCAGAAACAAGGAACAGAGAAACAATCTCGGTTCAGTCTTCATCCTGAGGAAGGACTCAATGGAGTTGATCAGGGCACTTGGGGTGATGGTTCCAGCCTGGGGCTTGGGACTGAAATCCTAACCCAGTTAGCATTGGAGGGCCAGGGCAGAGCAGGGGTTAACTCTGCCTGGCGCCTTTGTTGGGCTGGACTGGCAGGGGTGGGAGGGCACTCTGTCTAGCCAGATAACACTGGTTCCTTATCTCCCCACGAACAGCTGGAGAAGGCCTAGCCCACCCAGCATGGAAGTGGGGGAGTACTGCAGGTTCACTGGGCTTCTCCTCCCCCTACGCCCCATCCTGGATGCTTTGTGGTCAGGCGGTCTAAGAGTTTTCCCCTAGAGTTGGACACCAGGCTCTCTTTGGGCTGAGTCCCACACTGACTGAATGTAAAAGGCCCCAACCTTTTCCAAATAATTCCAAGTCCTGGAATTGGGAACCTACTTGTCCTAAGAGAATGGATCTTTATAAGTCCTGGCATCAGGAAGCTGGGCAACCATGAGGACAGCTCTGGGCCAATGGTGAAATCTAAATTCATTTTGACGGTGTCTATCCCTGTTTCCACATATCTGCATCACTGTATGGATACATAGACACCTGTGTTCCAAGGTCATGTTGAATGTTCTGTTTTTCAAGGCCGCTGTCTTCTCCATGATTCTCTTCAATTCAGTTCAACCTAATCCAAGCATTTACTGAGTACTGACTATTTGTCCTGCCCTTTACTTGTGTGCAAGAAGTTGTGTGTTTGTGTGTGTGCGTGTGTGCGTATGTGTATATGTGTCTTTGTGTCTGACAATGTCTGGGACTAATCCTAAAAAAAAAGCCTTTCCTTTTCTCCTTCTACTCCAGCTAGCTAAAAAGAATAATATCTATAATTAAGATTATATACAATTAATATTATCTATAATAAATAGTATATAAAGTATATAATACAAATATAATAACCTACATATTAATATATAGTGCTTACTGTAGGACAGGGACCACACTAAGAACTTTACAAATATCTCACAGCAACCTGGGAGATAGGTGCTGTTCTTATCCCCATTTTACAGTTGAGGAAACTGAGGCAGAGTTAAACGAATTGGTCAAAGTGACATGGCTAGTAAAGATTTGTCTGAGGTCACACTTGACCTTGAATCTTCCAAAATCCAGGCCTTTGGTCTCTATACCACCCAGGAAGGATGTCATGAATGGGGATGTGCAGAAAACAAAGCAATCCCAGGGGCCCTCAAGGAGCTTACTTGCCAAAGGAGAATGGGGACGGGGAGTGCAGCAATCTCTCACCCTGTGCCTTTGCTCAAGCTGTCCCCTCTGCCTGGAATGCCATCCTTCCCTCTTGTTACATAACTACCCACCCTTTAAAGCTCAACTCAGGGCCTCAGACACTTAATAATGACCTAGCTGTGTGGCCTTGGGCAAGCTACTTAACCCCATTGCCTTGCAAAAAAAACTAAAAAAAAAAAGCTCAACTCAAATGCTGCCCCCTCCTCCATGAAGCCTTCCTTGATAATGACCCTCTCCTTTCGAGCTCATCTAACCCTTTGTTTTTTATCTCTTATTGTATGTAGTAATTTTTGTACACATATCATGTGTAATATGGCCCATGATAACTACAGCTGGTGATATTGCTGTCATTCCCATTGAGTAAGCTCTTGGGTTCTTCCAGACTCTGGGTTCTCCTCCCTTGCTAGTCCAAGACTGTATACTGTAGCTGTTCAATAAATGGTATAAGAGTGTGTGTGTTTGGAGCAGGAAGGCAGCGGGACTTGGTGATGGAAGTTGTTTTTATTCAACCCTTATCCTATTTGAGGTTTCCTTGGCAAAGATACTGGAGAGGCTGACCATCTCCTTCTCCGGCTCATTTTACAGATGAGGAAACTGAGGCAAACAGGGTGAAATGACTGGCCCAGAGTCCCACAGCTAAGAACTGTCTGAGATCAAATTGAACTCAGATTTTCTTGACTCCACTTGATCCTCCACACTACCCAGCTGCCCCTTGGACATGGTAGACCTGAATTCAAGTGTTGGTTGGTTTTGTCCCTGACTGGACCTCAGTGTCCACAGCCATTAGTCAGCAAGTCTTTATTAAGCTCCAACTACTACACTCATGGATTAAAGAGAGAACTTCTTTTGTATCCTGGATGCATCTTACAGCCATCTGGGAAAGCCTGTGGACTCCATCTCAGAATCATATTTGTAAATAATTGGAGGAAATGTCCAATCTCTACTTGAGGTTAGTGAAAATTAAAAAGAGTAACTTTTCCCCCTGCAATTCCACTTCATGGACCCCAGGTTAAGATCCCCCGATTGGATGATTTCCAAGGTCTTTTTAGTCTCTAACATTCTGTGGCTGAATTGGGAGGTTATTTTCTGGAGTTGGTGTGTTCACACATACGGGATCTGACTTTACTAACTCCCATTTCAACAATCAATTTTGTAAGCTTTTTTATTGGTATCTTTCTTTCTTTTTAATTAATTTATTTTCCCCCAACTATGTCTTTACAGTTTCAACATTCAATTTTTTTATTTTTAGTATTTTTGCAAGGCAATGGGGTTAAATGGCTTGCCCAAGGCCACACAGCTAGGTAATTATTAAGTGTCTGAGGTCGAATTTGAACCCAGGTACTCCTGACTCCAAGGCCAGTGCTTTATCCACTAGGCCACCTAGCCGCCCCCCAACATTCAATTTTTAGTAAGATTTTGAGTTCCACATTTTTCTCTTCCCCTCTTTTCCCTCTCCCTTCTTTGACAAGTAATCTGATTTAGGTTACACATGTATAATATATTTCCATATTAGTCATGAGGTGAAAGAAGAGAGATTTTTTTCCTTTTTACATTAACTTAATTTCTGAATATATTCTCTACCCCTCACCCAGCAGCCCATTCTTTCTAAGAAAGACTTTTTGGGAGGGTGGATTTCAGTTGAAATTTTATTTTATTTTTCCAATTGCTTGCAATGGTAGTTTTTCAACATTCATCCATTTGCAAATTTATGAGTTTCACATTTTTCTACTACCTTCTCTTCCCTCCTCCTTCCCCTTGATGGTGGACAGTCTGGTAAAAATTGTAACAAAGATTTTTTTAAGAGAAAGAAAATAAATTAACAAAATTAGCCAACGCATACGTCATATCTGAAAGAGGTGTTGATCTAATGGATGGAGTGATAATTGTAGCATATCTTTTTTTAATTTAATTTAATTTCCCCCTCACCAGTTATATGCAAAAACAAATTTCAATATTCACTTCCAAAATCTCTCCCATCTGCTAATCCCACTTCCCCTCATTGAGGAAACAAATTGTTTGGTATAGATTAAAAATGGTCATGAAAAATGTGACTACAATAGTCATATTGTAAAAGTAAACATACCCCCAAAAAAGAGAAACCTCAAGAAAAATAAAGTTTAAAAAAAAAGCAATATAGCATATCTTTGTATAAGAGCCACAAACTGGAAAAGTGTAATGAGGTGCTCAGCTGTTGGGGAACCACTGACCAGATTGTTCTATGAAAATGTAATAAGGGAAAAAAAAAAAAAAGAAAATGTAATAAGGAGGACGGCTAGGTGGCACAGTGGATAGAGCACTGGCCCTGGAGTCAGGAGTACCTGAGTTCAACACTGACCTCAGACTCTTAATAATTACCTAGCTGTATGGCCTTGGGCAAGGCACTTAACCCCATTGCCTTGCAAAAACCTAAAAAAAAGAAAAAAGAAAAAGAAAAGAAAGAAAATGTAATAAGGAATGATGAAGTCTAGAACAATGTCTACTTGGAAAGGCTTGAGAACTCTAATCGATGCAATGGTCAACCACAGTTCCAGAGGATCAGAAATGAATCCTCTCCACCTCCTTCTAGAGTCGTTTTGGAGTTACAGTCTAGAGTGAGACACACATTTTGGGGGACTTGACCAATATGGCTATTTCAGTGTATTTTTTTAAATGAAGATTGTATTGTTCTTTCTTTTGTTGTTCTGTTGGGATTATTTTTTTTTAAATAGAAGAACCAGCAAATTGCATGATGATCAACTCTTCTCAGCATACAATGATCAAAGACAGTTCTCAAAGACTTGTAATGGAAAATGCCATCTACAGCCAGAGAGAGAACTATGAAGCCTGAATGAAGACCAAAGCATACTATTTTCACTTTTTTTAAATTGTTTTTTCCCCGTGCTTTAATAGTTTTACATGTATAATTCATATCAGATTGCTTCCTTTTGGGGGGGGGAAGGGAAGGAGAAAAATTTGGAGCTCAAAAACTATCTTTACTTGTAATTGGAAATGAATTGTTTTTAACTAAAAAAAAGTTAGATTGAGTCCATGAGCATCCTGAGGGCAGATCTCCCTAGGCTCAGCAAGACCATGAACCTCTTCCTTTGAGGCAAAAGTAGAATGAACCTTTGCCTCTTTAGTGGATGGCAGGTCCTGGTGCCCCCAAAGAAAGTAGGGTTCTGGTGCTTAGGGGTTTTTCCCCCAGAATATAAGACTCTCCCACCTTCTCCTCACCTCCACCCCCATTTCTGTTCAGGTTTGATGGAGAAGCACCCTACAGAGAATGAGCTCTATAGGAGTCAGACCTGGGTGGGGGATGCTGATCATCCCAGGCCTGGATCTTGCAGGCTCCTGATAAGCAGAGGGTCCTAGACACCCTCCTTGATAACAGAATGGTTGTTTATCAAGGTCCCTGCCAGACCAGTCAGCTTCCCCACCCCAGGCTAGCTTCCAGGCTCCTAATCCTGAACCTGCTGATGTTCCTCCTTCCTTCTCACAGAAGACCAGGACATCAGGGAGGTGATGCCATGACAACCACATGGACTGGATTTGAGTAAGGGGGAGAGGCTGTGCTAAGTCACCACTCTCCTTTACTTCTCCAGAGCCACCTGTAGCCAGATATGAATCAGAACTCCTGAAGATGGTCCTGGATGTGAAGCAATCATTATTAAGTGACTTGCCCAAGGTCACACAGCTGTCCTGGCTTCAAGACCAGTGCGCTATCCACTGCACCACCTAGTTGCCCTGGACCTAGCAAGTCTCTGGGAGTCCTGTCCTGTCCAGTTTCCAATCTGGCTCTAGGTTTTAATTGTGTCCTGCTCTTTAGTTTAGAAGGCCCCAGGGCCTGGACCGTGGTCTAGGCAGACAGTAAGTTGAGGTTGAGGTTTGGGGGTCAACAAGAAGTTAGGGGGCTGAGACAGGCAACACTAAGAAAAAGAACCAAAGATAGAGTGAACAAATGAATTGATCAATCAACAAGCTTGGAGCATGGTTTTTCTCTATCTATGGGATAAAATACAAATTCCTCAGCAATTTTCAAATCCCTTCCCTATCCCAGCTCCCATCTTTCTTTCTAGATTCATTTCACATTATTTTGTTCTTGAACCAGACTGGTTTATTGGCTATTCCCTTTAGGAGACATTTCTAGGTGGTGGTATTAGATCTGGAATTAGGGAGTACTGAGTTCAAATCCAACCTCAGATGAGGAGACCCTGAACAAGTCACTGTTTGCCTCAGTTTCCTTTTTTATAAAATGGGGATCATTATAGCCCCAACTTCTCAATGTTGTTTCCCCAGTAGAATGTAAATTCTTGGAGGAGAGGGAATATCTTTTTTTTTGTCATCGTATCTTCAGGGCCGAGCATGTGATAGTGTTGTTCAGTGGTGTCTGATTCTTTCTGACCCTATTTGGGGATTTTTCACCAAAAATACTGGAGTAATTTTGCCATTTCCTTCTTCAGCTCATTTTACAGATGAGGAAACTGAGGCAAACAGGGTGAAGTGATTTACCCAAGGTCATACAGTCAATAAGTGTCTGAGGCCGCATTTGAACTCAGGTCTTCCTGACTCCAGACCTTGCCAACTAGGGGATTCACTGAGTCCCCTGGTTGGCCCTAGAACAGGTGATGGACACTTAATATGTAACAACCTGTTAAGTTGGTCAAATTGAACTGAATCCCCTCCTTAAAGAGGGGAAAGCTGGGGTTGAGAAGTTGACCTGTGGGCTAATGGATATCAGAGGAGGGAAATGAAGACAGGTTCTCCCCCCCGCCCCACAAATGGAGGAGGGGGCTGGGGGGTCATGAACAGAAGTTTCAGATTCACACTCCCCCAGACCCATGAAGGGCTCTGAGCTGTTAGGGACCCTCCCTGGCAAGGGGCAACTTTCAGGCCAAAGTGAGCATTTCCTCCGACCCAATTCAACAAAGAATCCCCTCTAGGGGCTGAGCAGATAAAGGGTTAAGGAGTGGAGCCCAGCCAAGCCTGCCCTCTCCACCCTCTCAGGCAGAGGACCCCACCCAAAGGGAGGGGCCAACTGGGTTATAAGGAAAGAGGGCAGAGTTGGCCAGGTGGAGACTGGGCAGTCATTCCCAGAAGGAGCAGCAGCTTCTGGAGCCAGGTAAGTTGCCTGGAGAGACCCAGGCCACCCTCTTCTCCCCTTTAGCCCAATCTGACCTCTCTCTCTCTCTCTCTCTCTCTCTCTCTCTCTCTCATTCTGAGTTTCCTGAGCTCCTGGGTCATCCAAGGCCCCTCCACTTGGCAAGCTGTCCATCCTCCCCTCCTGGCTTCTCCCCATGGCCTCCTCTCCTCCATCCTTAAGTAGACCCTACTTTCCAATGGTGTAGTTTGCCTTGAACCTGCCTCTCTGGGCTAGAACAGAGGGAGGTTTGGAGGGGAGGAGGCCCCTGGCCTTGGCCCACTCTTCTTACCCTGCTTCCTTTGTATGGCTTCTCTAGGTGGTCCCCCAGGTAGAGGACCTTGCTGTGCCCACATGGGGCTCTGGCCAGGATATCATCGTATACTGTAAGTTTGCAATGAGACACTACAGTATAGATGATGTACTGGTGAGGGCCACCCCTTAGCCCTTGAACCCAGGACGGGTAGGAGCGCCAGCACTCAGAGCCCCAAGAATGGCACAAGAGGAGCTTGGCGAGGAAACCGTTACCATTACTGTGCTTAGTAATGGTAAGGGTTCTCTTGCTGTGCTTGATGACCGTGCCCATGACCAGAGAGTGGAGAGGAGGACCCTAAGGCTGGACAATGGGGAGAGGAAGGGGGGGGAGAGAATCTCATCACAGTCACTATTTTGTAGAAATAAAAGTAAAAACCAAAACTCTTTGTTATGTCATTTTATTACCACCGATAAACCAGGGAAGGGGAGACAGAGGGAGGGTGATGTGTGGATAAGCAGGGGGTGGCACCACTCTCATCTCCAGGCACCAGGGGGCCAGCTGGGCATCTGTTAGGTGCTGGGGTGAAGGGAGAATGGAGCGTCTGCTCGCCCTAGGCCCCAGCTGCCCAGTGGAGCTCTGGAGAGGAGGGGGACTGAGCAGCTCCAGCTTCCTCTTCCTGGCAGAAAGGACATCCAGTCCTTGCTTAATCAGTCCTCTTGGGGCTGGCATGGGGATCATTCTACCCAGTGATATCTCACCAGACCCATATGCCCAGCAAGCTCCTAGAAGTCTTGAGGGTGGGGAGGATGGTCACCTACGCAGCTTAACCGAGAGGCGGAGCTGCACATCACAGAGGAATATGTTTCTGAGGTCCTGAATGGCTTCCTGTGCAATCTGGTTGATCAGCTGCCCACTCTGACCAATCAATATCCTCTGTGAGCAGGACAGAGAACAAGGGTTGTATATGTGTGCTGGGGGCAGGAGGGAAAAGAGGGGAAGGGCAAATGGGAGAGGGGAAAACACCATGGGGCTCCTACCCCCCATGCCCCCACTCACCACATGGGACTCCTTGAACACCAGCAAGTCCTGCAGGATCACAAGCTCCCCGTTGGGACCCTCTTCCCACAGCCTTGTCTCCTGCCAGGAAGAGATACCTTAGCGGTTCTACACACACCACCAGCCTTCAGGGTCTCCCCTTCCTCTGCCTGGCAGCCAAGTCTCATACCTGATGCACACTGTAAGGCACCTCCTGAGGCAGGTGCTCCAACAGCTTTTCCCGAATGACGTTGGCACTGATCTCTTGAGGTGTCTGGCTGGTGAGCACTTCACTGTGGAACTCCCAGGGCCCTGGCTGGGCCTGTGCTAGGAGATATTGCTGTGGGCACCAAAAAAAACCATGATGGGCATCAGGGTCTCCCCTTCCTTGGCCCCCCAACTCCCAAAGAAGCTGGGGACTTCATATCCTACTCAAAGACCAAGGCCAAGGCAGAAGCCTGTGGGTCCTGGACCTAGGTTTCTAGAATGATGACTCCCGGAGGTGGGGAGCAGGGAGAGGCTGACCTTCAAGGTCTCCACATCTTCCTGATTCAGGGCAGAGAGCATGAAGATCTCCTGGAAGTGGGGCCAGCCCACCCTCTCCCTGAGGCCCCTCGAGGCCTCTGGGTTAGGCTCTGCTGAGGCTTTCTGGGGCTTGGAAACTGGGAAAGTCGACTTTATTTGCAGTTCTTTGCCACTGACGACCCCTTCGGTGAGGGTGGCTGTCAACTCCAAAAGGACAGCTTTCTGTTTCAAGCAATCCACCTGGGGAGAAGGTAGGGAATCAGGGCGCCCTCCTGTCCCAAAGGACATGGTGGCTGGTCATGCTTTCTCAGCATCTGGCTCACCTTATTCATCACCAGGATGCTGGGGACTTGGGAGAACTGCGATAAGCACCTGAGAACCTGGGGGTTAAGCCGATTCCGAGTCCACTTGTCTGAGACATCTACAAGAACCACAACTGGGGGGGGGGGGGGGGGAATGGCAAATCTGTTGCTCCTGAGGCTGGGACTCGCTCCCAGTCCTCTACCCACAGCCGAGAGTGCACTGAGGATGCAAGGCCCCCTCCCATTTCTCCCCATTCTCCATAGTCCTGGATTGGGTTGTTTGGCAGATGCAGAATTCCTCAGACCCTCCTGCTAACCCTCTCCCTCCTCCCTGCTCCAAGAGAGGACCCTACCCAGGTCTGCGGCCTCCATGCTTCTCCAGGGATCCTTCAGCAGAGACTGCTCTAGGTTATGCCTAGAGGGCAGATGCAAGACATTGACAGAGTTCAGCCCAAGGTGCCAGGCAGCAGAGTGGCCCAAGGACAGGGTGACTGGCTCAGACACTCATTAGCTGTGAGGTACATGGGAAGCCATTGCATCTTTCTGTGCCTCAGTTTCCCCACCTGTAAAGCAGATCATCACTACCCCCACCTCACAGTGCTGTGGGGAAAATCAAATGAGCTAGCACATGTCAAGTGGTAGGCAACCCTTAAAATGCTAACTTGCTTTATTAGTATTCCCATCAGAGCAGGCAGGTCTCTTCAGTGGCATTACCTCTTCTGTTTAGTAGGGCTGATAAGGCCAGGTGTGTCCAGGAGAACCTGGAGGGAGGAGAGATGAGGTCTTAGAAGAAGGGTCTCACCAAGCCACTGAACCCCTAGGCTGGGACTCATTCCTGCCCTCTCTGGCCCTTTTTCTAGACTTGAACCCTCTGTGGCATGGGGCTGCCAACTCGGAGCCCTCCTGAATTACCCCTTCTCTCCCCTGGTCCCTGGCACCACTTTGCAATAACCCCGGCCAGCCACTCCTGACTGCACAGGTAATGAATTCCCTTCCCTCCAGTGCTCTTCCTCTTTACCAAAGCTACTCATTTTTTTTGATGATTTTTTTTATTTATGTAGATTTTTGCAAGGCAATGGGGTTCAGTGGCTTGCCCAAGGCCACACAGCTAGGTAATTATTAAGTGTCTGAGACCGGATTTGAACTCAGGTACTCCTGACTCCAGGGCCAGTGCTTTATCCACCGTGCCACCTAGCTGCTCCCAAAGCTACTCGTGCTCCTAATTCCACCCCCTCCTATCCCCAAGGTAGGACCAAAGTCTGCTGGGAGTCAGGAAAAACCTGAGTTCAAATGTGACCTCAAAATACTCACTGGCTGTGTGACCCTGGGCAAATCACTTAACCTCTGTTGACTCTGTTAGCTCAATTATAAAATGAGGATAATCACAGCACCTGCCTGCAGGGGTAGCTGTGAGGATCAAAGGAGACACCATTGATACTGGATGGGATCCTTCCTGTGGAGGCTGGTAACTTCCATCATCCTCTCCCTCATCTGAGGCTTTCTTGTCAAGCCAGCCCAGGGGCTTCACCTTAGTGTCCCCTCACCCTGACCTCTTCCTTCCATGATCCTGCCCCAGACCATCTTCTTTTTTCTCTCATATTCTTTCATCATCACCTCTCTAAAGATGACCCCATCCATACCTCCAGCCCACTTCTCTGCACTGAACTCCAGGCCCACTCATCTCTTCTCCAAACTGCCCATTCTGCTGAGGGCACTGGGACGTCAACCTCAGAACCCCCCCTCAACTCTTCATCTCCATTGTTCAGTTCCTTCTCTAGTCCACAGCCATGTCCCCCCAATTCTACCTCCACATCCCTTTTCCCTTTTTCATTCCAACCTCCACAGAGGTACAGGGTGTCCAAGAGACTCCCTTCTCAACAGTTTTCAGTGGGTCCCTTAGAATAAAATAGAACATCCTCAGCTTGGCATCCACTGCCCTCGGCCATCCTGCTCCATGCTCTTTCCAGACATGTTCACACAATTCCTCTTTACACGAGCTGCTTTACATCCAAGCTACCTGCCTACCTTCCAAAGCCACTCCTTTAGATGGCATCCTTTGGGGTATCCTCTTTCCACCTGTACCCCTAAGTACCTTGCTTTCTTCTTCCTGTCAGAAAGAAGCCTTTGTGGGCAGCCTCCTCACCCTGATTAGCAGCAGGCTCTCTGACCTCCAATTCACTTGCATTACTGGCCTGGACACATATCAGATTTTCCAGGAGAATGCCCCCTGAAGGCAGGGGCTGATTTTTACGCTTTCTTTGTAACTGGAGCCCTGAATGCTTGGAGTCTGCATTTAATACACATCTGACGGATCAACTTCTGAATGACCACCTCTTTGTCTGGGTACCCCCCTCTTTACTCAGGGACCAAAGAAGAGAGCTTAAAATGAAACCCGAAGAGTTTGTGAGTCCCAGGAGGAGGGGATGAGACACAGAATTTCTGAGGCTGAAACACAACTCTTGGGCAGAGGCAGAGGGGGCAGAGACAGGAAGCCTTGTTGAAAAGATGCCTGATGAGGCTGGATTAAAGCTGAGGATTTGCTCCTGGGCAAGGAGCAGGGTACAGAGGGGCACTAAGTCCCTGTCCCTCAGGCTACTCCCCTCCATCATAAGCATCCTGAGGTGAAGGCTTCCACTTTGCACCTCACCCCCCCCACACACACACACACACAGATACTCACCACCTGGGTCTCCTCTTCTGTGATGACCCCCAGGGCCTGGCGTCGAGTGGTATGTACCTTCTTGGAGACAGGGAAAACCTGGTAGGGTCAAAGCCGAGAGTCAGGGCTCAGACCTTTGCAGAGCTGGCCGTGGTGGCACGACGATGGCACGTGGAATGGGGGGCTCATACTTTGTGGCCTAGCAGCTGGTTGGAAAGCGTTGACTTCCCTGCATTCGGGGCTCCCAGGATGACGACCCGCAAGATCCGCGAGTTCTCTGGCATGTCGGGAGGATGGGCCAGGAGAAGGGCCTGCTTGTCTGGGAGGAGACACAGACACACACGGTCACCCGGCGGGCTCCCAGGGTAACACTTCTCTGAAAAAGAAAGAAAGCCCTGCGGGCCGGACCCTCGGACCCTGGTCCCAGCTTGGAGGGTGAGTGATGGCCAGGCAGCTCCCGATGGTACGGCAGGGGCAGGCCGTGGAGGCAAGTGAAGGTGGGTGCTACCAACGGGGCGATTCTCGCCACAACCACCAGGCCTCCACCGACACCTGGGCTCCTTGGGAGGTCTGGGTTCCGATCCTGTCAGGTCACCAAATGGGGGGTCCTGTCCGGCCGCTTCCTAGCGCCCCCATGACTGTCTCTGCCTGGCTCTTCACACCTGGGCTGCGTGCAGGCGCACCCCCTCCTTGTTCCGTGGGGGGCTGACCCCCTCACTTACCCGGGTGCAGGGCCACAACAGGCGCTGGGGGGGCAGGGGCGGGGCCGGGCTTCACGACCCCCAGGAAGTGGTCCATGGCTGAGCCGGGCGCATGGCAGCAGCGGCTGGGGGCGGCGGCGTGGGGGCCTCCGGCTGTGGGACAGGAGAGCCTCAGCCACGCGTGGGGCAAGAGCGGGGGGCGGGGCCTCGGGGCGGAGCTATGCGGGGGCGGGGCCATGCGGGGGCGGGGCCATGCGGGGGGCGGGGCCGCGCGGTGGGGCTATGAGCGGGCGGGGCGCGGGAGCCCACGGGAGCCGAGACACCCCCTCCCCGGGGCGCCCCCAAGCCTCCCCGCACCCCCTGCGGCCCCTCACCGGCGCCGCCGCGGCTCCACCGCCAGACTCCAAGTGCCGCCCGCACCCAGCCAGCGGCTGCGCGGCCGGGGGCCGCCATGTCCGCTCCCGCCTGGCCTGTGCCGGAAGTGTCCGGAAGCGGCCGGGCCGCAGAGGCGCCTGGGACGCCGGAGGCTGCCCCTCCCCGCGCCCCCCTCCCCGCGCCCCCGCCTGCTCCCCGGAGCGCCCCCTGCAGCTGCCCCGGGCCGAGGCGAGGACAGGCAGGGCCCCTCCCCCTCGCCGCCACGTCCCTGCGCCCCCGTGGGACCGGCCCCGCCCGCGGCCCGCTACGCACACCACGTGGCCAAAACCAATCCTGCGTCTGGGGCGGAGGACCGGAACCGACCCCCGTCACGTGCCGCGCCCCAGGCCCTCCCCCTGCGGCCCCGCCCAGCAGCCCCGGGAGCCCCGGGAGTCGGAGCTTCGGTGCCTCGGGCCGCCGGACGTCGGCCGGTGTGGAGCCGCTGGGTGACCCTGGGCGAGTCACGGCAGTTTCCTCACCTGTAAAACGAGGCAAAAGCACCCTAACGTCTCTGCCAAGGAAGCCCCGACGGGGTCCCAGTCACAGCTGAACCCTGAGAGCAGCCACATTGGCGTACCGGCTTAGGTTTTATCTCCCCTGGCTCTTTCCCACCGCCATCATCCCCTGTGACTCCGCTCTGATATCTAGCTGGAGACAAAGCCAGTCTTTTCCTTCTCTGTTCTTTTTAGCATAAAGCCCTTCGGATTAGATGCGCAAGAAACCTGGCCAATGCATCGGTTCGCGTTATTCCCTCTCCCGGCATCGCTACACCCCGAAGTCCGGGTCTCCTCACACACGGCCTTCTCAGTCAGCTGTTCATTTCCCAAACTGACTTTTCTCTTCTGCCTTCGTGAAGAAAACATCATCTGTGCCCCTAGGATCTTCAGTTTCTTTCACAAGATTTTATAATCATGTGCAAAAAACAAAACCAAAAACCCACAGTGCATCCTAACATTCGTGCTCATCTGAATCACCGGAAGGGGGGAATTGTTATCTGTTTTGATGAATCATAAATTTCGAGCTTGAAAGGGGCTTGACTAGAGTCATGAATCACAAAGCTAGTGAATATGAGGAAGGCTATAAGCCCATATCCTCCTGATTCTGCACCAATCCCCATTACATGCATTTACAATGCTTCTCAAAGATTAGTTAGGGGCGGCTAGGTGGCTCAGTGGATAGACCACCGGCCCTGGAGGCAGGAGGACCTGGGTTCAAATTCGACCTCAGACACTTAACAATGACCTAGCCGTGTGGCCTTGGGCAAGTCACCTAACCCCATTGACTTGCAAAAACTAAAAAAAATTAGAGAGTTATTAAAAGTACAAAACTTAAACCACTTGTAGGATGTTGGTCCATATAAATGTGTGGAGGGGCTGGCGGGGGGTGGGGGGGTGGGGGTGGAGAACAACACTTGAATCCAAGTTTTCCTGGCTCCAAGAGAGACTTTCTCTCAACATTCCACATTGCCTATCATTAACTCTTGGTGAGTTCTCCAGGATGTATTGGATACAAACTCTGTGAAGACAACAGAAGCCTCTTTTGTTACCAGGTTGACAGGGATCCCACAGTTCTCCTAAGCATGGAATTACCAATACTGCTACTACTCATCTACCTCTGACCTTAAGCTGCTGCATTCCTATTAGGCACCTAGGTAGTACAGAACCTAGAGTGCTGCACCTGGAGTCCAGAAGCCCTGAGTTCAAATGTGACTTCAGACAATTAGTAGCAGTGGGACCCTGGGTAACTCATTTAATCCCTGCCTCAGGTTCCTCATCTGTCAACTGGGGACAATAAATAGCAGGGTTTTTCTGAGAACCAAATGAAATAATATCTGTAAAGTGCTTTGAAACCTGACCTGTTATTACCAGGTCATCTTTTGTTTGTAGGGAAAGCAGCTTCTCCCACCTCAGAGAATACAGCTCTCTCCTTTAGGAAAAGCCTCAAATCTGTTTTTAAGCTCTAATTATACAGTTGTCTTTTCCCTTCCCCTTCTCCTGTATGTAACACTCCTCCACCCTTCAGCATAATGACAAGGGTCAGGTTTCTCCACCTCCTCCACCTCAGATGCCTGTTTCACTCCATTGAAGCCTTGCATCTGTTTCCTAACAATCTGGAGTGTGGCCTCTTCATTCTCTTCTCTAGGAAGAGGACAGCCTACACTTCAGATATGAAAGTATTCACTAGGCTGGGGCAGAAATTCAAGTCATCGCCCAATTTTCCTTAGTTATGGAACTCTCTTCCAGAACTAGACTGTAAATCTCTCCCTCCCTGTTTCAGAGAAACCTTCAGGTATTTATTTGTTCTTTCCTCTACCACCATCAGCTTGAGGCCCCATTGATTATGTTCTACTCACTGTTAGGCAACTGTGACTAAACCCCCAGTTCCATTTAACATTGATTGACTTTTACAAAGAGATATTTACTTATAATAAGACCCTTTCCCCATACTATGTTCTCTTTCACACAGACATCACTTCAGTCTCTGGGACAGCAGGCTCAGCTTAGCAGAGTTTGTATATAGTTTTGTTTTGTTTTGTTTGCAAGGCAAATGAGGTTAAGTGGCTTGCCCAAGGCCACACAGCTAGCATCTGAGGCTGGATTTGAACTCAGGTACTCCTGACTTCAGGGCCATGCTCTTTCCATTGTGCCACCTAAGCCACCCCTGTATATAGTTTTGATCTCACCAAGTTCATGTCCAAAGGGGGCATGAGCACCAAACAAGTCCAGTCATCTGTTGGACTAGCATCCTGAAAGGTCACTCCTTGCTCTTTGATGCTACACAGGCTACCCAAGCTAGTCTGGATTCAGACCTCCAGATTCTTGTGGCTTGTCCTCTCAGCCACTGTTGGAACGAACCACTCCCTTCACCTAGAATGGAAAAGGAAGGGGGGGGCACTATTAGCTATCTGCTATCTAAGTACTTTACAAATACTAAGAATAAGAAGATCAATTACCAAGGCTTGTTTCTTGGGGACCTGTTTCTTGGCAGGGAGGAAGAATTTCCTCCACCCAGAGGACCAACCAGTATCTTTAACAAAGGACTTCACAGATGGCATTAGTGTGCTATGGTTCTCTGGGTCATGAAAAATGGCACCAGACTGAACAATATGTACTAGTCTAAACAGAGTGCTAGAAATATAAATAAAATAAAACAATGCAGTCCCTGTCCTCAAGGAGCTCATATTCTAATAGACTGTGTGTTCCTTGGGAGCAGGGCTTTGTCTTATGCCTTTCTTTGTATGTCCAGTGATTTACAATAAAGATGACCCTTACAAAATGTTTATTGTCTGAATGACTGACTCTTCTACTTTCTATTATCTCACCTGGCATCTCATCTGCTCCCATGATTTCAGTTATCATTTTTATAAAGATCTAGATATCTAACACAAGGTCTCTTTCCTGCATTACAGTCACACATCATTAACTACCTTTTGGACATCTTGAACTGAATGTCCCATAGGCATCTCAAAGTCTGCATTTCTACAACAAAAATTCATTGATATTTCTCTTCAAATCCTCACCTCTTCTCAATTTTCTTATTACTGTTTAGGGTCCTGCCATTTTTCCAATCACCCAGGCTAGAAACTTTGGCATCAGCCTGAATTCACTTCATTCAACATTTCTCTAAGCTTGAGTCTAAGTATTTACCCCACCCCAATTTTAAAGAAAAGTGCTAAGATAGTTAACCCTGATATTTAAACCAGGTGAGAACCTATTTTGATGATTTTTGCTGAATATAAACTAGATTTGGACACCCTAGTTCAGTCATAGGCTTTCCTTTAAGTAATAAAAGGCCTTAATTAATTTAGATTATTTGAAAACCTCTTGGATGATATTGCACAGTAAATCTATATAGATTTATCTAGGGATTTGGTCATATATTGTGAGACTTTTATAAAACCAGTGAGTTAGTTGACATTAGTGAGGTAGTGCATGGATAGAGCCTTGGATTTGGAGACAAGAAGATTTAAGATCAAATTTGACCTTCAAATAATAGCCATGGGACCTTGGGCAAGTTTGCCTTAGTTTCCTCAACTGTAAAATGGAGATAATAATAGTAATTATCTTAAGGGGTTGTTACAAGGATCACATGAGACACTATTTGATGAAACTCTCTATAAGAAAGAATCCTTTGGAGACAGGGAGAAGTTCAGTCTCTTCTCCCTCTATACTACATTGGCTGGAGGAGAACCTCATGAATTTCTGACTGATGGTGTTTGTCCTTCATTCTTTTTTTATTAATTTTTATTGTGTGTGTGTGTGTGTGTGTTTGTCCTCCATTCTTGAAGAAGACCATGACAATCAGGGAGGCGATGCCGTGACAACACATGATTGGTATGTGAGTGGGGGGGTGCGGAGCTAAGTCACCAGTCTCACTTTCTCCTCCAGAACCATCTGGGTCCAGGGGTCAGATCTGGATCAGAACAACTGGAGATGACCCTGGATGCGAGGCAATCAGGGTTAAGTGACTTATCCTAGATCACACAGCTAGTAAAGGTCTGAAAGCAGATTGGAATCCAGGTCCTCCTGACTTCCGGGCTAGTGCTCTATTGCACCATCTAGCTCCCTCCCTAGTTTCTGATCATTGTCATCCTAATACTATAATACTATTCTAACAGCTAATAGCTTTGTCCATATCAGGAACTGAAGCTAGACTGGATGTAATGAGTGAAAGATTCAAGGCTTTATAGGTTGCTACCTATAATTACTGTTTAAGATAGCAAAAAAAAGCATTTATCAAAACAAAAAGAGGAAATTGTAACAGGATCTTATAACAGAGAGGTGATACCTCACTCAGCAGATTTAGATAGAAAGATGAATGTGACTGAGAGATCACTCCCTGGCTCTCCTATTTTGTAGAGGAATATTAGACTTGAAACTAAGGCTAATTATTCCACATCTGCACATCCGAAGTCTAAAATAAGATATTTTGGGAATACAGAACGGAAACTACTTTACCTGGTGCTAGAGGAAGGTGGGCCACACCTGGAGGACACAGTGAATTTAATCTCAGCTGATTTGACTTCTTATTATGTAAAATACAGTCACAGATAGCAAGAAAACATTTAAGCAACACAAAACAGTTAACTAGTAATCAGGAAAGTCATACAGATGAGTGTAAATGATAGAATGCATGTTAGAGGCCTCTGAGAGCAAGATGAAATCTCAGTTCATCCAGGGAAAGTATTATCTCATCCAAAGAGCACATTCTTTTTTTAGGTTTTTGCAAGGCAAATGGGGTTAAGTGGCTTGCCCAAGGCCACACAGCTAGGTCATTATTAAGTGTCTGAGACCGGATTTGAACCCGGGTACTCCTGACTCCAGGGATGGTACTTTATCTATTGCGCCACCTAGCCTCTCCCTGAGGAGACCATTCATAGCCACCTCTGATCAGGAGTGCATTGCTGATGGTTTTTCTCCACGGCTGAGCCTCCAGGGATCTCTTGTTCCCCATTTAAAGCCTTTTCTCCTTCACTCCCCTCTCTCTGTTTATTTTTCAGGAAACTCATCATCCTGGATCCACACCCCTGAAGCATCCTTAGCTCTTTTCACCCCACCCTCTAATTGAATGACTCTTCCCAGAACCTCCATTTTAGGAGGTTGCCTGGGCTAGCCATTTCTTCTGTTCTCATGAGTTGCAATCAGACTTCCTTTTATGTGTTGTCTTCCTCCACTGGAAAATAAATTCCTTAAGGGCAGACTGTCTTTTTGTTTGTTTTTATATGCCCAGGGTTTAACATTGAGGTTAGCATACACTTGGCTGATTGACTCATCTTCCAGAAGTCCCTAGGTCAATCAGGAGTTACACCTTCCAGCCATCCAAAGACAGAAGAGCTGTCCTTCAGGTGACCACCAAACCTTCCCTTGGAATAAGCTGACAATAAAAAGAAGTTATTGAAGCACTTTTTTTTTTAGATTTTTCAAGGCAATGGGGTTAAGTGGCCTGCCCAAGGCCACACGGATAGGTAATTATTGTCTGAGGGAAGATTTGAACTCAGATCCTCCTGACTCCAGGGCCGGTGCTCTATCCACTACGCCACACAGCCACACTCTGAAGCACTTTTCAGAAATGTATGAAGGCCTCAGAAGAAAGGGCAAAAGAAAACACAAACACAGCAGCCTGGAAAGTTATTTGTTGTATACTTAAGAAAAGAGAAGGGGAGAACATTTAGGTTGTAGGGAATAGTCTGGGCAAAGACATTCATTGAGACAAGATTCTACGTTTGGGAAAGGAATAGAAGTTAACCAGATGGCTTAGAAGGGAGTAATACAAAGCTAGAAAGGTAAGATTATATGGGACTGGGGGTGGCTAGGTGGTGCAGTGGATAGAGCACCGGCCCTGGAGTCAGGAGTACCCGGGTTCAAATCCAGTCTCAGACACTTAATAATTACCTGGCCGTGTGGCCTTGGGCAAGCCACTTAACCCCGTTTGCCTTGCAAAAACCGAAAAAAATATATCAAAACTATTGTTTTTTCTTAAAAATTTGTTTTTTAAAATATAAGGAAGTGTCTCTGAGAGAGAGTAAGAGGGGGAATGATATCAGGGAAATTTGGACAACATAAAAATATAATATCAATAAAAAAGATATTTATAAAAATAACTCACATGTTAAGAAAAAAGAATATAAGCTCTTTGTAGACAAAAATTACCTTTGTTGTTATTATTTTTATCCCCACAGTTTAGTATATAGTAAGTGTTTGATCAATGCTTTTTCATTCATTTATTCACCCACTCATTTCAGGATAGACAACAAACTATATATAGCAGACCCTGAAGCCTTTGGGAAATGGGACTTCCTGACTCCACTAAACCCATCATTTCTCATCGTAGAAAGTTGAAGCTATACCCTCATTAAAGCTTAGATCATACTTCTTAGATTTCTTTTTGTTTTTTTTAGGTTTTTGCAAGGCAAACGGGGTTAAGTGGCTTGCCCAAGGCCACACGGCCAGGTAATTATTAAGTGTCTGAGATCGGATTTGAACCCGGGTACTCCTGACTCCAGGGCCGGTGCTTTATCCACTATGCCACCTAGCTGCCCCACTTCTTATATTTCTTGTAGGTCTCTATTCCCTGCTGAGGACTGTAAGAGTATTTCAACCCCCTCCCCTCCCCACACTTCCATTCTTCTTAAGGTCCCTTTCAAAGGGAATCCCAAGTCCTGAGACAGTCTCTAACTCCCACCAATTTCATTACCTAAGAAACAACTCTTTCTCCAGCCTTGAAGACATAAGTTAGTTCCTCAGTGGATACATTTATCCTGAGAATTACCTATAAAGAACTGTTGAAGTTCAATGGTCAAGTTCAATCTTGAAATACTTGTTATGGAAAAAGTTATGGAATCTGAATGCAGAGCAAAGCATACTAGGTTAACTTTTATTTAGCTTTTTTTTTTGCAAGGCAATGGGGTTAAGTGGCTTGCCCAAGGCCACACAGCTAGGTCATTATTAAGTGTCTGAGGTCAGATTTGAACTCAGGTACTCCTGACTCCAGGGCCAGTGCTCTGTCCACTGCGCCACCTAGCCACCCCTGATATATTTTATTTTTACATTGCCTAAATTTCCACTAATCTCTCTTTCTCTCTTCCTATCCCTCCCAAAGTGATATGTACCTTACATCAAATAATGAAAATGAAAAAACCAATCTGTCAATATATTGAATAAATCTGATAATCCAATGTTCTACAACTGTGGATTCTCTAGGATGACCTCTTGGAGCTGTCTTTTCACATCTCTTCTTTGGGATCAAGCTTATTCTTTGTAATTTCTCAACATTTATCTTCTTTTGTGGTGGTTCTTTTAATTTACATGGTATATTTGCTCTCCGGTTCACATTCCCTTGCATCATTTTGTATGTCTTTCTATGATTCTCTGTTTTCATTGTAGTCATCATTTTTTACATTCATGTACCATAATTTATTTAGCCATTCCCAATCAATGTACATTTCAATTATCAGCTATTATCCAATGTTGGTATAAATATTGGGTGTATATGTGGATCCTTTCTATCAATTAACTCCTTGGGAGAATATAGATCCTTTATCCTCTTTATCTGTATATTTCCATATTTTCCCAATATGGTTACATGACTTTCTAGTTAGTATGTCTAGTTTTCTACAACTTCAATGTTGAATATTCCCAATTTTTGTTATATTTGGCAATTCGCAGAATTTGAAGTAAAATCTGAGTTGTTGGTTTGATTTTTATTCTTCTTTATTAATGATTTGGAACAATTTATAGTATGGATTGGGGGCAGTTAGGTGGCACAATGGAGAAAGCACCATTCTGGATTCAGGAGGACCTGTATTCAAATCCATTCTCAGATACTTATTAGCTGTGAGACCCTGGGCCAATGTTTGTCACAATTTCTCAACTGCAAAATAAGCTGGAGAATTGAAACAGTAAACACTCCAGCATCTTTGCCAAGAAAATTCCAAATGGGGTCATAGAGAATTAGACAGGACTGAAATATTCAACAACATTGAATGGATAATAGTAATATGCAATTCTCTTCAGAACTGTTTTTTCATATATTTTGAGTATCCTTTTTTGGGGAATGGCTTTTGATCTTATATATATATTTGTGTTAGTTGCATTTATATCTTTTTTTGCACGTTCATCTTTTTTTTCTTTTAAAGATTTTATTTATTTTGAGTTTTACAATTATCCCCTAATCTTGCTTCCTTCCCCCACCCCCACAGAAGGTAACTTGCCAGTCTTTACATTGTTTGCATGGTATAAATTGATCTAAATCGAATGTGATGAGAGAGAAATTACATCCTTAAGGAAGTAAAATAAAGTATAAGAGATAGCAAGATTACATAATAAGGTAACAGGTTTTTTTCCTGAATTAAAAGTAATAGTCCTTGGTCTTTGTTCAAACTCCAGAATTCTTTCTCTGGATATAGATGGCATTCTCCAATGCAGACAGCCCCAAATTGTCCCTGATTGTTGCACTGATGGAATGAGCAAGTCCATCAAGGTTGTTCCTCACCCCCTTGTTGCTGTTAGGGTGTACAATGTTTTTCTGGTTCTGCTCATCTCGTTCAGCATCAGTTCATGCAAATCCCTCCAGGCTTCCCTGAATTCCCATCCTTCCTGGTTTCAAATAGAACAATAGTGTTCCATGACATACATATACCACAGTTTGCTAAGCCATTCCCCAATTGAAGGACATTTACTTGATTTCCAATTCTTTGCCACCACAAACAGGGCTGTTATGAATATTTTTGTACAAATGATCTTTTTACCCTTTTTTGTTTTGTTTTTGCAAGGCAATGGGGTTAAAGTGACTTGCCCAAGGTCACATAGCTAGGTAATTATTAAGTGTCTGAAACCGGATTTGAACCCAGGTAATTCTGACTCCAGGGCTAGTGCTTTATCCACTACACCCCTAGCCACCCCCTTTCCTTCTTATCTTAGATGTATTTTGTTTGTACAAAGGCTTTTTCAGTTTCAAATAATCAAAATATCTATTCTATCTTTTGTAATTCTATTTCTATTTATTGAAGAATTTATTTCCTTCCCATAGCTATGAAAACAATATATATTTATATATATAAAATCTGCTTCTCTTGTGTCTGTTGAGGCATGATTTTTAATATTTAGGTCACATGTTCATTTTGAGTTTATTCTTATTTTTTTATTATTTGTTAAAAGCAATGGGATTAAGTGACTTGCCCAAAGTTACACAGCTAGGCAATTATTAAGTGTCTGAGTGTTTGAATTCAAGTCCTCCTGACTTCAGGGCCAGTGCTCTATCCACTGTGCCACACATTTTGAGTTAACTTTGGAATATGGTAAAAGATGCTGCTTGCCCAAGCCCATATTGTAGGAGACAACATAGAAAAGACAGTGGTGGCCAGGGTAAATACACTGTTTTGGAAAGCTACGGGATGGTTAGTTACAGAGGAATAGATTGACAAATCCATTTGATCAAAATTGATGGCTTCAGAATTGGAAGGGAAAAGGGCTAGCCATCTGTACAGGAGATGTTGGCTTGAGAGTAAGGAATTATGAGAAGAATGGTAGTTCGGGCTTTCCTAATGAAGTGATCTGGGAGAGACAGACATTATTATGGGCAGAAGGGCCCCTCCACACAGAAGTTTGGGGGCGGGTAGAAGAGGGGTCAGAGAGTAGAGTAGGACAATTTATTAAATGGGAAGAAAAGTCAATGCTGCCCATTCCCCCTTTCTGGCTTCATAACTAGGAGTCATTATGTGGAGTCTCTTGCATGAAGAATGTTCCCATGCCAAAAGATCATTGCACCAGCAATGCCAACTCATCTGAAGCCAGGTGGGTGCCAGAGCCTGGCTCTGCTCTAGGGTAGATAATGGGCTTTAACAACAGGGATACTAGCTCAGGGTCTTTGCCTCCTAGCATCTTCTTTCCCTGTTTTGCCAGTTACTGCCTTACTTCATATCTGACACCTGTCACACTGTGCTTCCCCAAGATGGGTGGCAGTTCAGGAAGAACCTGAACCTCTAGACATATATCATTTTCTTTTCAAAGGAGGCAGGTTGAACTTGAGCCAGTGCCAATTCTACACAGTGCAGCAAATGAAGATGAAAAAGAAGATGGACTCCACATCAAGAGAAAATGAAGAAAGTCTCCAGAACACTTGGTGAATGTCCCTGTGGTAAATTTATGAGAGGCAAAGGACATGTTATAGAATGGGCAAGTATAGATGGAGTTGGTCTCCTTGGCAGAAAGGTCAATCTGAGTATTTGGAAATGTGCTATTATGGCTTATAGAAGTCATATGAAAAGGATGGGGGGAAGCCCACCTCTTTCTCCTGGTTGTTCATCTAGGAAAGGAGCAGAAAGGAATAGGCTTTATTTAGTATCTGTGTGAGAATCTTCTCCTCTACCTTTTTTATGCAAAGTGCAAAATATGTCTGTGACAAATGCAGCTCTTGAATTCCTAACTTTTCATTCTTCCATTCAATTAGAGAAATACTTTTTAAAAGAGTGAATAGTCTTAAATTTGGGGATACAGATAGTCTGGACCCTAAGTATGAACCCGAGCTTTATGTACATCTGCTATTTATATCTTTGTAACCATTTCCCCAATTTTTCTGTATTAGGCTATAAGTTCCTTTCCAACCCAACACTTAGCATTCTCTCCTGCATAGAGTGGGTTTTTCTGTAAATGATGAAGGCCTTAACTGCCATTAGGAGAAGGGTAAAATGCAGACAGTTACAATCCTTTGTGTCAACACCTCTGCTTATATTAATATATCAATTTTTTTTTTTGCTTTTTGCGAGGCAATAGTGTTAAGCGATTAAATGACTTGCTCAAGGTCACACAGCTGAGTAAAAATTAAGTGTCTGAGGTCAAATTTGAACTTATGTCCTCCTGACTCCAGGGTGAGCACTCTATCCACTGTATCACCTAGCTGCCTCTCATCAAATAAATTTTGATCAAATCTGGCTTTGGAAGATATGGACAAGTTTGGTCAATGCCTTTGGTGTCGACACTTGTTGAGGTTTTCTATGGTGCCTCCTTATACCAAAAGGAAGCATGTTTCTTGTTTGGTTTATGCTGCTCTAGGCTCTTTTTCTTTTCCTTTGTCCTGAGGATGCCCTGGAGGAGGTGGAAGCTTGGGTATAGTTAAGTTAGTAGATTTATTCCTGGACAAGATATTAGATTCAATATGCTTTGTCTCAATTATTTATTTACCTTGCATTACTTCCATCATGTGGGTGTGAGGAAGGGGAAAGAGAGTAGTTATATAAATATCTAACAGCTGAGGGTTTAATGGAAATTTATGTCAAAATTTGGTTGCCCAGAGATGTTCACCATTGTTGTACATCAATTTTATGATGGCTGCATTATGCACTGGATAGTAGATGATGCTCTCGAGGTTTCCCAGTCACCAGTGGAGTCAAACGGGGATGTGTACTTGCTCCCATACTTTTTAGCATGATGTTTTCATCCATGTTATCAAATGACTTCAACAAGGATGAACATGGTCTCAAGGTCAGCTACCATACTGATGGCAAATTCCTTAACTTGTAAAAGCTAGAAGCCAAGACCAAAGTGGAGGGAGTGTTGGTGCAGGATCTTCTGTTTGCAGATGATTATGCCCTGAATGCAGAGATGCAACAAAGTATAGATCAATTCTCTGCTTCTGCTTCTTGTGCTCATTTTGGTCTAACAATGAACACCAAGAAAACACAGGTGCTCCATCAGCCAGCACCACACACCATCCAAATGTGGAACCATTGATTGCAGAAGGCTTGAGGACTGTGGACAAGTTCACTTACCTTGGCAGTGTCCTTTCTAATGAGATACATTGACAGTGAGGTTGACACTCGAATTTCCAGAGTTAGCTCAGTCTTTGAGAGGCTCAGAAAGTATGGAAGAGAAGAGGTATTAGATAGACTACCAAATTGAAGGTCTATGGAGCCATGTTGCTGACCTCATTGCTGTATGCCTGTGAACCCTGGACAGTCTACCTGTGTCATGTCAGAAAACTGAATTGCTTCCACTTCAAATTGTCTTAGGAAGATTCTGAAATTCACTTGGCAGAAGAAGAGACCACACACCGAGGTCCTTTCTTGAGCTAAACTGCCTAACATTCCAACCTCACTACAGAGAAGGCAACTACAATGGGCTGGACACGTTGTTAAAATGCCAGATGTACCCTTGCCAAAAAAAAAAAAAGCTATTTTATGTAGAACTCACACAGGGCAAAATACAAGGGGGTCAAAAGAAACAATACTGAGACACCTTGAAGGTCTCTCTTAACTTTAGAATTGACTGCACAGCTTGGGAGACCCTAGTGCAGGACCCTCATCAGTGAGAGTGCTGCACTCTATGAGGAAGGCAGAATTGAAGTAGCTCGAAGGAAATGTGACATCTGTTACTTAAGAGTAACCATCCAAGTGTTCACATGGACTATTTGTGCCCAAGCTATGGTAGAACATTCTGAACTCTTATTGGTCTGATCAGCCACAGTTGGACATACACTGATTTGCTCAAACATAGTGATGTTGGTGTGGTCTTCTTCAATAATAAAGGACAAGAACTAACCAACCAGCTGGGCTCAATTAGATAAATTAAGAGTTTTCCCACTGGGGAAAAAAGGTGATGAGGGAGGGAGGGAGGGAGGAAGGAGAAAGAGTCCTTTACCTATCCCAAGAAGGTCAAGGACATTCCAGAATGTACCAGAAGCTTGCTAAAGAAAAACTTTCTATCCTATTTGGTCTCCACTTTTCCATCCTCCGAACAGACTTGCCAAGAGGGGACTGCTTAGGAATTATCAAAGAGAGGGAGAATAAAATTAAAAAATAGGGCTTTCCCTGCAGTTAATTGTCCTTTGCTCCCCAGATCTAGGCAGCTGAGACCGCCAGCACTGGACAGAGCTGGACATAAGGGCTGGCCTTGAGTGGCGGAGCAGACTGCAGGGCCCAGCCTCCTGGCCCAGGGCCTTGGGCTGGCAGCCCTGGGAAGGCCCACGAATGCCCAGCCCCCACAGTGCTTTAGGGGGTAAGTCATCACCCCTTGAAGAAGACCCAGTGGGTGGGCTTCTGGAGGGGCGCCCCCAGACTTCTGGGGGGTCAGGCCATGGACGGGGCCCCGGGGCCTTCTGGGAGCGGTCACTTCCTCGGCTGCGGCACCGCTGGGGGCGGGGGAGCTGGCCCTGTGGGCACTAGAGTGCCAGGCGGTGCGGAGGGGCGCCTCTCCCGGGCGGGGCGGCCAGGCAGCGCCGTGACCCCGGCCTTGCCCCCGCCCCGCCCCCGAGGGAGGAGGCTGCGGGGGCATCAGGCACTGAGGGAAGGCGCTTCGCCCGGCCCGGACTGCGCAGGCGCCGCCCGCCGCCGAGGCCCCCAGCTCCCCGGCCGCGCAGGCGCACGAGCGGCGCCCGGCGAGTCCCGACGGGCGGCGGCTGCGGAGGGTGACGGCGGGGCCGGGGCAGGGTCTGTGGCGGCGGGGGACGGAGCAGCCATGAGGGCCCGGGCCCAGTCACCGACAGTGAGTAGCGGCTGCCGGCGGGCCCTGAGGGGGCGGGGGGCGGCCCTGCGCGGGCCCGGGGCGCGCCCCCCTCCCGAGTCCGCCGCGGCGGGGCGCCGGGGGCCGGGGGCAGCTCCGGGGGGGCAGCTCCGGGGCCCAGGTTCCCCCGCCCGGGCCTCCCGCACTTAGCGCCTGTGTGACCTTGGGCAAGTGGCGCCCCCCGCTCCGGGCCTCAGTTTCCTCTTCTGTGACCCGAGGGCAGCTCGGTTTGGGGGGGGGAGGGGACCCCGAGGCTCTAGGGTCCTGCCCCCCGTGGGAGTGGCTCGTGCCTGCTGCGCCCCCCCCCCGTCGGGTGGGAGCCTGTGGCCCCCAGGAGGAGGGGGTGGGCGGGGCCCCGCGCTGGGGGGGGGGCCACCTCCGAAGGTGGGGAGGGGGATGGCGTGAACCTCACCCCGCTTAACTGGTCTGTGAAGACAAAATCCCGACAGCTCCTTCCCAGGCAGAGTAACTGCAGCGGTGTGATGTGATGAAGCAACTCCTGCACCTCGTCTCTGGGGCTTTGGTGTTGGGGATTTTGGGGGGTCTGGACAAAGGATGTGCCTCGGATTCATTAGGAGAGAAAGGGCAACCGGCACCCACCACGTCGGGGTCCCACCACCCGTTTCTCAACATCCTCTGGCCTCCAGGTGCTTGTGTGGCCCTGTGTGTTTCCGTCAAAGATGGGGACTTAAAACTCATCTTGACAAGCCGGAAGGGTCGCCCAGGGAGAACTGTGCACGTCAAAGTAGAAAAATATCCCTCTGCAAAGGAATTCCTGATTCCCTCCAGTTTAGGTTCAGCCCTCTGTTGGAGGCCACAGCAGCTGTGGTTGGAAGCAGCTTTTCAGACCCACTTTTTTGTTACCCTGTTGGTGGGAGGCTCCAGTATGGACTGGTTCTCAAAGAAAGGCAGAAACAGCTGTGCAAGGACCTAAGATGTTGCAGGCTCCTTGCTGAGAGGCAGGAAGAGCACAGAACATTGCTGGGTGGGTGGATTTTTTTCTTTTTTTGTAGACAAAGCAGAGCTAAACCAGGTGCATCTTGAGAGAGAAAATGGCTTCCTGTCCTTTGAGAAAGGTCTAAATTCCCTTCTGAGCTCTACTGGCTCTCATTTTCTAAGAGATTAAAATTTCCTGGGAAATGGGTGTGTGAATTTGCCTCTCCAACGAGCCTTACAGGATGGGCTGAAAAGGATCCTTTTGACAGATTTTTTGATAAGGAAAATGAATTCCTCTGGGGGGGGGGGGGAGTGTGTAAAAGGTGAGTTGTCCTCCTCTCCAAACTCAGGTTATCTTTAACTTTTCAATCTGGTAAAACATGTTTTACTTCTCTTCCCTGGAAAATTCACAGGCAGATATTTTGAACTTTTTCCTTACCCTACAGCTCTTTAACCCATCCATTCTTTGGTCATAGATAATGCCTTTGTGAAGAGGTCAGTTGGGAATCTGAGACGTTAGTTAACATTTATATTGCTTTTATCTTTGTTAACATCTTATTTCAACTACTAGTCTAAATTTGGAAGATCAGACTGTCTTTCCTTCGGAGCTTAGCTCGGTGCTTTAATAATGTTTGTTGAATGAATGTTATAGGTCACTGCAAATTACAAATTTAGTCTGTTTAAAATGTGATCTTGTAGGAAATTTATGGTAAAGAACCTTTTGTTTTAAAGGGGAAAAGCAGTTTTAAGAAATATTTTTTTAAAAAGTTGGATAATTCCTTTTCTCTATTGGAAATTTCCATCAGGTCAAACAAGTACATAAGTGTCAGATGAATTGTGTTGGAATGATATAAGTTTGTTCAGCTGGGAAGGGAATTTCCTGTCTCACTCTTTTTCCTTTCTCCACCCCCTCCCACCCCCAATAGATTGCTACTTTCATACAGATGATAAACACCAAATGGTAATCCTTTGGTCTGAGGTGGACACTGTTTCCGTGTTACATGTGCAATCTCCTTGAAAATGTTAGGATAGCTGGCTATGGGATGTAGGGAAATAAGGATTTCCCATGAAGTCATGGCATACCAAAGATTAAATAATTTAAGGTTCATATGGCCTTTCTTTTCTCCTCATAAAATGAATCATTTCCTTTAAAGAGCAGGTAGTGGGCTTCATGGAAAACATTCTATTTAAGGGCTTGGGTTTGGTATTTTCCCCTTCTTTTACTAAAGGTATTTGCATGAAAACACCATCTTTGTTTCTTAGGAGTCCCTCTGATCTTCTAGTTCATTCTCCAACTGCCCAGACCCCTTTGTGATTTTTCCTTGGTGGCTAATTATTCTCATTAATAATAATAGTTCACACTGTATTTTTTGTTCACGATGCATTACGCATGTATAAAGACAGTTCTAAGAACCTTTAAGGAAGGAATACTGAAAGACTGTTAAAGGAAAATGGGGTGTGCATTAGACTTGTCTAAGATTCCTTTGCAAATAAACTTTTGTTTAGAAGTGAGATGTGTTATTTGGGGGTCGAAGTGGGGAAGTCATTTTGGAAAAAGTTTGGGTTTAAAGGCCAAGAATAGGAGAGTGAAGAAACTATTGAAGTAGATGGGAGAAAATGAGCAAGGCCATTGACCTCAAGCACCATTTCTGAAAGCAGCAAAAAGGAAAAAACTAGGGGCTTGGAATATGGTCTAAGGAGAAAATAACCAGTTAAAGGACTAGAATGACTAGTCGTCTGTTCTGGAAATGAGTCATTCAGCCAGCTTGTATCAAGGGCCCACCCTGTACAAAACATTGAAGAGACAGTCCCTGTCCTCAGTGAGCCCACAGTCTAGTGAGTTTGAAGTCACGTTGATGGTGGTTCAAACTTTCTACTTAAACTTAATAGATACTAAGACTACAAAGCCAAAGCTGAAACAGTTATTGTCTTCAAGGAGCTTAGGCTATATTGTAGGAAACTCCATTTACATAAATACAAACTATCCAGAAAGTAGATACACAGTAGCTATAGGGGAGGGCCCTAGAAGCTGTCTAGGAAGTAATCAAGACAAACATTTCCAACATTCCTTTTTTTTTTGTAACATATTGAGTTCCACATTTTTCCCTCCCTCCCTTCCCACTCCCCTTCCCCTTAAGAGCAAGCAATCTAATATAGGTAATACATGTATAACTATGTTAAACATATTTCCATATTAGTCATGTTGTGAAAGATGAATCAGAGGGAAAACAAAATTTTAAACTGCAAAATAGTAAACCTTGGTCTGCATCCATAGTTCTTTCACTGGATGTGAATGGTATTTTCCATCACAAATAGGACAAGTATTTCCTTGGAGGAGAACTTTGAATAAAGGATTTCTGTGATTGTGAGGTGAGGAGGGAGGGAGTGCATTTTTGGCATACAAAAAGCTTGTAGCATGCAGATTAAATGTCTTTTATGGGGAGCAACAAATAAGACCCATTTTACTGAAACATAAGGTGTAAGGAGAAGAAAAATGGTAAGCCTGAAAATATAGTGAAAAGCTTTTCTTAAAGACTTTGTTTTATCCAAAAGGTAGGAGGGAGCCATTGAAGCTTCTTGAGCTGGGGAGTTGGTCGCACTGGTCAGACAGTGCTGCTGACTACTTTATGAAGACTGGAATGGAAGGAGGAGATAGTTGGGAAATCAACTAGAATTTCAATAGTAATCTGAAGAAGAGGTGATGAGTTTTTCCAACTAGAGTGGTTGCTTTATAAGTTGAGAAAAAGTGGTGGATATGAGAGGTTATAGAAGTATAATAGCTAAGACTTGGCAACTGATTTATCTAAAGGGTAAAGGAGAGGAAAGATTTGACGTTATCAGGTTTTGAACCAAGGGAAGGATGGCAGTATCATTAATAGATATAAATGAGAAAGAGGGGAGGAAAATAATGAATTTTGTTTTAGATATTTTGAATTTGAGTTGCCTCTGGGACATCCAATAATTAATAATAATCATAATGATGAGAAGTAACATTTATGTGGTGTCTTCTATGTATCAGGCATTGATAATTCTTCTATTTGATCTTCAGAACCTAGGAGGTAGGTACAGTTATCTCCATTTTACGGTGCAGACAGCTTAAGTGTCTGAGGGCTGAATTTAAACTCTGGTCCTTCCTACTCCAGGTCTAGTGCTCTATCTAGTTGGAAATGTCCAACAAATAAGCAAATTAACTAAGCAACAATGGAATTCAGGAGAGACTAGGCTATTTCCATAGTTATGAGAGTCATCTGTGTAGGGATGATTCATAATCCTATGGAAAAGGATAAAATTAAGAGTTGCTGGATTAATAAGAGAAATGTTAAATGCCCATTTCTTATTTTCACTTCCACTCCAGGAATTTTCATTCCATCCTAGTCAGAACTGTATCATAGGTTAGAATTTAGGGTGATGAGAGCTAAAAATTGAACACTAAGAAAGTTATGTTTTATTTTGGGGGGGGTTTTAGGTTTTTTGCAAGGCAAATGGGGTGGGGTTAAGTGGCTTGCCCAAGGCCACACAGCTAGGTAATTATTAAGTGTCTGAGACCCTATTTGAACCTGGGTACTCCTGACTCCAGGGCCAGTGCTTTATCCACTACGCCACCTAGCTGCCCTTATTTTATTTTGTTTAAAGACATTTATTCTAAGTAGGGATATCTGAAACCAGAATAGCTTAGTAGTAAACTGGCTTTTTGAAATATATCCTTGGTCATATTGCCTTATGGGTAAGGGGGAAATGTTTATTGTAAGACTAATTAAAATCTCTTATTTGGTGACTAGTTCTCTTCTGTGAGCTCACCCTGCAAATAAAAGCATGAGAAACTTGAAATAATTTAAGCTTGAATCAATAAATTTCCATTTTTGCTTCAAGCTGAAGCTAGGTTTATAATATTTAATCCTCAATTTCTCTCTTTTTTAGGTTTTTCAAGGCAATGTGGTTAAGCTAGGTTTATAATATTTAATCCTCAATTTCTCTCTTTTTTAGGTTTTTCAAGGCAATGTGGTTAAGTGGCTTGCCCAAGGCCACACAGCTAGGTAATTATTAAGTGTCTGAGGTCGGATTTGAACCCAGGTACTCCTGACTCCAAGGCCGGTGCTCTATTCACTGCGCCACCTAGCAGCCCTAATCCTCAATTTCTCATTAAAACCAATAATAATTGATATAATGAAAGAGAAAAGAGAGTAGCCTAAAGGCCTTGTTCTACAATATGACCTGTATTCCCTCCTAGAGAAGAAGGCCCCCCCCAGGAATGCCTGTCTATACTTCAGAAGGTTGGGGAGAATTGGAAGGGCTTCTAAAAAGAAACAGAAAAAAGGTTTGGGCTAGGGGAGAAATGGGAATTGAGGTAAAGAAGAGGAGATGTGACCTTCCTCTGATTGTTGGAAAGATGTTACTAAGAGAAGAATGGGAGAAGAAAGAACAGCTGTAAAATGAGATGGAACAGCTTAAAACAAATGGAAGTCTCTCTGTGAAGCTGAGGTGGAATTATTGGTGATAGAGAAGGGAGCCAACCTCTTCATGTTGGATAAGGGTAAAGAAGGGGCTGTTGGTAGAAGGCATCTGAGTAATGTGAGATGAGGAAAAGACACTGTTCTGGTCTTAATTTTTTTCAATGAAATAGAAGACAATGTTCTCAACTAAGGTGGGAGGGGAGGGAAGGGGTGGGGAGCCATGGGAAGTTTGAGGAGGGATGCAAAAGAGAGATATAAGAAGATTGCCTTGCCAAAGTGAAGGCCCAGGTAACCTTATATTTGTAATGAGGCCAAGCTGCAGGGTTTCTTTCTTGATTTTTCTCTAACTTTGATCAGTAGCATATGAATAGGAACAAAGGCCATGGGGGTGAGAGTGATCAAAGGCTGTGGCTTTGCAAGGCAGTCAGTATTGACCATACAGTAAGGGGCCAGAAACTCTAGAAAAAGAGAATGTAGAGTTGAGCCCATCAAGATGGGGGAAGGAGAAGAATGGAGGCAGGGCAGAGGTGAGAGGCTTGAAGGGAATTCAGGGGTGGAAGAGGAATTAGAGCTGTGGAAAGGCTTTGAGGTTGAAGATAGAGGTGAAATGATACAAGAGATTGTGATCAGGTAAGGGAATTTCAAAGTTAGTGGACATGGACGTTGGAACATTGGGGGTGATGTGAACATCAAGGGTAATGCCATCTTTGTCCAGCTAAGGTAGGATGGAGAAGTTGGGAAATAAGTAGGTTGTCTGAGAGGTTATGATAGTTGAAGAAGTTTCAGTGTTTGTATCTGAGGTCCCAATTCTGAGGGCAAGAGTGGGGATACAGTTATGGAGAGTTTATCCAGATTTCAGCAGAGCTTTGTTATTACTTGGTTTTTGTAAGACATGAGTGTAAGTGACTTGCCCAAGGTTGCACAGCTAGATAATTATTAAGTATCTGAAGCTGGCTTTGAATTCAAGTCCTCCTGACTCCAGGGCCAGGCTAAGCTGCCCCTGGATTTTAGCCAAGCTTTGAATGCATTAAGTACTGAGATGGATTCAAAACTTGTTGGATGACCAGTGCAGAATAATCCTAAATGTCTTCCGTGGCCAGGTGACCAGAGGGTTTTTGGGACATTCTCCAGGGATATTTGCTTGGCTCTGCAACACTGAATATTGGATGAATAAATGCTCATCATACACTATTGATAAGAAGCTGGGAGGGATATTTTTTTTAATTTATTTTTATTAAAGTTATTATTTGAGTTTTACAATTTTCCCCCAGTCTTGCTTCCCTCCCCCCTCTCCCCCACAGAAAGCACTCTGTCAGTCTTTACTTTGTTTCCATGTTGTACCTTGATCCAAATTGGGTGTGATGAGAGAGAAATCATATCCTTAAAGAGAAGTCTAAGAGGTAACAAGATCAGACAATAAGCTATCTGAGTTTTTTTCCTAAATTAAAGGGAATAGTTCTTGCACTTTGTTCAAACTCCACAGCTCCTTATCTGGATACAGATGATACTCTCCTTTGCAGACAGCCCAAAATTGTTGCACTGATGGAATGAGCAAGTCCTTCAAGGTTGAACATCACTCCCATGTTGCTGTTTGGATGTACAGTGTTTTTCTGGTTCTGCTCATCTCACTCAGCATCAGTTCATGCAAATCCCTGGGAGGGATATTTTAACCATAGATGATTGAGTCAAGAATCTTGATAGGCTAGCACACTGGGTCTCTTTGTACTTGGGCACAAAAAAAATGACTTTGATAGATAGGAGGTGGGGGAGGCAAAGATAGACCAAAGATAGTTCTGAAAAAGACCTGAGAATTTTAGTGGACTATAAACTCAATGGGTCAGCTGTACAATAGGGTGGCAGAGAAGGTAATGAATGCTGCAGTCAAGAAGCATGGATGACTTGCAGGAACAGGGAGGTGATTCTCCTACTAGACCTCATCTGACATATTGGATTTAGATTAGAACACAAAGAATATTAATACTGGAGATTATCCAGAAGATATGTGTGTGTGTGTGTGTATGTGTGTGTGTGTATATATACATATATACATATATATATATATATTTATATATATATGATGTAGAATTTCAAGACGATGACAGAGAGAACTTGAAAAAACTGGGCATTTAAAAATACATACGTGTGGTCTATACATATGTACAGACACACACGCACATATATATATATATCTACATATATGCATATATAATTTTTCCCCAATTTCATATTAAAACAACTTTTAAACTTTTTTTGAAAGTTTTGAGTTCCAAATTCTATCTCTCCCTTTCTCCCTTCCCTGAGAAGGTAAGCAATTAAATATGTGCAGTCATGTAAAACATTCTGTCCAGGAAGATTCAAAAGAAAAAAGAAGAAAAGGGGCGTCTAGGTGGCTCAGTGGATAGAGCACTGTCCTTGGAGTCAGGAGGACCTGAATTCAAATGCAGCTTCAGACAGTTAATAATTAGCTAGCTGTGTGACCTTGGGCAAGCCACTTAACCCCATTTGTCTTGCAAAAACCTAAAAAAAAAAAAAGAAGAAAGAAAGAGAGCATGTCTCAGTCTGTATTCAAATAACATCAGTTCTTTCTCTGGAGGCAGATAGTATGCTTCATTATTCATCTTCTGGAAATTGGATATTGTATTGCTGAGAATAAGTCATTCACAGTTCATAATTGCACAGTATTGCTGTTACTATGTATAATGTTCTCCTAGTTCTGTTCACTTCACTTTGCATCAGTTCATATAAGTCTTTGCAGGTTTTTCTGAAATCCACCTGCTCATCCTTTCTTATAGAACTAGAGTAATCCATTACAATTGTATACCATGACTTGTTTAACCATTGCTCAACCGATGAGCATCCTTTCGATTTCTAATTCTTAGCCACTGCAAAAAGCGCTGCTGTAAATATTTTTTTTTGTGTGTATATATATATATATATGTATATATACATATATATATGTATATATATATGTCTTTTCCTCCTTTTTTTGAGTCTTCAAAATCTGGATCTAGCAGTGATATTGTTGGAACCAAAGGTATGCAGTTTTTATTTCCCTTTTTATGCATTTAGAATCTGTAGAGTACTGGGGCAGAACACTTTGACTTATCCCAGAGGAAAGAGCCTGGAGCAAGGGATGAATTTGCATAGAGGCAAATTTAGATTGATGTCAGGAAAAACTTCCTTATGATCAGAACTGTCCTAAAGTAGAATAGATATTGTGAGAGTGTGTGCGAGTGTGTGCACACGCGCACGGGCACGGGCACCTGCGTGCATTTCTTCTGGGTCTTTGAGCAGGATATATTCTAGTGAGAATTCTTTTATTGTTTTACTTGGACTAGAGGATGTTGGAGATCTCTTCTAAGACAAGTTCTATAAATCTGGTCTTGCAAATGCTATATACAACCCAGACTTCTATCTGAGTTGGATACCCATTACTTTGCTGTGTTCAGAATTGTTTTGGTCTTCAGTAGGCCATCTCTAATTGCCTTTTTTTTAAGGTTTGTGCAAGGCAAATGGGGTTAAGTGGCTTGCCCAAGGCCACACAGCTAGGTAATTATTAAATGTCTGAGACTGGATTTGAACCCAGGGACTGGTGCTCTTTCCACTGTGCCACCTAGCCGCCCCTCTAATTGCCTTTTATTTGCAAATTATTTGCTCTTACTCAAACAGTAATGACTTACAGAGTTATATAATACTTTCTTTCCAACAGCCACGTGAGACAGGGCTGGGTTGTCTCGGATTATTAAGATTTGGAACCTAGGACTATACAAAAAATCTCAAAAAGTGTTCTAGGCAACTCTTAAATGAGGGAGAACCTCCTAAAGAGACCCATCCCATTTCTAGGTAGTTGATTATCTTCATTTTACTCACATTGAAATTGAGACCCTCCCCTGAGAGATCTGGGATAACTTCTGCATAGTCCTCCATCAAGTATATGACTCTTAGTCTTTTTTTTTTTTAGATAACAGAAGCAAAAAAAATTACAACTTCATCTGTTAATGGGAAAAAATAGTGTTGCATTTAAAGAGATAAAATTGAGAGATAAATCTGCCTAGGAATGAATGTTATTGTAAACATTAGTAATGTAGGAGATCTGCTTGTTGACCTGTCCACCTTTCCTCATCACTGTGGATCATAGATCAGACTTGAAAAAAGCCCCCAAAAAGGTGCCTTTCTTCAGCTGGAAGGCGTTTTTCATGGTAGTAAAAACTTGGGAATCAATGGGTACTCCTTGATTTGTGATGATGAATGAAGTGGAATATTACTGTGCTATAGAAACTCTGTGTGTGAAGAATTCAGAAAAGCATGGAAAAGATTCATGTGAACTGAAACAGAATAAAACAAACAGAACCAGGGAAACTGTATACACTAAGATTAAAGAATAAGAGAAATCTGAAATTTAGTATTTTCTAATTGTGATGACTAAGCTTTGCCTCAAAGAAAGAAGAAAATGCACCTTCCTCCATTGTTTGCAGAAGTGTAGGACTGTGATTGAAGAGCATTGCATATACTAGCAGATTCTGTTAATGTGTTGGTTAGTGGTTTTTTCTTTTAATTTAAAAATTTTTTGTTCAAAGCAAAAGATACTGAGAAATGAAAGTGATAAGAATAAAAAATACTTGAACAAAAACTTTAAAAAGAATATAGTTAGGAACCTGCCTTATACACAGTGGTCAAAGTGATCCTTTGGAGGGGAAGAAATGAACCAAGAGTATTGGAAGATTTGATATGAGGAATACTCTAAAATTTGGTGAAATGATAATAGCTTAATGAATTTTTTTAAAGGAACTTAATCCTTAAGTGTTCAAAATGTTCCAGAGCTACTTGTGATTAGAACTAACTAAATGTTAAAATAGAAGAACTAATTTTCCTTCTCATCTACTTCCTAGTCTTATTACCTGCAATTAATATTACATTTATTGTGTTTTTAAACAAATATAATACCAAACTGAAAGCAGAGTAGAGATGATTATTTGCTCTAGAAAATGTAAGAAGCAGAATAAAAATTCTGGGCTTGTTGCAGTGGCAGTTGGAGAAAAGAAACTGGAACAAAACTGACTTGCATCACCTCAATTTCCCTCCATGTAATCCAGAGCATTTTAGAACTTGAAGAGACTTTAGCCAAAACCTTTATTTTAAAACTTAAGGAACTGGGTATCAAGAAGGAAATGTGACTTTCCTAAGGTCACTCAACTAAATTAGAAGCATAGCCCAAGTCTTCAGTGTTGTTGTTATATCACAGTCACTGTGACCTCAACATCAACCAAATGCAACCAGATAGATAAATGAAAATGTCACATGCAGATTTTTGGATTCATTTTCTAGTGAAAAATAACACTGGCTTTGGAATCAGTGGGCTGTACAGAATATGGTTTTGAAGTATAAATGTAGACTACTTGTGTTTTCTGAGATGTATCAATGTGCTCAGAGATCCTGATCTTTTTCGCTATGCGTTGTTTTTAATATTTAATGTAACAGGAAACTTGGTATTTTTCTAGAATCTCTTTCCTCTCCCTTTCCCTTTAACTATTTGGTGTGCTTTCTGTTAGGTATTCATATTATGCATTTAGGGAAGCAGTTTGCCTACTTTCTGGAGAAGTTATATTGGGGCTTCTCCACCTTCATAGATTAATTTTTCTCTTTTTAACCCCCTTGTGCCACTGACAGAAAGTTACTTAGCAGTACACAACTAAGAATTCTGACATTTATCCCTACTCCCTTCCTAATAATAAAACTGATGAGCATCTTAAAAGAAAATCACTTTTGGGAGTTTTGGTAAAAAGCCTTTTTGGATGGGGTGGAGAAAATGACATCAATAAAAGTTCCAGAAAAATAATTGACTAAATTTATTTGATATCTTTGTTACCACTGCCTTCTTCACTATTAATAGCAGAGATGGGAAAAAGTCAGATTCTTTTAAATGACCCTACTTTACATAGAAATGTAGATGAATACTTACTGGAGGGCTTTGCCTTGTGTTTGATCAGATTATTCCCTGGCCATCCTTGATGGTGGAGCCCTTATTGGGCAATTCATTTACCTTCTTACCTCCCTTCCCAATAAACTGCTGTCATTTACTTGGAACTAGGTGGTATCACAGTGGAAAGAGTCTGGAACTTGGAGCCAGGAAGACCGGAGTTCAAAGCTACCTTTTGACACTAGCTGTGTGACCAAGTCCTTGTAAGTTCAGTTTGCCTCAGTTTCTTCAACTGTATATGGGGATAATAATATCTCCTTTCTTTCAGCGTTGTTTGGATGGAATGAGATCAGATTTTTTTTTTTGGTTTTTGCAAGGCAAATAGGATTAAGTGACTTGCCCAAGGCCACACAGCTAGGCAATTACTAAGTGTCTAAGACCAGATTTGAATCCAGGTACTACTTTCTCCAGGGCCAGTGCTCTATCCACTGCGCCACCTAGCCGCCTCATAGAGAACTTTTTAAAAGAGCCCTGGAATTTGTATACTTCTGCTTGCAGGTGAATCTGGACCTTCTGAGTTGGGGCAAATTTATTTAGAAAATAATTATGATTATTAAGCACCTAGACTTAGCCCTATTGATGAATAGTATTTACCTTTGCTTGACCTCGAGCCTCTTCATGTGGATGCAGCCCTCCTGGGAAAGAATAGGAACCCTGCTAGTGTTTCTAGGACCTGTCACCTTCCTGTCTTTCATTCTTCTAGCTCTCTGAGATAAAGAGACCTTCCATTTTTTACCAGTACCAAAGCCAAGATTTCACATGTTTTTTGAAAGCTCTAATGTCCTGTAGGATAATTTATCTTCTCCTGGAATCTCCTCTCTAGGACTGAGGAAATATCCAGTCTTTGTGTTCTTAACTCTTCCTTTGCCATAGATCCCTTAGACAGACTGCCTAAAACCTGGGAACCTCTTCTCTGAATAATCTTCTAAAATGCATGTAATTAAATATGTAGGCTTACAAAGGAAATCAGTTGTATTGGAATCATTGTCAAAATATGTATTTTTATATATTGCCAGGTTAAGAATCCCTCCCTCTTTGCTCCCCCACCCCTACCCCAATTTAGTGGGTGTTAGGATAGCAAGAAGACTCGTCTCACTCTTCCCACACAGTAATAAGCATTTGCTCACTTTGGATAAATGAATTGCAGGTTCAGGTGGGCTATTGAATCTCTATACTTCTTGGGTCAGGCTGAGGCAGAACAACAGCTCAGCTTTGTTGCTTTTTACTAGGGGGCGGGGTAAGCCCTGCAGGTCCATTTTCATGTTTCCTTGGCAGCTGTCATGAGTTCAGATAGCATGGGGGGGGGGGCTGGAAATCTTTTACAAATGATGACATTAAGGTGACAGTTACAATGTTGTTCTATCTCCATTTGTGGCAGAAGTCTCTGAGAATCAGCACACAACCCTTCCTTTTGGGAGGCTAGGATTTTCTTGGCTTTTAGAGCCCTTCTATGCTCCAAGGAGGGGGGCCTTTGACCCTGCTTGTTGAAGGCCTTGTTCTTTCCTCCTCTCTGGACGGGGCAGAGCTACTGAAGAGGGAAGACTTTGAGCAGAGTTGCTGTTTCTGGAGGTCATGAAGTCCAAGAAAGCTTCACTTTCCTTATCTATAAAATGAGAATAATAATCCTTGGATATTATTGATATATACTGAGCAGAGCAAAGTGAGAAGAAAAGGAAATGAGTTTAATTGTCCCCCTGTATCTTGGGCAGCTTCCTTATGTATGTTAGGGAGTTGAACAGTCCTTCTCTACTCCTATCAAACCTCACAGTACCATCATTAGCAAAGTGCTTTGTAACCTTGAAGTGCTATATTGTGTTAGTATTATTACTTTTTTAGAACATTCAGCTATGTAGATAACATTTACCCTGCTGTATTTCTTTTGTGCTTACACTGCTTATTTCCTACATTATTATCAGCCAGATTGTCACATAAGATGGTATTTTGGCAAGGGTTAGCCTTATCCTCTTCAGTTTTGCTCAATTTCTGCTGACAGTTTGCCTGAAAGTGTCCTTTGGTTTTGCGCATGATCTGGGTCTATGTAGTTATGGTGATAGGAATGATAATGCTGTATTCAAATCGGTAGTCTTTGTGTACCCATCTTTCCAATGGTCTCTGCTTTTAACCATTATGCTGTAATACATGATGGCAGCTTTTGAAGACTAGCTCCTGTGAAATATGCCTATTATCCTTGCTTTCTACTCAGTATTGTTATAAATTATTTAGATTAGGGAATCATTCTTGATATTTGCTTGGACTATGGTTCCAAATATAATTCCAATTCTTTAGGAACTATTTTGACCAGGACCAGGACTATGAATATTTTGAAGTGAATATCTTTATTATGAAGATGATGTTATCTAAGGGTTAGAGTCCCCCATCTTTACCCCTACCCACCTATTAAGAAATGGGAAGAAGAGAACTGACTGGCTATATGACCTTGGGCAAGTCACTTAACCTTGCTGGGTGTCTGTTTCCTCATGTGTCAGTTGAGGATAATGCTTTCAGCTTACCTCACTGAGTGGTTGTGAGGTATCAGTGCCAGTGAAGATAATTGTGCAACACTTTTGCAAGTTAATGTGTGATATAAATGCTAAATAATATTTTTTTCCCCTGGGATGCTGTGAAAATTAGCAATGTGATGTCTGTTAGAGGATTTTGAGCTTCTTTGGGAGGTGATATATATTTATATAAATGCTATTTGGATAAAGGTAGCTGAGGATTTGGAAAAAGATGTTGCTTACCCCAGTTTCAGAAATACAGCAACTGTAAAGGGAAAACAAAGCAATTTCTGATTTGATAAGCTGTTTTCTGAAAGAGATTTATTATAATAGCTCTTTGGTGGATTTATAATGTGGGAGCCTTAATGACCTTGCTTTTTTTAATCCAGTAAAGTTACACAATGCCACTCTTTGGGTGGCTACAGCTGCCAAACACTTAAAAGACATAATAGAGTTTTGATTTGTTGTCTGTATTTAAAGCATCAACACTAATCAATAGAACTACTCTAGCAAAATATTGAAAAAGCAATTTTATTTATTATATATGACAGAGTGAACTTCAGTGCAGAACTGAGAGATGGTTCTATTTGAAATTTTAGGAGTGACATGTTGGCATTTCATCAAAACTAATGCTAGAATCATCATACTTATATAAATGTAGAAGTGAAGTCATCTCTGTTCATAATGTACTTAGAAACTGTTTGAAATTTGAATCCATTGAAATTTTTTCACAAGCTTCTCTAAACAAGCATTAATAATAGGAGAAAAACAGGGATGTGGTTGTTTTGAGGCCAAAAGTTGATAAAGGGATTTGAAATCAGTAAATGATAGGTTGCTGACATCCTTGAGATGGCCCAATTAGGATTTTGCAGATTGTTTTCACTGGGGTTCTGTGCATTTCTAATTTTAAAACCATGTGAGAGAAAGGCAGAGTAAGGGACGTGAAGTCATTAGCTATACATAGCTAGAACTGAATCTTTTTTTCTGATATTTTAGTTCTCCCACAGCCTATTGTGTCAAGGACAAGTTTAAAGGCTTAGATTTCTTCTCTCCTACCTGAGGACTAGATGTAGTTCCATTGAAGATTAAACACTATTTGTTGTTTTTTTTTTGAGATGGGAAGTGAGGCTGATATCTGCAGTGGGTGGGAGGGAAGCTCTGTACTGACCAGCTAGCCCAACAGCACTGGTAAGGAAAATAAAATCATGTTCCCTAAATGTCCTTTATTTTTCTTGTCTGTACTATGAGGAAAAGTTTGTATAGAGCATAGAAATGGTTTTGAGCTGTTTTTCCAGTATTTTTTTTTACCAGTTCAGATTTGGGGATCATGATCATTTTCAAGATCTGGTCCCATGTTTCTTTCTTTCTGTTTTTTTTTAGGTTTGTTTTTTTTTTTTGCTAGGCAATGGGGTTAAGTGGCTTGCCCAAGGCCACACAGCTAGATATTTATTAAGTGTCTGAGACTGGATTTGAACCCAGGTACTCCTGACTCCAGGGCTGGTGCTTTATCCACTGCACCACCTAGCCGCCCCTGTTTATTTCTTTTTTAAAAATTTTTAAGGTTTGTTTGCATGGCAGTGGGGTTAAGTAACTTCAAGGCCACACAGCTAGGTAATTATTAAGTGTCTGAGGCTGGATTTGAACTCAGGTACTCCTGACTCCAGGGCCACTGCACCTCCTAGCTGCCCCAGGTCCCATATTTCTTGATCACTTACTTTGGGTGTAAGTGTTCATCCATCTCACTTCATTGTGCTCTGTTCCAGATCAAACATTTGTTCAGAACCTACTGGGGCCAGACCCTGAATGACAGTCCCTGCCTCAAGGAACTTAGGATACCGAATTCAAGCATTTGTGGTTTTGGGTTTTCATTCGGAGAAGCAGGAGACCTCTACAAGTTGGCATTGGCAGGCCTAGAGAGCCAAAACTTAATTAAAACCTCTTGAAGAGGGGGCAATTGGGTGGCACAGTGGATAGAGCACTGGGCCATTGCCTTAAATAAAACAAAAAAAAAAAACTTCCATGAAAAGAACATTGTCTACCATTGAGAACTCGAGAACATGGATTTTTAGTTATGCTGATATTTAATGATCTTCTCCAGGTCTCATTTCTTCTTGTGTAAAAATGATAGAGGGGATTAATGATGATATATTCTGAATAAGAAGGGAGTAAGAAGGGAGAAATCATGATCTGGCATCAGACTGATCCAAGCTAGTGTTTGATCCTTGGTTCACAAATAAAACTAGTGACAATGAGCTTCTTCTCAGTCCTCCCCCAAGTCTTCAAAAGAGGTATTTTAAAAGGCTTCCTTCTGAGAGCTGGCAGTAGAGCACCATCTGAAGATTCAGGGTTTGCTCTGTGTTGGTTATAATCGACTTGTTCTGGCTGGTACAGCCTTCTTTTTCTTTTCTATGTTCTGACAGATTAGAAGATTGTGGGAAAACAACGGCCAGGGCTTTTTCAGGAACAGTGCCATTTTATCTTCAGGAGAATCCATTGGCTTTGGCACCAGGAAGGAATTGGCTGTGTACTTAAAGATGCCAAATCACTCTTGAGTCACAAGTTTGCTATCTCATTTTGTGTGTGTGAAACTTTTCCAGGATTTTGGCTTTCACTTTTTCCACCATGTGCTACCCTCTTTAATGTGAGAAATGGAATTTTTCTTTCTTAAAGCTCTGTCTTTTCTTTCCAAGTGTGAACAGCCCAAGCAATGAGAGATATAGTTATAGTTGTGGAAAAATAGGAAACACATATGACAGCAATCTCTCTTTCTTGTGCTGTCTTCAATACTTGCCTCCAGTTTATCCATGGCTTTCTTTCCCATAGTGGTTTGATTTATTTAGGTGGGAAAATCAAAGTCAGAATAGAGGAAATTTCTTTCACTTGATTCAGTTGGTTCTTGCTTTTCTTCGCCTACTGTAGCTTCAGAGTCATCTGGTCTAATTCCAGTTAAGATGTTATTTTCATTACCATGTAAGTCATTTATACTTAACCAAAGGTACATTTGTTCCCTTTGCTTTTTAAACTTGAGAACATTTGATTTTAAAAACTACTCTGATCAGGTAATTAGCTCTTTTAGTAAATGTTCCTGCCTCCCAGAAGGCATCTCTCCTGTCTAGTTCTCTGTGAAGAGTGGGTCAGATGTCACCTCTGAGTGGGTCTGCGGGCCAGGAAAGCACCAGATTAGACAGGTTGTACCATCCTTGTCCAGTGTAAACTGTCATTGTACACAAATCATTGTACATTTAGGTGGCATTGCTTAGGGACAGGCAAAGGCTTTGTAACATTTCCAGGCAGTGGAAATAATTTTTAATGTAGTCTAACTTGCTTCTTTAATGATTATATACTTTTATTAAACTACAAAATACTTGTTATTCAGTCCTGTTCTATAGCTCAGAACTGACCAATCAGAATGGGATTTCATTTCAAGGTTTTAAGTGTCTAGTGTTTGTTGGTAAGATGGTGCCTAACAGGTCTTCCTAAGGGGAAAAAAATCCTTTCTGTGTGTTGGGTTTCTTAGTCACATTAGATTTTTATGATGCTATCTAATATTCATTCTTTCCCACTGGATAATGTGTGTAATTTATTTGGACAAGTAGAGTAAAAGAAAAATGCCAAAGGCTGTGTTAATCCTTTTTTATTTGTTTTTTTAGCAATCCAGAAGTTGAAAAACTGAGATATGTTGATGTCATTAGTATTGAAACATAGAGATCAAGTCAAGTGGTTGTTATTATATTAAACTATATTATATGTGCTAATTTTTATATAAAGTAATTTTTTCTCTAATCTATTAATACCAAAGTTATGAATGAGATACTAATTCAGAAAGATGATAAATAATATATTAAAGGAAAAAAGGCTTGAGTCAGAAAGTCTAGCTAGAAATCCTGTCTCTTTTTATTCCCCCAGTAAACTTTGAACAGATCTCTTCATCATCTAGGGCCTCAGTTTCCTTCTCTGTTTCTTCCTGTGATCCTCCTCATTCAGGAATCTGCTTGTTGACTACAGTAGCTCTTGGGAAAACAGTTCTATCCATTAGAGATTTTTTTTTTCTAAGATTCTCTATCAACTACATGGCATAGAGAAGTGATCTCATGAGGTCATTTTCTAGTCACTGACAGATAAAGAATTAGAATTTTGTCATTTCATTGACTATGGAGATAGATTAGAAAAACTATTAATATTTTCAGTACTAGTTGTATTAGGGTAACTAGGTGGACCTGTGGATAGAGTGCTGGATCTAGAAGGCAGGAAGGCCTGAGCTCAAATCCCTCCTTAGACACTTAGTAAGTTGATGATCCTGGGCAAGTCACATCACCATGTTGGCCTCAGTATCTTCATCTGTAAAATGAACTGGAGAAGGAAATGGCAAACCACTCCAGTAAGAAAACCTCAAGTGAGGTCACCAAGAGTTTTATGTGACCGAACAAAAGCAACGTCAATTGTAGGCATGAGAATTAGGGGTTGTTCATTATAAATTTTTTTTATAGACCCATAACTGGATCACACCTTCTATCAAAGTTTAGTTGAATGCCCCAAATATGCTCTGCACTGGGCTCCAAAAACTGCTTATCCTATAAAGAGAATAGCTACAGAAAGAGGAAGTATTTCATGAACCAGAGCTTTGATGAAGGAATCAACATGATATGAGGGGGGAATGAGTGATACATGTGTATGGTTATACATATATTAGAGAATGAGAAGAGTATCCCAGCTTGAGTAGAAGAAACAGTAGGAAGGGAAGAAACATTTCTTAAGTTCCTACTTTGTACCAGGAACAATTTAGAACTATCTCATTTGAACCTTACAACTTCCCCAGAAAGTAAATGCTGTGATCATCCCTGTTTCTCAAATGAGAAAACTGAGGCAGAGGTTAAGTGACTTGACCAAGACCACATAGCTAATAAATGTCTGAGGCTGGGATGTGAACCCTGGCCTTTCTGACTCCAGGTCTAATGCTCTATTAATTTTCTTCCAAGCTGCCTCTGGCAACAAATTTAACACTAAGGTAGAGCCATACTCTGGAACATTTAAAAAGTTTGAAGTAAATAGATCAGACAGGAGGATAGCACTGCAAGTTCTTGAGGAGAGTGCTTTGGAACAGTGATCCTGTCAGTTAAATGATGTGGCTTTATATTAGAGAGGAGAGATTAGAGAGTTGGAGATTGAAAAGCAATTGGACCAGGGAGTATGATCATCCAGCAATGAGATTTAGACAGGAAAAGGAATGAACTTGAAGGCATGATGATGCTATTCTCTTACATTTATGGAGTACTTTGAGATTTATATAGAAAGCATTTTAAGAATTCTTTGATCCTAACAAAATCATTGGGAGACAAGTCATGCCAAATATTAATCTGCCCTTTTTTATTTGTTTGTGGTTTTTTTTGGCAAGGCAGTTGGGTTAAGTGACTTGTCCCAAGTCATACAGCTAGGTAATTATTAAGTGTCTGAGGCTGTATTTGAACTCAGGTCCTCTTGACTCCAGGGCTGGTGCTCTATCCACTGTGCCACCTAGCTGCCCCTAATCTGCCCTTTTAATTTTTTTTATTTTATTTTTTTAGGTTTTTTTGTAAGGCAAATGGGGTTTAAGTGGCTTACCCAAGGCCACACAGCTAGGTAATTATTCAGTGTCTGAGGCTGTATTTGAACCCAGGTACTCCTGACTCCAGGGCTGGTGCTTTATCCACTGCTCCACCTAGCTGCCCCTGATCTGCCCTTTTTAAGAAATTTGAATAAACTGAGGTTAAAAGAGTTTCTCACATCTCCAGAGACTAGCAAGTGGTAGAGCCAGAGGTCCAGTGCTTTTCCTAATACATCTTAGTGTTGGTACCCTTGAATTTAATCACTGACTTATCCTTTCCCTCACACCCAGTTTAGAGGTCTAATTTTAGAGGACTGTTGAGGACAAAGCAACTGTAGGATTTTTTTCTCCTAGGAAAAATTCCTTTTTTTAGCAATGGGATTTATCAGACAGTTATTTTTCCTGTGCTTCTCTTAACATAAGGATTTGTCCATTTATTTATTTATCTATTTATTTATAGGTTTTTGCAAGGCAAATGGGGTTCAGCGGCTTGCCCAAGGCCACACAATTAGGTAATTATGAAGTGTCTGAGACCGGATTTGAACCCAAGTACTCCTAATTCCAGGGCCAGTGCTTTATCCATTACGACACCTAGCCGCTCCATAAGGATTTATTTATGACATATCTGTTTAACATTTTGGTTAACTTGATTCTGCTGCCTCCTGCTCCTCAAACTCAGTCTGAGTTGTTGACCTTCAGTTTAATTTATAAATGATGACCTAGCTCTTGATCTCAAAACAAGCTTCTTTCTAAGCTAACTTTTCCTTCAGTTGCATTTTGTCCTTTTGTGAAGTGATGTTGCTTATGATGTTCTGTCTTATTTTAAAATGAACTTGGATTCAAAACCTATGTGGCCTTTGACTGTCAACTCTCTCTGACCAGAAGTTCAGGTGGTTTGCTGAATAAGATGATTGGGAGGCTCTTTCTGCATTCTGATTTTGGTGATTGTTTACCATTGTTCATGTTTCCGAAGAAATGGTCCATTTTTGCCATTTCACCCCCCTCCATTCTTCAGGGCTGACAACTTGATTAAACAAGTTGGGTGAGAGATGCTCTATTGCAGGATTATTTTATTTCTATTGCATTTTATCTTTATCTTTTTTCTAATTTGATATTGATTTTGAATTTTGAACCTAATCAAAGATCTGTCTGCTCATTGATGACTTTGAAATGCTGAGACAGTCAATCTCATTTTTTGTGTTCATTGGTCAAAATGTCTATTATCTCTTCATGAAGAAAGTATCATAATACATGTAAGAGGCTTCTGACTCAGCTATAGGCCTTTTTATTTTTTGAATCTTAACAATATTTCACCATCCTCCCCCCTTATCCATTTTCACATTGGAGATGTATATTGATTTTATTTGGAAGATTTTGTTTAGTTCCTTATTTCTCCACACTGGCAGTCTCCGTAGTAGAGGTGAGTATATAACCTGCATTATCATCATGGTGTTCTGTTTGATTGTGTTCATGAACACTAACTATGTGCGGAAAGATGAGCAAACATCCCATGAACTGATATTTCGTGCCCTTTTAAAGCACACGATTAAATCAGTTATTCCATCTCCTTTATTAATCTCATAGAGGAGAAGCTGACAGCCTTTCTTTCACTTAGATGCAGTTTCTTTGTCTTCTAGTTTCCTGAAAAGAGGAAAATGTGAATATGTGATCCATTTCCTCCTAGTACTATCTGTTATCTTAGTGAGCTTTGGACAGAAATCATATATTTCTTACCTACTGTTATACTAATGTACATAGATGGATGCTTTTAGAGGATGCTTGTTAGCATTCCTGGCCCTGTGTCCACCAATATGTCACCATTATTTAAGAAGCCCACAAAAGGGTGGATGTCAGGATGCCATTTTATGGTTTTGTTTGTTTTATGGGTCATCATTCGAAGAGCATCTTTCTGGTTGTGGCTTAGTCTCTGAATGGGGAAGCAGTCATTTGATAGCCAGATCAGTAGCAGCTTTTGGTGATGGACCCTAACCTAATTGGTGTATTAAAACTGGCATAATCTTTGAGAACTCAAAGTCATCCTCTGTACCATAATGAACTACCAGAGACATCACTTCTGTGGAGTCTTTTCTGTTCCCTCCTTTTTGTTCCACCTTTAGCAGCAGAACTTTCTAAATTCTAGCAGCTAGAAAGCTGTTGCTTTTTTTTTTAAACACCTCAGGGCCTAGGACCAGTGTCTGGTCATGTAGTAAGTTTGTTGTTGTTGTTTGCAAGTGGCTTGCCCAAGACCACACAACTAAGTAATTATGAAGTGTCTGAGGCTGGATTTGAACTCAGGTATTCCTGACTCCAGGGCTGGTGCTCTATCCACTGCGCCACCTAGCCACCCCATGTAGTACGTTTTAATAAAAATGCTTATTGTTTTGGAAGAGATTGTTGGATATCTACCTTTTTTAATAAAACAAACTTTTTGTACATAGGAAAGTCATACTGTATGAAAATGTGAACTGCTACTGGCATCATAAGAAGTTAATAGACTCAACATTGATCCTGGAAGTACTGGATTCTTAGGTAGTTTGTCTTTACGAAATAAATTTACTATTACAGTTTTGTTTTTGGTTAATAAAAAGGATTGCTACAGGACCAGGGTCAGAGGGAAGCCAGGATGGTACTTTTGAAGCTTCAAAAGTAAGTTTTTACCCACCTTCTATCTTAACTATGGTTTTGAAGCCAACTGATTTGTACAGTAGCTTATTTTTTTCTTTTTATTATTATTTTGACAAATCTCAGCAAACAAAAAATTTCCCTATCTAAAGAAGAACAGAAAAAGAGGATTGAACATTATTAAGGTCTGATTTTGGTGAGGTTTATGGAATTCACATTTGATTGATAGTTCCAACCCTGCCTGGCCCTCGTGTCCTCTTCTGACCTTGCTTCATTTTTTGCTGTAGTTTTTTTTAGGCTTTTTCAAGGCAAATGGGGTTAAGTGGCTTGCCCAATGTCACACAGCTAGGTAATTATTAAGTGTCTGAGACCGAATTTGAAGTGAGGTACTCCTGACTGCGCGGCGGTGCTCTATCCACTGCGCCACCTAGCCGCCCTTTGCTGGATTTTCTTAAAGAATAACTTAATTATTTGTGATTAGAAACTGCCAGAAATATGTGTTTTTTGTATAGTTCAAATTATTTTTGGGGGGGGCAGTCAACAAAGGAGGGCTGTAGATGAAAAGGCCTTTCTCCCTAGGTTTTTGAGCAACTTTGTTGGCAGAGCCAAAATTAGTAGGAATTTAATATTTTGTCCTTTTTTTTTAACATGATGTTTGGCTGAGCCATGAAACACCAGGCAGGGTTCATGAATGATATGGAAAGATGGGGGAAATGATCTTGGCAAGAATCACCAAAGCTTCAAAATGGCAATAAAGTCATCCTGCCTATTTTCCACCTTACTGAAAGATTAAAAATAGATCGTACATATCAAATACTTTGAGATTCTAAAGGGACCATTTCAATTCCAAGTGCATGTGCCATTTTGATGCCGATAGTGCCAGGGAAGCTAAGTATCGTGTTTGCTGCAGACAACAAAAAAAATTTCCCAAAGGCAAAAAAGGGCTTTGAGAATGAAAGTGCGGCCGGGGTGGTGCCTCCCCCGCCGCTCCCGCCTCATCCTTCTCTCAAGTCTTTGTCAGGGCGCAGGTGATGCCGCGCCTCGACCCGCTGTTTCTTTTTCATCAGATTTCGTCCAAGCGGCATTATGCCCCGAAACACCGGCCGGGCCGCCGGACGCCCCCCACACCTGGCCGGCTCCTGCGTCACGGAGAGCCCGAGTCTCCGCCCGCAGGGCTGCCCTGCGCGGCCGCCGGGGGCGGGCCCAGCCGCCCGCCCTGCCCCCTCCCCGGGCAGCGCCCGCGGGCCCCGGGCCCCGGGCCCCGACGCCGGAGGAGGGCTCGGCCGCAGCCCCTTCCCCCGGGAGCCCCGGCTCGGGGGGGAGCCCCCGCTCGGGGGGCGCCCGAGGAGCCGGGCCGCGCTAACAAAGAGCAGGCTCGGCGGGGCCGGGGCCGGGCCGGGCCGCCCCCGTTGGCTGCGGCGCTCGTCTCTCCGCGGGCTCCCCGGCTCGCCATTGGTGGAGCCCGAGCTCGTCCCGCCGGGAGGGGGCCGGCAGGGGGCGGGGTCGGCTTCCGGCGGCGGCGCGGGGCCTGGCGGGGCCGCCGGCTGGGAGGGGGCGGCGGCGCACGGGGGAGCGGAGCGCGGCGCGGCCGGCGCCGAGGGAGCCCCGCGGGCAGCGAGCGGCCGCCGCCTCCGCCGGGCCACGCGGGCCCCCTGCCCCCATCCTCCCGGGGCGGGGGGCGACGAGGGTGGCGGCGCCGAGCGGGCCGGGCCGGGCCGGGGCGGGGCCCGGGGCCGAGCGAGCCGGGCGCGCCGGGCGCCGCCGCAGAGACGCAGCGGAGACGCAGCCCCGCGGCGCGGCCCGGAGGTGTGTGCTGGGCGGCCCGGCCGGCCGAGCCCCGGGGGGCGCGGGGGGCGCGGGGGGCGCGGGGGGCGCTGTCGCCTCTGTCTGTCGCCCGCAGATGCGCTGCGAGAGCTCGGGATGCGGCGTCTGATGCAGCAGAACGCCGAGCCGGGAGGGGGCCGAGCCGGGAGGGGGCCGGCCGGGCGCCGAGACGGCTCGGGAAGTCTGGAGGAAGTGGGGGGCCTGGGGAAGGAGGGGGAGGCCCCCAATGTGCCAAGCGGAGGCCCAGGGGACCTGGGAGATCCTGATTCTCCCCGCGGCTAAGTTCACCAGCCAGGCGATCTTTGCCTCCTGTTTTGCTTTACCTTTATGAAAACTTAATAACTCCATCAGACTATTTATGTGTAGGTTTCGGCCTTTTCTGAGGGAGCAGCCAGGCCTGTGAACGGAAATCGATGTTGGAAAGAGAAAAACACGAGTCCCGGCGGATTTTTGTTGAACTTATTTTTTCTTTCATTTGTTTTCTGGGTGATTTGAATTTGGGGGACAGGTGTTCCTATTATTTAATCTTGATTTAACAAGCTCTCTGGTGAGATTCTATAATTTGGGGTGCGTTTATTAGAGGAGAGTGTTAATCTCCAGGAGAAATGGATACTACTTGCAGATGTGAAATTGGAAAAAAAAAAGTCCTTCCAGGAATGGATCTCTAATTGGAGATGAATACTGAAATCCTTTGAAACAGATGATGTATGTGGTTTATGTAAAAGAGAATAGTCATTAGGTGGCTATGTTGATTACAGACTTGCTTCAACCGGGCATTTTCTACTAAATTCATGGAACAAGTTTCTTAGGTTGATTAGCCCAGAGCATGTATGACTAATGTCTTTAGAGCAAAATTCCCCAAGAGTGGAATGCCAGGTTTTTTAAGCACTTTGGTAAATATTAATTAAAGCTCTTCAGAGTTCATTTTAGTAAGCCAAGCAACAACTTACTGATGTGATTTTAAGTAAAGGCCAGTTATGAAAGCAGAACCTATACGACAGTATTGCCTCTTACCTGCAGGGTTAGCTGGGCCAGGGTTTTTTTTTTTTTTTCCTTTTTTTTTGTCTCAGAGATGATTCATAAAATCCTTGGTGGACTGCAGTTTGTTATGAAAGGCAATAGCCTGAAGTGGGCAGTCAGGTTGTATACTATATTGTTCATCTAGCAGGTAGAACACAATTTGATGTCTACTTTATTGTAGCTTTGGTTCAGCCTTGAGTCAACATCTGGTTTCTGAATTTAGCCAAGCTTCTGTGGGAGTTGTGTCTTAAGGAAATTTTACTGAGGGCAGGACTAAATCAGAAGAGATTCATTACTATATTCTAGCACTAAACTGAAGTCCCTCCTACACATAAGGGAGCCCTAAGAGATGATCTGAATAAATGAAGGTGTTTAGGCATATCTGAGATTATTTAATTGTGAACTCCCTGCATCTCAGAGTTCTTTTGTATCCCTCCACATCTCTAGCACTGTGCTCTGCACATGGGTAATCAATGGATACTTACTCATTTTTTCAAAATTGTGCAATGGTATTATTTTTTCCCTCAGGTCCCTCCAGCGGATTTACTCAAATCCAGGAGGTGGTGGTAGTGAAAGTAGAAAAGAACATTGTGAAATGTATTACTGAGAATGAGCAATAAATAAGGGGGATTACTTAGCTTTAAGCTCTTGGAGGTAGTGAAGCTTGCTGTTGAGTCAAAGGAAGAGTTCTTTGATACATTCTAAGATATAGTAAAGTTATGTCATGGTTGATTTTTGTCTTTTGGCCTGTGAGGACAGTTGGTATAGCATTATAACATAACTATATCCTGTTCATTTTTCATATTTTATTTTCTTTGCTTAGTGGAATCAATATTTTTCATGTAGCAGCAATTTCCCCAAAGAACTTCCCCCAAACGAGGCGGGGTGGGGGGGAGCTATGTTTAGAAATAATCATAGGTATGTTTCCACTAATCTCCAAATATGATTTAAAGTGGATGCATAATGGGAAACCCTCAAATGTTATGTCTTGTAGAGGAACAATTATATGAAATCATGACTTCTCATAATCTCTTTGGCTAAGAGACATTGTCCTGCTGGGGTTGAAGTAGCTGGTTTAATTTTCTTCAGCAATCTGTTTACACCCATCCTCGTATTTTTGATCAGCAGAGCTTAAGGTGTGGAAAGAAAAGGGAGTTTTGTGCTTCTCCCTAAAAGGAAAAGTAAATCCAGGCCCCAAATCACACCAGAAATACGAAATTACTCCCTTGAGAAGAAGGTGAAAGAAAAGCTGGAACCCTTAGTGTTGCTTGATTACTGCATTCATCAGCTTGGCTGTTTTAAGGTTTGGATTAGCTCTGTTCTAGGTGAAAAAATATTTAGAGACAAAAGAGACCTGGGAAAGCTGTTCTCCTAGGTGAGAGACAGCTTGGAGACAATGAATGCATTCATATGGTGATTTGCCTGATGGTAATTTTTAGCAGTTCCGCTTTATCTAGCAGTTGTTGGAAACTACATTTTGTATTTGTTTGAGGACGAGGGCCCCCTTCCCACTGGGCTGCACTCTTGGAGGTTGAACCTTTTGAGGGAGCCGTTTACGGTTCAATCTGGAGCTGGAGGGTAGAGGACGGAGTGGAGACTGTTATCTGTTTATGGCTCAGATAAGAAGCTGGAAGAGATTGCTGGCGGGTTTCTGAACTCTGCCTAATGAATGGTTGCTAGGCAAATTGCATCTCAATCAGTTTAATCCTCGAGATGTCATTTACAGGTCTGCTCTTTGTGAGGGCCGGAACTCTGTCTTCTGACTAGACTATTAAGGCAACTTTGCTTATTGGGGGTTTGTCAGTGTGTATGGGGCGGGGGAGCTCGGGGGACTATTAGTAAGAGATTGGATTTAGTATGAGGACCGTTCACCTAGCTAGCTGTCGGTGATAATTGACCTACTAGCTTCTTGAATTCCTTTCCTGATATAAGGCTGAATCTTTTGGAGAGGTCATAATAGTTGGTTCTTTTTTTTTTTTCCTGGTGTTTTTTGGTTCTTAGAAAGTTTGGTTTTGTTTTGGGGGGGGGGTTGGGTTTTTTTGTTGTTGTTATTTGGTTATTAGAGAGGCTCAGACATAAAAAGGTATGCTTTGGAAATAGATCATTACCCTTGGTCTTGGATGAAAGGAATGATAGGGCAGCAGCAATAATCAACTACTGAAATGATGAAATAGTTTCCTATTGAGACTTGGAAAAAAGTGAAGATTATTGCCTAAACTTTTGGATCTTTTGGGAAAGAAGTAAAAATCCCCTGGCTTAATTACATCTGCCTTTTGGCTATTCTGTTTAAAAAAAAAATAATGCTCTTTTATTTTCTTGGAGTCTGAGGTTCCTTCTCTCCAACTTTGTTTCCTTTCATGTTCGAATTCTCTGAGTATTGAACTGCCCTTTAGTTTGACAAGCTCTTAGAATCTGGCTTAATTAGAAGCCTTCGTTTTCTGTAAACATATATTATGGTGAAAGAGGACCTGGGGCAGGAGTTAAAGGAATTCTTGAGTAGTTTGGAAATATCATACCTTGAAATTAAGAGTGAGATTGGAAAGTGTAATTGTTTGTCTTTCCTATTGAAGTTAATACAGGAACTTTCACAGGCCATGGAGTCCAAGATGGGATTTATGTGACAGCTTTCATTTGGAGAATTCAGTATTCAAGTATGATTGTATCTGTCATTTGTAGTTGTACTGTGATGGTGAAGTAGGTGATGCCCCTAGTTGATTCATGGGGAAACTAAAATCCAAAGAAGTTCAGTGATTACTTTTCTTGTTCTCTGTTGAAGAAATAAATAACTCTTTGTTTTTAGCTTCAATGGGGAGTAGATTAACACTCTGCAAAGCAGGTGTCTGGCTTACAGTAGGTGATTAATAAATGTTTATTGGCTGAATTACTATTTGAAATAATTTAAAACCTCCATACTCCATGATAGAGATAGCATTCTGACTGTAATGGGACTGCCCACGAAAGATATTCTACTGATCTTAGACTAAGGCAGTGGAGGCTTCAGAATAGGGGTAAATGGCCAGAAAATAATAAAAGTGGAGTGTGGAAAAGGAGTTGAAACTTGATGATTACATTTTGGTGGTGATAGATCTCAGGATCTTGAGGAGAATGAGATCAAATTTAGGCTGGTTAGTTGCTCTTCTAAACTTGTCTATTTCTTAAGAATTTGCCATATGTTTGAAAGTCATCACCCTTAAGCAGAGAAGACAATTAACCCTTCATTGAATGGTTACTTTCTGTTAGACTTGGTGCCAGATTCATCTCCCTGACCTTTCCTTTCATGATTCCAGCCAGCAATGTAAAGCCAAATTCGAAATAAGAATTGTGGATAAAATGTGAAATGTGTAAACTGCCCTTGAATCATTTAGCACTAGACCTGAGAAAGCTCAGCTTATTTCAGTATCCCTGAAACTCAATCTTTTCCAGTTTTATTAGTTACTGTGGGTAAAAAGCAAGAACAATTTAAAATCTACTTCCACTTTCAAGCAGAGCATTTTAAGAGATAATCTTAATAAATCCATATATCCTACTAACAGTTTAGGTCTCTTCCTGTCTTTAATTTTCGGTCCCAGAAACACTAACTCCCCTTCACAAAAGGAGAGATTGCTTATTGCCAGTCTTGAGAGTTAAGACCAATGAGGAAAAAATATAGGGGGTTGATTTGTCTTGGTAAGACATCCTCAAAATGCTAGACTGCTTGCAGCTGCTTTTTTCCCCCTTGTATTTAGGTGATTTTAGGAATTTAGTGTAGCCTTCTAGGAAGAAGCAGGGTGGGAAAGTTGAGTTTTTTAATAATGTTGAAGTGTTCCAACTTTACAACAACTGGACTTTCTCATACCTCCCTCCTCAGTTTCTCTTGGAAATCATGTGGGGGGGGGAACCAAGACCTTCTTGTCTTGTCTCACTGGCAAATCATGTGCATTTTACTCAGCTGTAATACTACTCATTGGATTATGTGAGAGAACTGTGATTTCACCAAGTTGAGAAAGAGGAGTTGAGACTTGGTGATTCTGCTCTACCAAGAAAGTATTTTTTTTATATTGATTTACTTACGAAGATTATCACAACTGTTAGGTGATTCTGAAATACACTTGAGTAGAAACTGATTATGAACAGTCCTTAAAAACCCCATAGTGATTTCCTAGATCTACAAAATAATGAACCTGAAAGAAACCTTGTGGAGCTTCTAGTCTAAACATTGTACAGTTAAGGAAACTGAGGCCTCTAGAGGTGAATTCATTTGCTCAAAGTCAGGAAGCTGGGGAAAATCTGGGACTAGAAGTCAGTGTTCTCATCGTTCCAGATTTAATTTTTAACTTCACACCATGATCCCTCTGCAGCTTGTACTTGTTAAGGAGTATTTAGTGGAAGAACAATATGGATTTCACTTATCAGCTAAATTGAATGCTGTAACATCCATAAAGATCTTTGGTGTCTCCATACCCAGCTGCTAGTTCTTTGTTTCTTAAAGTAGGTTTGAGGATCAGCTGCTCATCTGAGTGAAGAGCAGATTTTATGCCATTTGGAGAGGAAGGACAATTTATAGGAACTGAAGTTGTAAAAGAAATCATTAAGTGCCCCTTCCTGTATATCTCATCTCCCCTTCTAAAAGTTGAAATTGTCAATACCAGATGCCCCTCTTGTGCTTATCTTTATACTGCATCCCTGTGAAAGGGGATGGGAAGGATATCAGTATAAAAGGAAACTTGAAGTCTCTGGACATCTGTCTAATCAGAGTTCTCTCACTGCTCTAAGGAATTCTTTACTTGTCTTGCTGATAATTTCATCTTTCAAAAGATAGAGGAGAACTGCTATTTTTTTATTCTTACTAATAAGGAGGAATTGTTTAGTGCATTTGAAATGATGAAAGCCTCCAATTTCTTAGAGTTAGTGATAGATTAAGAGGGGCAAGTTGGGGATAGTTTTACATGAAGCCTAACCTCAGAGAGTAGCTTTCAAAAAGGCTAGAGAGTAGGTAAGATCTCATGGATATGCCAGGACTTGCCATATATCTTAATTTCAACATGGCATTTTGCAAAATCTTTCAGTATTTTGTAGACCAAATGGTAGTAGGGACATTGATGAGGTTTAAGGTCAATATCTGAAGAATCTTCATTGAAGGATTAAAGTTTTACCTGGTCTTGAAGGTGGGACTAAGTCCAGTGCATGAGAACTCAACATAAAGGCAGAAAAAAAATAAAAGCTGTGCACAATGGACTGAACTGCCTGTCTTGGTAGAAGCAATGAAGTGAGCCTGAACATGTTTCTGTCACTGGAGGTTTCTAAGTTACTTTTGGGGAATGTTGTAGAGGAGACAGAAGTACATTTTCCAGCAGGTTAGGTTAAAGTTATCCTTTGGTCTCTTCCAATTCAAAGATTGTATAGTAGTAGACTACTAGATGGTTAAAACCTGCTTGCCACCAGGTCCTGCCAGAACATTATCAGACAGAAGAAGGACCTAGGATTTATAGTGAACTCAAGATGAGTCAGCAGTGTGATATGGCAGTCAGAAGAGATCTTTTAGTCTTAAGCCAGAGGAATAAAGTAGAATATCCAGAGCAAGGGATTTGTTCTCCTATATTCTACCCGTCAGACTGCCAGTGTTCTTGCCACTGTACTGCCATTTAATAAAAAATATTCCTATGGAAACCACCCCACGAGGTCACAGAATCATAGGTTTAAAGCTGAAAGGGAGCTTAAGGATGGATCTGTGCTCTCTCCCCCACATCAATGGCCGTGCTGCAGAGATATACTCTCGTGTCATTTTAGGCTGATGGATGGAAGAGAATGTCTTGAATGTCAGTGAAAGGGAAATTTGACGTTAATACATCCAGTCAGTGGTTTTGTAGCAGATGAGATTATAGATATGGTTTTCATGAAGGACATTCTCTTAGAACTTCTTACTTAGAACAGAAACAGACCAAAGGGGACAAGTTAGCAGATAATCCAAACCTGCACCTGACCAGACTTTGTTATAAATTCACATAAAATGCTTTGCCCAGTTCTGTGAAGTATGGTGCACTCTGAGTGTGATGCTGTGTTAGAACATTTTCACAGAGTTGTCAAAAGGAACTTCTCCCTTGGAGAGAAGGCCTTCTTGGCCTATTTCTAGTCTGCATCAAAATTAGGGCAGAACAGTAAGCATTCAACATGGACTTTTATTTTTTAAGCAGCTGAACAGGTGTCCATACTGTGATACATCAGCATTTTCACTTGTACAACCTTTTTGGGAGATTACTCTTTTGTCTTTGTAGAGATGAGAGCTCACTGCTGCTATCTTAGAGAGATATATGCCAGTGTTGGATCTCTGAAACTAATGCCCCCAAAAGCCATTTAAACTGAAGTCATGGAAGAAACCCATGGATTTCTCTCCCTCATCCCCACTGTAATCCACCCACACTCATCTGCACTTGAGAATTAGCTGGTCCTGTCTAAGTGAGTCAGAACTTCATTTGATTCTGTTTTTCCTTTGGGCACAGGTATGCAGCTTTTCCTGCAGCACTGCTTTAAGAGGTATAGCTGTCTTTCTGCATTGAAGAGGTACAGTTCAGCTCTTCAAAACAAGTTGATAAATTGCTTTTCATTAAAGGTGTGAATGCCAAAGAGTTGAGCTTGCCTTCCAAGGGGAGGAAAACATTAATTATAGCTTCATTGCAGCTTTTATCAATCACCTAGTTACAAGCTGTTCCAGCGTGGTGAGCTGGAACTGGTGAACAACTTGTCATCTTTGTTTCCTCCAGAAGGGCTCTTTAACAAAATGTCTTGGGTTTAGATTTTGTAGGCTAGAGGGATCTGTATGATGTATGTGACCATCTTGCTGGAGGCAGATCTGAACCAGCCCTGAGGCCCCTGATTGCCTACCAGAAAAGAGTAGGTAGAGAAATAAAGCTTTATGAAAAAAATTCAAAGAAACCCAGAACAGTGAAGGGATGACTTAAACAGCATGCAAATATGGAGATCCTATTACAAAGCATGCTTTCCTATCATTTTCCACATTGGGTCAAATAGGAAGGCCATGGACTGAAGAGGCCAAAGGAAGGCCAAAGGGTTCTGGCCACCATTTTTGTCAGGATGGACCTCAAACTGACATGGAAGAGAAGCAAATGACCAAAATTGATTCCTTTTAGGTGACATAATGTATCAGCTTCTGTTACATTCAGCAAGTCGCAAAAACCAGTTTAATTGATCTGAGTGTGCTTCGCTGATGGATGCACATTGATTGTTTAAGCAAAGGTAGAAAGCAAGAGTCCTTTCTCCCTTCTGTAAAGCAGGAACACTAATTTCTGAGATTTTGAAACCTTAGAGGGTCATCTCAGACCCACTAATATCACAGGAATTCTTAGCCTGCTGTCCTTGAGCTCCTGAGGGGGCTGGATTTTAGAGGGTCATTGAACTTGGGTGGGAGACACTTTAATAGTTGTATTTCTATAGGATTGGTTTCCTTTGCAATCCTATGTATTTTAACTTAAAATATTTAAAAGCATTCTGAGCAAGGTTCCATGACACAAAGATTAAGAACTAGAGTTTTGTGCTGGGACCACAGTTGGAAAGTAGAAGTCTAATATCAGATTCTGGAGGAAAGGGCACAGTTTGTATGTGTAACTGACAATAAAGGGGTCAGGAATTGTTTCTTCTGACAAAGGCCACAGGGAAGGGGATGCCTTTGAAACAGAGAAGGTCCAGAGATGCGGGTCACTTGGCCCAAATACGGATTACCCATGATTCTTATAAAAGATGATTTAGCAATACAAAGAACTTTCTAGCTCAGAATGAGGTGATTTCTTCTGAAAACTTTTTTTTTTTATTGTGGAGAAGGTTGGCTGGGGGAGATGAGGGGAGTGATAAATCTCCTATAATTCAAAGCTTTTGGGGGTTGGGTCAGGGTTGCTCAATGCAGGTACCTAGAGAAACGTCATATTCTCAGGAACCCTGAGCTCTTAATGGGCTTGGTTATTGTTACTACGCCTCTTTAGCTAAGGGAGCGCTCCTTTAATGACATTCTCTTGGCCCAACATACTGGGCATTAGCTGGAATCGTTGAGTGATTTGCAGGAGGGGAGATCACGAGAGCAATTTTGTGTTTGTCCACAAATTATCGTTAGCAGTTTCATTTGCCTGGTACAGGAGCAGGGAGAGCAGGCTCACTGCCAGTTGCAGCTTTCCTTTGATTAGGGCGTTAGTTCAATTATGTCCAATTAACTTTTATTGCAGATAGCAGTGATAATTACTTGCAAGTCAGTTTTTTTTACTGTAGTTATAGCAAGGCTGAAGTATGAACTTGATGGATTTTAATAACCAGACTGATGCATTTCACCCTCACCCTCCACCAGTCATTTGTTTTCCAGTCTTCATTTACACAAGAAGTCAGAAGCAAGGTAAAAATCTATTGCACAATTAAGATGCACTGCCTTACTCTTGAAGAGCTGTAGTATAATTGTATCTTAAAGGAATCTGTGGGGAAGCAGCATTTCAAATGACCTTTTGTGCTCTGAGATCATCCTTGAACTTACTTTGGCATATCATGGGATCCATGATCTGAGATAGAGCTGATATCTTTTTTTTTAGGTTTTTGCAAGGCAATTGGGTTAAGTGGCTTGCCCAAGACCACAAAGCTAGGTGTTTCAGACCGGATTTGAACCCAAGTACTCCTGACTCCAGGGCCGGTGCTTTATCCACTGTGCCACCTAGCCTCCCCCTGCTGATATCTTTTAAAGCACATATGTGACTGTAAGATTCTCATCACTGTCAGGGTGCCCATTGATCTTCAAGTTAGAATTATGAAAAAGAAATAAAGGTTGATGGTTGAATGTTAAGTACACATTTGTTATTAACTTCATTGAAACTATAGCCTTGCTATTTTTTAGCCTTGCTATTAAGAGAAGGTTCTAAAATGATATTTTTTGGAGCTCATAATCCTGTTAGATTGAGTACCTGCAGTTAAAAGGAAGCAAACTGCTAAGAGAGTGTGTGTGTGTGTATTTTCAGTATGTTTAATTTTATATCTAGGGACAGTTAGGTGGCACAGTGGATAGATCACTGACCCTGGAGTCAGGAGTACCTGAGTTCAAATGTGACCTCAGATACTTAATAATCATCTAGCTGTGTGACCTTGGGCAAGTCACTTAACCCCATTTCCTTGCCCCCCAAAATTTTATCTGACTAGAATTATGAATGGTATCTACTCAAAGGGTTTGTAAACATAATCTTGTCTTGTTAGAGGGGGAAAAACCTAAAATGGAGATTGAGGTAGTAATGGGAGAATAAGGAGGAATAGGAAATAGTCTAGATTCCCTCTTCCTCTTTGTGCCTTGCCTGCCTTATAGTCTCTTTAAACAAAAGCAAAACCAACATAACAAAAACCTTGATGATCTTTTTTTTTTTATTTTGGCGAGGCAAATGGGTTTAAGTGGCTTGCCCCAGGCCACACAGCTAGGTAATTATTAAGTGTTTGAGACCGGATTTAAACCCAGGTACTCCTGACTCCAGGGCCGGTGCTTTATCCACTATCCAACTGCGCCTAGCCTCCCTGTTGATGATCTTTATAGAAATAACTGCAGAGGAAATCTAATGAGAGTGGGTTCCCCAAATGGTATTTCATTGCCTTGTAGCATGCTTCCTACCTGTGCTTAAAGTGGGAGGCTCCTGACAAGCAAAGTGATGGATTCAAGATGCAGAATAAGACATACATTTTTGGATGCAGCCAGTGTGGGAGTGAGTCTTGCTTGACTGTGCATATTTGTTACAAAGAATATGTTTTTCTTTTTTCTCAGTTTGGAAGTAGTGGGAGGCAGGGGTGGGGGGTGGAGAGGAAGATAAAGGGATAGGGCAGCAAAAGGGGGGGGGGATGGTTAAAGCATCTTTATTTAAAATTTGCAGAAGGCCAGAAGGAGGCACAGACCAATTGAAAGTTACATGTATTTATAAAGAAAAGCAAACTCTAATTTAAAAAAAAAATTTAAACAGAAAGGCAAGCTCTTATAGAAGTGAAACCTGAAGTTTCATGTACAATCTTTTATCCTTGTATTCATTCTCCTCTGTGTCTGTAGAAATGTCCATTTTATTTGATCTTGGTTAAAATGAAGTGCTTAGGAGAGAGGAGTCATGACTTGTTGAGGTGAGAAGCAGGTCTCATTCTCCCATAAAATTGCTCTGACCCTTTTCCCCCTTCCCAATCCCAGGGAAGATCCGTCATCACAAGTATCATCCCTTCCTGGCACTAACAGGGATAAGTGAGGAGTATGAAAAGCTGCTCTCATATCATATTGGCTGATAGATCAGAGGATCAAGGCTACAGAGCTGGGAGGGACCTTAGACACGTTACAATTCACTTATACAGGTTGTAAGTGGTAGAGTTGGAATTTGAACCGATGTCCTCTGATCCAACTAATGGATCTGAATCCTTTAAAAAAAAAGTGATGGGATGTCATCTTTCCAACACTGGCTCTTAACAAAAACCATTCTGCTTTTGTACAGTAGTGATCACTCACTGATAACTGTTGGAGTTGGTGTTTGAACAGGAGGTGCTGCCCATCTAGGCAATCTGGAAAATATTCTAATGTTGCCATTCTAGATTTTTGTATCTAGGGAGGAAATAGTGTTACAGATTGCAGTAACTGCAGAAGATGTTCTGATACAAAGTCTCTCTTTGAAATGTCCGAATAATAGTTGAGTTGATTCTGGATATATGGTATGTTTAGGCACCCCCAAAGTTGGGTTCAGATTTGTGTAAATTAAACATGTCCATTTGGGATGAGTACCTACTGTCACCTTTAGGACTGGCCTGTTCTTCTGGGCTCTTTTCCCAGAGGGAAAACCCAAATAATCATCACATCCTTCATTCTGGGAAAGGAATTTGTGTGAAAGCTTTTAGGTGGAGATGTCTGAGGGAGGGCAGAGTTGGAGGAAGATGTGAAGATTTGTTGACAAAGGAGAAAAAGTACATTGTTCTTAGATGAACTTTTTTTTTTGTAAGGCAAATGGGGTTAAGTGGCTTGCCTAAGGCCACAAGCCTAGGTAATCCTTAAGTGTCTGAGACTAGATTTGAACCCAGGTACTCCTGACTGCAGTGCTTTATCCACTGCGCCACCTAGCCGCCCCTTTAGATGAACTTTTAAAAGGAATGTAGGATTGATTGGGCAGAAAGTTATAAAAAGGCTATTCATAGTGAAGTATTATTTGTATTAAGATAAAATGACCACAGCCAGCAAAGTATTGGCTCAGACCTTTCTTCCTCAAACCTGAATTATCTCATACTGAACTGTTTCTTCCTTTAAAATGCCTAATCTAAATAAAATTCTTTCCACAAAGGAACTGGCTTTGAAATTTTTATGCTTACTTAGTTGGTAGGGAGTACAGAGAGAGCAGAGGTTAGGGAGTCAAGTTGGAAAAGACAGGCTAAACCCAGTGGAGTTCAATCCAGGGAGCCTGCTCTTTCCCAAACCTCTGTGCTTATGGGAGCAGGTCTTGCCCTCAGTTGGGTTTCCATTCTTCTGGAAGAAAATAGCCTCTACACATAAAATCAATGCCATGTGGAAGGAATGTTGGTGGGGAAGCACCAGCTTGGTAAGCATGGTAGAAAGGCTTGTTGACCTGCCAGTTGAGAGAATCAGGAAAGATTTCTGATGGAAGGTTGAGCCGGAGCTGAGCCGGGCAGACATCTAGGACTTTAAGGAGGGAAAGCAGTCCATGTTCATGTTGCAAAAGCTTTGCAGGGCATCTGCATTGGGAGACAGCAAGGAGATCCATTTGGGTGAACCATCAAGTGTTTGAGGAAGTATGATGTGAAGTTTGTAGGGAGAAGACTAGGTCAGTTTGGGAGAGGCACACCAAGGATGGAACAAGGTTAAATTTCCTCATACTCTCATGGTTGGTTGAATGGGAGGCCAGGGCATCATGTACCAATCCTTTGAAGTGGGTTTCATGCAAAAAGCAGTGTTACTTGGAGGCATTTTGAGGGAGTTAGGCCCTTTCCTCTGCCTCAGGACTGTGTGGCTCATTTAAAAATAGTTGGACCTGGTATTTGGAGGGTGGATAGGGGCCCTTCCAATTTGGGGAGAACTTTGTGTGAAGCATACTGTGTATGCTAACCTGTTTTCCTATGTTTACTGTCCAGCATCCAAAGGTTGAAGTGACTTACCCAAGGCCACATAGCTAGGTAATTTTAAGTGTTTGAGGCCGGATTTGAACTCAGGTACTCCTGACCCCAGGGCCGGCACTTTGTCCACTGCGCCACTTAGCCCCCCCCCCCCCTTTTCCTCTCTTCTTGAAGCTGCTCCTGTTTCCCTTGGTTTGTGGGTGGCACCTGCCTTTACTTGGCTCACTAGCCAAGTAAAGGAGCAGTGGTGAATTTTCTGCTGACCAACTGAAGTCTTATTTATTGCCAAAATTTGGAGGGAGCCCTGTTGAATTCCTCCAGGGCCTGCTTAGATTGGATTTACTATCCATATCTTTTATCAGATGTTTCCATGGCCAGGGGGCCTCCTCATACAACAATTTGGTGTTCATAGAGACTTTCTAAATCTAAAAATGTTACATTCTGTGTATACTGCCTCAGAGGCATTAGAACTGTTCTTCCGCCCCTTTTAAATCTCCCAAACCTGGATTTTCCTCCCCTCCTAACTAAAGTGGTTTAACCCTTAGGTGTCTGTATCCTTCAGGGATGGGAACAAAGGCAAAAATGGAAGATATGGGGCAATGATAATTGTTGATTCCCCTAACTGTATATATCGTCATTCTAAGTGCCAGCTTGGGAGAAAGAGAGCTCAGATGATGCTAGGCTTGAAATACAGGTCACAAAATCATGAGATTCAGAGCCAGAAGGGACTTTAGAGAACATCTAGTCTAACCACCTCATTTTTAGGTAACAAAACTGAGGTAAAGAGAACCATAATGAACTTCCTTTTAGATCTCAGTGAAGCAATTGTCCTGCTTTATTCTTTTTCCTCTCCCTCTTCCCCTCCAAACAAAATCAATACAACATACACTAATTTATGTAATTTAAAATTTAATTTTTACGTGCAAAATGTTCATCATAGCTTGTTTATTGGTGTCTATGTGTTTTTAAAAATCTTTAAGATTTCCCCCTTTTTATAGTCATTGTAGATATTGTTTTGATTGTTTACTTTCCATTATTTACTTGAGAGTTTTACATTATTTATTTTAGGATTTAGAGATGAAAGGGCTCTTTGAGATAATCTAGTCCAGACTCATTTTACAGAAGAGGAAACTGAAGCCTTAGGAGGTAATGATTTACCCAAATTCTCTGGCTCTTAAGCAGAGATATAATTTGAACCCAAGTCTTGTGAGTCCAAATCTAAGTGTTCTTTTCATTACACTACACTATTCTAGAAATGCCTTTTCAGATAGATAACTTTCTGGCCCTCTTATTTATCATCTTTCTTTTACATTACTCTCAGCTTCTTACTAACTGTTCAGTTTTTTTTTTTTAGATTTTTGCAAGGCAAATGGGGTTAAGTGACTTGCCCAAGGCCACTTAATTTTTTCCCCCAATTTGGCCAATTCTGCTTTTTTTTAAATTTATTTTTATTAAAGATATTATTTGAGTTTTACAATTTCCCCCCAGTCTTACTTCCCTCCCCCCGCCCCACCCCCCATGGACAGCAATCTGTCAGTCTTTACTTTGTTTCCATGTTGTACCTTGATCCAAATTGAGTGTGATGAAAGAGAAATCATATCCTTAAGGAAGAGAGAAGTCTAAGAGGTAACAAGATCAGACAATAAGATATCTGTTTTTCTAAATTAAAGGGAATAGTCCTTGAACTTTGTTCAAACTCCACAGTTCCTTATCTGGATACAGATGGCACTCTCCTTTGCAGACAGCCCAAAATTGTTCCCGATTGTCCACTTAATTATTATTAATAGTAATTATTAAGTATCTGAGTCCAGATTTGAACTCAGGTACTCCTGACTCCAGGGCCAGTGCTCTATCCATAGTGCCACCTAGCCACCCTACCAACTGTTAAATATTTTGCCCCTTCTCAATTTTTTATGGTTCTCCTCTATTGGAAACTTGAGTACACCACAAGCCTCTCTCTGGAGAACAGTGCCTTAAGAACTGTATAAACTGCGATTTGAGAACTGGGTATTAAGTCAGAGTTAGTCAGGTCCATGCTTTCCTTGACCAGCAAGAACAGGGATAAGAGAGCTTTCTGGTTGAGGATAATAGAGTAATTGTTCCCTAATTATTTGCTTTATTTTCTGACATAATTCCCTCTTAGGGAGTAATGTCACATTCCCATGATTACAGCAATCTAAGATCCATGTACTTAAATTTGAAGCTTAACTTTTTCTATAAACTTGAATCCTGCAGTTGTATTTTTAATGACTTGTTAATGTGGTCAGAACTGTCATTTTGCCCATTGTACTGATGGCCCCACTAAGAGACAGTTTCAAAGTGGCAGCTGGTGAAACTATAATGGAGTAATGGGGGAGCTGAGCTGTGGGGCTGGGGCCCAATACATATGAACCCAATACATATGACTGCTATTGGCACCATCTACCACTTTGGGTTATAGAGGTTTTATTGGAGCTGAATGTTTTTATTACCATGTCTGGAGTAGTGGTATGAAAGTCAATGGTGGAAGCAACCTGGAACTAGACCAGGGATCAGATTCTAGAGTGAGCCATGGCCATTTGCTAGGTTATGACTCCTTGGACAAGTCTTGTATTCTCTTTGGGCTTAGATGCCTTCATCTCTAAAAGAGAGGTGACTTTCCTCACCCTAGTTATCTCACTAGGGTAGTTTGAAATAGTCAAGCATTTGTTTCTTGTTGAATAATGGACATATATGTCTATTTCATTTTTTTTCTTTTTTAGTTTTTTTGCAAGGCAAATGGGGTTAAGTGGCTTGCCCAAGGCCACACAGCTAGGTCATTATTAAGTGTCTGAGGTCAGATTTGAACGGTGCTCTATCCACTGTGCCACCTAGCCACCCCAATAATGGGCATATATGGAAGAATTTTGGAGCTTGGCAAGGGATTGATCTTAAGATACTGAGTTTTGACAGTTAAACAAAGGACATCTAATCTGTGTCTACCTTGTAGAAACAGTGCAAGTTTGCCCATAATACCTAAATGATGTTACAGGTAAAACTGACTTAAAGCTAATTCAGCTTTAAAAAAAGATATAAAAGTAGAGCTGTCTGTGAATTTGTCAGTTATGTCTTCCCTTTGTGGATCTCCATTTATTTCAGTGTTTTTATTCTTCATAGATTCCGAGCTGTAAGGGGGACCTTCCCTATTGGTTATACAATCCAACTTTCAATTTAGAGGTGAGAAAACTAAAGACCACAAGGATTGTGAATTTCCCCCCCCAAGTTGGCATTGTTAGGGTTCAGATTTGAGCTCTGATACATGGGGCTACCTCCCTACTAACCTCTCTTTGCTTTGCAAAGACCCTGGAGGAGGGGAGCTTCTGTGCATTTTTCACCAGGGTCTCTGAGCTAAGGAGAACAGTGGCCAGAAGCCAGCAGCTTAGAGCTTCTGGAGGCATTTTGGAGATCTTCTTTTGCTGCTCCCTTCAGGATTCAGGAGAGGTCAAGGGACTAGGAACTAAATGGGCTCCAGAAATTGCTTCCCAGCTACATGTTGGTGACTTTGGAATAATTCCATTTCCCCTTTTCAGGGTTTGCTTACTTGACTAGATCAGGAGGAAGAGCTTCCAGGCCCATAACTGCAGGGTCAATAGGTCATCAAGGCAAGCATTGGAGCCTGGTTTGTTTTGGGTCCAACCCTTAGATTGATCCTTTGATCACTTATGGTGTGAGTTCCCCACCTTCAGAAGTCTTCCACTTTGAAATGATTCTTTGCTCTTCAGTTTTTTGAGGATGCTATATTCAGGTACCTTATAGTCTTTTTTTTTTTTTTTTTGCCAGGAATTCCTAATGTTGGAGTATTGAGTTCAGACTTTGAAGTTCAAAGGCCTGGATAATTTGCCCCTTATTTATTGTTACATTTCAACCAAATAAGCAATCCGAAATGCTCTGAATCAGCACACAAGTGTTCAAAGAAATTGCCAAAAGTGGTAAAAATTCAGCATTTGTGCCTAATCTGGAGGAAGTTAATTCTTTTTACTCTCTTTTTGTTGTTGTTTTCTCCTATTATGTCTTGCCGGGCACAGTGCCATGGTCTCCTGTGAGCAGGACTCTCCTGGAATCCGACAGCTTGTCTTGAATTCTTGAAACAGTCTTTCTCATTTCTGTGGTCAGTTGGTCTTCCTAAAGCCATTCATCAGCAAGCCAACCTACAGCCCTGATGCCCTTCCTAAAATGGCTTTGGAAGGCAAACTCATTACAGAGGATAATGAAAAATTAGAGCTTCTGATTTAGGTGCTGGAAACCCACAAAGCATGCATTTTCACATTTTCAGAAACATAAATGACTTCCATTTAGCACAGATTAAGAAGAGAAGCCAAGTGAAGCTGACAGTATGGTGCAAAAATAGATCCCTTCACTCCTGGCCTGTGCCTATCCCTGGACTCAATATTTTTGAGTAAATTGTTCAAATAAGTTTTCAGAATCCTGCCTTAGGTGTTTGTATCCTTCAGGGATGGGAACAAAGGCAAAAATGGAAGATATGGGGCAATGATAATTGTTGATTCCCCTAACTGTATATATCGTCTTATTCTAAGTGCCAGCTTGGGAGAAAGAGAGCTCAGATGATGCTAGGCTTGAAATATAGGTCACAAAATCATGAGATTCAGAGCCAGAAGAGATTTTAGAGAACATCTAGTCTAACCACCTCATTTTTAGGTAACAAAACTGAGGTAGAGAACCATAATGAAATTCCTTTCCACAACTTAGGAGTGAGCCACTGAATGATCATATGCATTTTTAAAGTCCTAAATACATGCCAGTAGGGAGGGAAAGTGAAGCCTTGTAGATAGATTGTAGGAGACTATCCTAACCTATATCTTGTTACGGGGTGGGGACTGGATATCTCAGGTTTCTGAAGAATAACTAAAAGAATTTGGATTGAGTGAATGGTGATGGCCATCACCTTACTTGGTAAGATAGTCTACTTCCTGAGTTGGTGTGGGATTCATATTTGTTTGCATCCAACTCTTATCAGTGCATGTGATTTCCCTGTGATTTCCCATTGAAGGACCCGACTATAAAAATGGAAGGATCTGAACAGCTGAATATAATTCAGTCACTCTACAGATTTTTTTCTTTCCAAAACTGTGTTTTTGTTCCATCATTATGAGCCAGCAATTCTTTTTTAAATGTATGGCTTTTGTTTTTACATAAATTTATTTCTAATCATTTCTTTTCTGTCTGACAGGAGGACTCCTGCATATGCAGTGATCCTCTCCCATAAATTTCTTTCCTTTCCTCCCACTTACCTCTCCAAAGAAAGGGGAGGAAGCATATTTTCAGCTATGCTGATGCAGTCATTGTGTCTATTGTTTTCCTGATCCTCTTACCTGGTTTCTTAAAATTCCTCATGCTTTACTTCTTTTGGGGCACAATGATATTCCATGGGCCATAGTTTGTTTAGCCATTTTCCTCTAATCAATGGGCATCTACTTGTTTCTAGTCCTTTACCAGCACAGAAACTGCTAGAATGAATATTTTGGAGTATAGAGAACCTTGTTTTTCCATCTTTGATGTCATTTAGATTATCATAACTAGGAGTAGGATCTCTGTGTCAAATAGTATGGATATCGTAGTTCCTTTTTTGCCTTTGTCACTAATTCTTTGTCACTTCCTTGGACTCCTACTTGGGTCCCTCCTGAGACCTGAGCTGTAGCTTTATAGGCAGAAGGAAAAAATATATACTCTTTTGTAGAGATGGAGGGGCACCATCAAAAGAAGCCTTTGGGTAGCTCATGGAAGGGGGAACTTTACCAAGGATAATGGTAATGAGTCTTTTAATTAATGCAATCTCACAATTAGTTTTAATCACATTCTCTTGCAATGCATATGCCCTCAGGATTTTCACTGTTGAGTGCTTTTATAAATTGGAGTCATAAATAACAGAGGGTACATAACATTTTACCTCTTTACCTGGGGTCTCAGATGCCACCACCCCCAATTTCATTTTTTAATTAAAATCCATAAACAGCAATTCATCCTTTGGACCACAGTTTTAATTCAGAAGTGAATGCTAATCACACTCTTGTGTATCACATTTCCATCAATGTAAGGAATAATGGAAAGAACTGGTAGTCATGAGGTAGAGGAAAAAGCAGTGAATTTGAGACAGGAGGCACTGGATTCAAATCTTGGCTCTGTCACTGCTTGTATGACCTCTGTGGACCTTGGTTTCTTCATCTTTAAATGAAGTGGCTGGGCTTGATGATCCCTTCCAACTCTGAATTAATGAGACTTTGAACTGATGGGGGTACAGTGGAGCAATGAGTCTTCATCTAGGTAAGCAGTGAGCCCTCTAGCTGGCACTGGAAAGCTAGGCAGCCTGAGACTCCTCACCATGGGTCTGCCAAGACTGTTTCAGTTACCCTGGCTTCCTGAACACAGGTTAGCACATGACTTTGCTTAGAAAGCAAGAGCTAGATTTCAAGTCCCTTTCAGGTGGTGGAAGTGTGGATTTCAAGGTCCAGTTGTGCATCTGGAAGTATCAGTTGCAAAATCATATTGGAATTTAAGTTCAAGGGAAAGCCAGATGGTGATCAAAATGTGTGGGTGATTGGAGATTTTGAGTGAAAAGTTTGTTCTCATCTTCCAGGCCTCCAGAGGAATGTTTTATAGTGCTCAGAAAGCCCATGTATCCTCCTCTGTGAGGTGGAGGTGAGTAGGAGCTGTCTGTTTTCTTCCTGTTCATTCACGGGTATCTGAATCACAGCCCTAGCCATCCTCACCTGCCCTTCCTTCAGAGAGTACTGTTCTGCACTTAGATCAGAGCTAAAATAAAACCAGCCTGACCTTGCCACAGGGAGATCTCCCTGCTGCTCAGCTCTATCTGTGACCTACAATGAAACCCAGCAGTTTCTTAGCCAAAATGCCAAAGAGCTTAGGGTGGCAGTTGGATCCCTTCCTAAACACCCACAAAAAGGACTCCAGGCCACTGCTAGCAGTAATAAAAAGGAATTATAGATGATGCTGGAGACGGAAGAACAGTATTGTAGAGGGCTTTAAAGTTCAGGTATCTACCATGTACCTACATTTTAAAAATGCTTTTCTGTAATTTTTAGAGAGTTTTTCAATTATAATTCACTTGCAAGAAATTTATTCATTTAGAGTATATAATATTTTATCTTCTATCCTTTCCCTCTTGAAATCTAAAACTTCTCTACTGAGATATCTCCCATACTTCCTTTACAATCCCACCAAATCTTGGGAAAACTTGCCTCAAGCTTCACACTCTTATCTCATAATGAGAGAGTCTTTCCTTTATCAGAGGTCAAACCCCTCTACTTGTACCTCCAGCATATGTCTCCTCAATCATTCTTTCTGCTTCTTTTCTTCAATCTCTACCTAATGGTTCCTTCCCTGCTGCCTTCAAACATGCTCACATCTCACATCCTTACTAAACCTTAATTAGATTTGTGTCATTCTCTCAAACTGTTGTCCTATACCTCTCCCTTTTCTCAACCAAACAATTGGAAACAATGCTGGCTACACTGTTTTCTCTGCTTTCTCTCCATTTTACTCCATACCATTTTGTGTTTGAGCATCTACCTTTATCAATAACCTGAACTGCCTTCACCAGAATCACCGATAATCTCCTACTGCCAAATCTACTGCCAATCTTCATAATTCTTGACCTCCTGGCAACATTTGACAATAGTGACCACTCTTTTTTTCCCCCTCACACCCTCTCTTCTCTAGGTCTTTGTCTCCTGATTTTCTTTGTATTTGGCTTACTGCTTTTCAGCCATTACTGAGTCACCAGTTGTGTATACAGGAGTATGATAGCTACCCTAATTCTGGCCACTCCAAGGCTGGGCCCTTTGATCTCAACATTCTGTCATTTGGTGACCTCATTATCTTCTATGACTTTAATTATCCCTAGATAGACCTTGCCCAAATCTGTATATTTAAGCCCAGTCTCTTTCCTAAGGGCCAGTACTGCATCACCAATTATATTTTAGATATTTGAAAGGGATCTCATAGAAATCTAACTCGGCAAGTTTTAATTGAATTTTTCTTTACCCATTCCCACCTTTCTTCTGAATTTTTTGAGGTCACTACCAGCCTTCTGGTTTCCCAAGTTTGTAACCTCAATGATATCCTTGACTTATTACCCCACATGGCTAAGTAGTTGCCAAATCTTGCAGATTTCTGTCTTTTCAACATATCATATTTCTCTCAACCACTACCTCACTACAGGTCTGTATCACTTCTTACCTAAACAATTGCAATTCTCTCCTCACTGGTCCTTGAGTGTTCTGATCTACATAGTGTATTTTCCTTAAGCACAGGTCACTTCTCTATTAAATACATTTCAATTGCTTTCTGTAACTTCTACGATCAAAATATAGACCTTCAGTTTCCTATTTTTCAGCTGCCTCTTAGTTGGATTAGTCAAATTAGATGTCCTGTAGAACTACTAAGCTCAATTTAGCCAAAACTGAACTCATCTTTTCCCCTAAATCCTCTGTCTGCCTAGCTTCCCTATTGTGGTCAAGGCTACTACCATCCTGCCAAGTTACCCAGGTCTGGGTATATATCCCCTTCTCTGTCACTACCTTTCCCTTTATGCAGGCTGTCAGCCTCTCATAACTGGACTGATGGTAGATAAGAGTATGCTCTTGGGCTTCTTGCCTTGTCTCCACTCAGTTGTCAAATTGATCTTCCTATAAAAGGCAAGTTTGCCCATATCAATAGCAACTCCAAGACCAAATACAGAATCCTTCATAATCTGACCCTTTCGTGTATGTAATCTGTCTCTTGGCTCCATTGTTTTTGCAATGATTGTCCCACTTGTCTAGAATGTATTCCTTCCTGCCACCCCAGAGAATTCTTCACTTTAAGACTAATTAATGTGCACAACGATATTTAGTTGCATTCATAGCTCCAATAGCTTTAATGATCACAGTCAAGCCTGATGAAAGGATGTGGTACCCAAATGAAAAGACTGATCTCTGGTTATTGTAGTTGTCCAAACTAATGGGGTTTTTTTCTATTTTTTTCCTTTTTTTATTTTTTTGCTTTTTTTTTGCAAGGCAATGGGGTTAAGTGACTTTCCCAAGGTTACACAGCTAGGTAATTATAAGTGTCTGAGGTTGGATTTTGAACTAGGGTCCTTCTGACTCCAGGACTGTACTCTATCCATCCACTGTGCCACATAGCCTCCCCTAAACTGATGTTTTTCAAAAGTGAAAATGGTTGAGGAAGAGCCAAACTTGTATTTGCTCAGTTTTCTCCTGAGGTTATTTCTAAAACAGATCTTTGGAGTTGAAGAGCTACCCAGTTTGGAGCTGCAAGTCTGTACCCAATAGTCTTAGAGAATTGGATGAAGAGCTTCAGCTTGTTTGTGGCAAAGAGAGAACTAGAAGCTGGGGTCTCTGATTCCAAAACTCTGTCCATTCAGTCAACTGTTCTCCAAGTGGAGAGGGGAGAAGGGGTCCTTGAAGTCAAAATCATTTTAATAATAGTAATAATTTTTTCATTTCTAATACAATGTCTATAGATAAAAACTCACAGAAACAGCAGCTCTTTTGAGCCCTTAATAATTAAAGGTCTAACTGTTCCCGAGACCCCTCTGCCAAGTTATGTTCCCTTTCTCACACAACCTAGGTCCCTTGTTAATAATTTCTAACAGTTATAATGCTTTCCTTAATACTATGTTATGATATATAGCTGGTACTTTCCAAATCACTCATCATCTGGGGGTTTTGATCTTACAACCCTCTCTTTTCTTGTTTACTTTGGGATCACAATACCCTCTTCATAAGGCCTGAGACTAGAGTATCACTACCTTCATTGCTTTGTTTCCTCTGTCTCCTGAGATTGTTTTGTTTTTTAGGTTTTTGCAAGGAAAAGGTTAAGTGGCTTGTCCAAGGCCACACAGCTACGTAATTATTACCTGTCTGAGACCGGATTTGAACTCAGGTACTCCTGACTCCAGGGCTGGTGCTTTATCCACTACACCACCTAGGCACCCCCAGGTTTTTTTTTTTTTAGAAAGATTTTTATTTTGAATTTTACAATTTTTCCCCTAATCTTGCTTCTCCCCCCCCCACTCCCCACAGAAGGCAATTTGTCAATCTTTACATTATTTCCATGGTATACATTGATCCAAATTGAATGTGATGAAAGAGAAATCATATCCATAAGGAAGAAAAATAAGGTATAAGAGATAGCAGAATTACATAGTAAGATAATGTTTTTTAAAATTAAAGATAATAGGGGTGATAAAATTGATTTTCCTTCTCAGGAAAGTGTGTGTGTGTGTGTTTCAAAGCCCTGTGATTTGAACTGTTGAACTTTAACAGCAAATTTCCAGCTTTGATGTTGGGGGTACAGGGTTACTTTATGGTGTGTAAGGAGTCTATTATCTTTGCCAAGGTGCTCCTGCAGGAAGAAATTTGAGCTGACAGTCAGGCTGGGATTCCTCCTTGCATCTGTAGATCTGTTACCATGTCAGTCTGTCCAGGGTGACTGGAAGCAGACTTTGAGCTTATGTACTCCAAAGAGGCTTTTTGCCACCTAAGCTCCCATGTTGCATTTTTTTGGATGCAAAGACTTTCAACTTTGTCCATCCATTTGGAGCCTAAACAGGGACACAAATGAGATAAGCATGTTATCTCATTCTGAGTACCAGGAGGTCTCTGCCCTCAAAGGCCATTTTTAATATAGCACAGACAAGTTGGGATGAGGGAATCCCCAGACTCAATTTATTTTTTTGTGAAAATTTATGGACCTCTTTCCACTTAACTAAAAGTTGTTTGACTTTTATTAAAAGTCCCAAGTGGCTAGGAAGGTGATCACAGGGGGAAAAAATCTACGTCCTGACTCCAAGAAATTTAATATTCTCCCTAATACTGCAGATAATTTGAGATAGGATACTGAATCTGGTGGCTCCCTCATCCCCACTCTCCCGGAACCTTGTTCTACCTTTTTTTTGGGGGGGGGGGATAATCTCCTTCGCCTATTGAGATTGACCACAGTGAGTTAGTGCTGTTTATGACCCTGTCCTGTGACTTAAATACAAAAAGTTTTTTAATCCTTCTTTCTCAGCATCAGGAGCCTCTATCCAAAATAACTGAAGGATTCCAGAATTGGAAGCTTGGTCTTTAATTGGGGCAGAAGAGAGGAAGCACAAATGCCAAATGGTCCCTTTGATGGCTGAGGGGGTGGGGATAATGTGCCTCCAGAAGGAATGATACTTGTCACTTAAACATGGGGACAGGTAGTAATTTTACAGTTCTTCCACTCCTGAGCACACAGCTGTACTATTTGAAATGTCTCTTTAGTCATAGTAACTGTTGGGAGCCAACTGCTACTACAGTTAGATAAAGGATAGGTAAATTTTTAATCATCACACTGCTAATTAAATTGCATATCTGAAAAATCCTGGGGCCTGGGCATACAACCTAGGAGTGAGTGTGGCCTAGCCTCTCCCAGGTACTTGTTTTGGTTTGTTGCCTTTTGTATCCTGACCATATTTCCTTTTCTTTTAGTGTGAGTGACTGCCTCATGTTATGTTGATGCTGGTCTGCCATGCTAGCCTGTCTGCCTGGGCCAAGTGACCTGTCCTTTCAGCTTCTCTCTCACACGCAGATGAACACTGGACTTCAGAAATGTAAGTGCTGTGGACAGAACTAGACAGGACTCTTTGTTCAGAACCAAAAGCTAAATCTACCCCTTATATTTAACCTGGGTTGTTGAGAACAATGAGGACACAGCTGCCTAATCATATGCCCAACAACCTGAGGGACACCCTGTAGGGTTCAATGAGATTCGCTGTGGTGGGAAAATTTCTAGACCTTATTTATTCCTTTGCCACCTTCCATCGGGGAGTAACTTTATCTAAGAGATGAAGTAGGAGGCTTGGAGTCAGGAAGATTCAACTTCCTGAGTTCAAACCTGACCTCAAACACTTACTGGACTTAAGACCCTGGGCAAGTCACTTAACCTTCATTATCTCAGTTTCTTAGAGAAGGAAATGGCAACCACTCTAGTCTCTTTGCTAAGAAAACCCCAAGAATTGGACTCAACTGAACAACAACATGCTTGACAGGGTTTTTTTGGGGGGGGGGTCCTTGAGAAGAACTTCACTCTGGCCTCCATTGTGTCAAGTCAGGTGGAAGCAGAGATGCCATCCCTCTAGACATCACTTGTGCTAATGATAATTCAGGAGCTCCTTTCCCTGGGCCTTGGCTCTGGGGTTGAGGGTTAAAGCCTTACAGATTTGGAAAGCAGAATAACACTTCTCTGGACAGAGATTTGGGGGGGTTCCTTCCTGAGACACTTATCACCCAGTGCTTGCTTGTATACCCCTAGTTATCCAGCATATGCATTTGGATTCTCTGTGCTTCCAGGCTACTGATATTAGGCCTGGTGACTGCAGGGGCACTGCCTGCCTCCTGTTTGTAGTTGAGGATAGTGATCAGATTGTCTAAGTGGACTTGGGGCACTGAAAGAATACTAGACCCTCCGAGTTGAGAGGGTGTCAAATAGCCACTCTTCCAGTTGACTCATCTAGCCTTTGGTTAAAGACCACTAGTGGAGTTTATTGGTCATCTTCACAGCCCATTTCAGTTGTGGATGTCTCTGGTTGATATTTTCCCCTTGTATCCAAAAGGATCAACTTCATTTGCTCATTGGGCTTCATCTGTGCCAAGCTGTGGGAAAACCCTCCTGTCCTGGATGAGTTTTCTCAGAGGTACCTTTCCTCTTCTAGAAACAAATTCACTTGGTCCCAGACCAGCCAGCTGCTGGTTAACCACAATGCAAAGTCTGTGTGTGATTCATGAAATTAGCTCTGTTCCACAATGGGACTGAAGTACAAACCTTCATTTTGTAGTTTTTGTTTCTTTACATAGTAATAGTTTATATGATAGAAGGTTTTTTCTGCACGTAGAGTCACAGAATTTTGTACTTGGAAAAGATCTTGATTCCTATCATCTCTGCCTGAAAGGATAATTTACCCCACAAGTGAAGACTTTCAAGGGGGGAGAACCTACCATCACTTTGTTGTGAAACAGCCTGTTTCTCTTTTGGACACAGACATGGTTCAAAAGTTTCTTCTACATTAAGCCAAATTTTACTTTCTTTATTTGTTTCTAGTTTGACCCTTTAAGGCCAAATAGGATGAGTTGAATTCCTCTTCCATATGATTGCCCTTCAGAAGGTCAGAGACTTCTTATCCAGCCTGAACATGTCATGCTCCTTCAACTAATTTTCTTGTGACCTGGGATTCCGGTGTTTCACTACACTGACTGCCCTCCACCCTCTCAGTACCTTCATACTGTCATTCTTCTTAATATTTTATTTATTTTTCCATTTACATGCAAAGATAACTTACAACAATCTTTTTTGTAAGGTTTTGAGTTTCTTTTTCTCCCTCCCCCAACAGAAACCAATCTTAATGTAGGTTGTACATGTATAATAGCTGTGTTAAACAAATATCCATATTAATCAGCCTGTGCCATTCTTAATGCATCTCAAGACTGTGTTACCTTATTTAGTTGCCACATCCTACTGCCAAATCATTAAGTTTTAACTGCCCTAAAAACCCTCTTGTTCTCTAGTGCCAAACTACTGACCAGACTTCCCCAACTTTGTAATTATGGACTCTTTCCTCAGTATTTTCCCTTTTCCTCTCCCAGGGAGTCATTCCATAGAAAGTCAAAAGAAAAAAGAAGAAATTAGCATAACTGATTATTACTCTGAAACGGTCTGAAAATATGTGCAGTGTCCAACACTTATAGACCCCTGTCCTGCAAAAGAGCTTGGTGAGGGTATCTTCTCAGATTTCTTCTTTCAGGCTATGCTAGCTTTTAATAATTTGCAACATTCAGTTTTTTCTTATGACTTTTTGTCTACTTTGTTGTGTATCTTGTTTTCCTGGGTCTACTTACTTCTCTCTGTATCAATTCATGTAACTCTGCCTATGCTTCTGTGTTTGCCACATTTCTTACAACACAGTGATGTTCTATTGTTTAGCCTTCCTCAGCAGATTGACATTGACTTTGTTTCTACTTCTGTGCTTTCACAAAAAGTGCTGCCAGATGTATGCTGGTGGTGCTGTCAGTGGCTTCTCTGAGACAGAAACCCAGCAGCAGCAGGTCTCTGGGTCCAAGGATGTGGCCCTCTTAACTTCTTTGCATGATCCCAAATGTGTTCCTCAGAGATGCTTTTTCTCTTGACTCAGATGTTTTTTTTAACCCTTGTTGAATTCTTTCAGACTCCTGTTCCAGGTTTTGTGACCTGATTTTCCCTTAGCCTTCCACTGATGCCTTTGATCATCCATGTCACTGATAAAAAAAAAATGTTCCAGGGCCTTCAGCCAAGTTGATATGAAACCAGTAGAGGGCTGTCATTCTTTACAACCAGTTCCAAATCTTACTTGTGTTACTGTCTAGTCCACCCTTCTCCATCTTTTATACAAAAACAATACAAGACATGTGATCAAATGTTTGGCTGAAATGTTGATTTTATAGATAGAATTCTGATCCTCTAGTTCACTGGCCCCTTCAAATGTAAATAAAGCTCCTTTGGGCTGAGTAGCCCTTTGTAATTAATGACCACTGAGCACTGCCAACCCAAGCACTGTGCTAGGTGCTGTACAGGTAATTATCTCTTTTTAGGTTGGTCTTTTTGTTGTTGTTGTTTGTTTGTTTTTGCAAGGCAGAATCTTTCAGATGTCATTATAACTTAGCAGTCACACCTGTAGTTCTTTTTTTTTAAGACCTGTTGCTTGTGGGATCTTCTCTGGGATGATTTCATGCTTAGGATCCTACTTGCTTTTCAGTGAACCCAGTACCCTGAAAGGGTACATTTCAGAGAATTCTGGGCTTTCTTCTCCTTTATCACAAAATCAAGGAGGGAATAACTTAGTCCTAACATGTTCATCATTTTCTATACCAGTTTATCTGTTCCTTCTGTTCATGAAAATTGAATCTAGGGGCAACTAGGTGGCGCAGTGGACCACTGGCCTTGGAGTCCTGAAAACCTGAGTTCAAATGCAACCTCAAACACTTAATAATCACCTAGCTGTGTGGCCTTGGGCAAGTCACTTTACCCCCATTGCCTTAAATAAACAAAAATATTTTAAAAATCGGATCTAGTGTACATTGTGCATTTGTTGGTTTCTCTGTCTTTTGAAGGATAACATTATTAGGACATATCAGTATGATCTACTTTTGTCTGGATGTTTAAAGTTTTCCCTCACTCCTACATCCTACTTATATGCCAGTTTGATGATCTGTTCCCTATTTTCTCTCTAGGTGGTCTGGAATATCCTTTTGACAACATGGTTTTGGGTTTTGGTTTTTGGTTTTTTTTTTTTGTCTTCACTGATCACTTCATTCTTTGTCGTGCCCACCCCCTTCCTGGATTTCTCAAAGACACTCTCATACTCTCCCACCTTCTTCAAGCCTTCTCTTTGGTAAACAATGCCCTTTCAGAGCTTTATGTCAGTGAGGGATTTTATCCTACCAAGTCTCAATGGTATATAGGAGGTCAAACGTTCTTCCTTTTGTTGGTACCTCCAGTCCTCTTTTTTTCTTTTAGTCACAGGCTTAGACAACTTCTTTGGATGTTGTTCCTCTGCCCTGTCTTTTATTATAGCTTACTTGCTCTATAGTGTTTACTTTTGGGATGTGTTTTTCTTTCCACCTCAAAACATCTCTTCTTCCTCATTAGATTTGCAAGACACCAGACAACCACCTTCTTATCAGGAATATGTCATTTTTCAACCATGATCCAAATCAAATTCTTCTCTCAGAATCTATCTTTACAGCTAGTTGTTCACTTCTCTTCTTGATTGATCCTTTGATTTCAATGGCCATCAGTGAGGAAAATATAACCTATGTATCTGTGGTTTTCATTTTCTTGCTGAGTCTTCCCAGTCATTGGCAACTTTTGTAGGTTCCTTTGGTTGCTTTGTTGATTTTTTTCTCTTCCTTTGCCTTTTTTTTTTTTTTTTTGCAAGGCAAATGGGGTTAAGTGGCTTGCCCAAGGCCACATGGCTAGGTAATCATTAAGTGTCTGAGGCTGGATTTGAACCCAGGTACTCCTAACTCCAGGGCCGGTGCTCTATCTACTGCGTCACCTAGCCACCCCTGTAGGTTCCTTTGGGCAGAACCTCTTGTGTCTATGAATCACCAGGGGAAGTTCTCATCCATTTGGAGAAGGGTTGAGAATGTTTTCTTTTTGTCTTGGATAAATGTCCTGAGGCTTTTTATGACTAGCTGGACAAGTAGTTACCTAAAGAGAGAGGTTGATGGGGCTAAGGGGCAGGCCAAGGAGCCCTACTTTCTTTTTTCTTCTTCCTCTTTCTGGGAGGTCTCTCACAAGACAGTGTCTCTGAGGGCTATAAAATTTCCTAGAAGATAAGCAGCTACTTCCTCATCGTAGTACAACTTTCCCATTGATTCCTTTACTCCTTCATGGAGGAACTCAGCTGACAAGTTTCCCATTTTCCCCATTGATTTACCACTTCTCTTTCCTTTAGGAATGCACATTGTTCTTAACCTTCAGCATGGAAGCCATTCCTGGACTCCCTTTGCCATTGAGAGGGAGACCAGTTTATACTTGGAATGAAGAGAATCTCTTGGCTGTGTCTGAAATATTGCACAATTTTAGAGAGTCTTGATTTCAAGATGTGAGGTCTGAGGTTATCCTGTATTGTGCTTTTATGTTTCTATTTAATATATAAATAGACTGAGAAAGGTTGAGTAACTTAGGTCACAGAGAGCCAGGATTTGAGTCAACCCCTCTGGCTCCAAATTCAGCCTGATTTCACTGTATATTATAACAAACAAGTTTCTGCTCCCTCTCCATCATGAGAGGGAGAATTTCTGGACTTGTTTTATTGGAACGACTTGTGAGTGCTTCTCTGTCCTCATAGAACAGCTTCTTAATAACTTGTCAGACCCACCTCACTTTTCTGAGTGACCAGGGCATCCCCCAAATTTCAGCTTGTGCCTTCAGGACTGTCACTTGTTTATTTGATCATCTTTGCCTACACAATTGAACCCACTTAACCCATGCTTCCCTTGTCACCTTTTTCCTTTTTCTTCTTGAGACTCTTGTCTGGTCCTCACTTTTTCATCTTGAATTTTTCTCCATTCTTGTTCACAAAAATGGGAAGTAGACTTGGACCTTGAAAATGTTTTTCTTCCTCCAGAATTTTATTTATTTCACAAGTCTTAAATTTATGCAGTTTTCTTATTCAACTGAAGTTATCTCCTTTCCAGTCCTGAACAGCTAGCAGGCCCCTCTCCTCACAGACCAGAGTTTTCCCTTTCCTTTAAAGGCTACCATCATTCAAAGTGTGTGAGGCTCAGCCCTTTGCTATGCTTTTAGATGTGCTTTTGCTGTGGCATTTGGGATCCAGAGCTCTTGGCCTGTCTTTGCCATAAACTGGTCTTTGGCTATAAGCAGGTTTTCTGTGGGTCTCTGTTTCCTCGTTTATCCTTTGATCTCAGAATTAATTTTCAGTTCTTGCACCTTCTAAACTATATACCTTTTTTTCTTGCTCCAGTAAAGCAACTTAGGTTCTCTCATTTGAGCTTGACAAGCTTTGGTGCAATGGGTATTGGAGGTGTTTTATAGATGAATAAGCAGATTCCCTTTAAGTCAAGTCCCTGGCCCAAAGTCTTCCAGTCAGTGTGTAAAGGTGGGGATCAAACCCAAGACCATCCACTTCTTAGTCTTGAGCAGTACCATGCAGCCTACTTTTGTTGTTATTAAAGATTTTATTTATTTTGAGTTTCAAAGTTTTTCCCCTAATTTTACTTCCCTCCCCCCACTCCCCACAGAGAGAAATTTGTCAGTCTTTACATTGTCTCCATGTTGTACATTTATCCTAATTGAGTGTGATGAGGGAGAAATCATATCCTTAAGGAAGAAACATAAAGTGTAAGAGATAACAAGATCAGACAATAAGATATCAGGTTTTTTTTTCCTAAATTAAAGGAAATAGTCCTCGGACTTTGTTTAAACTCCACGGTTCTGCAGCCTACCTTTGAATGAAGATCATTATAGGTTCACCCTTGCTTTTTTAATGTCATGGATGTGCCTGCTGGGGGCCATACACTTGTCTTGGCACCAGATACTCTACTAGATGCCATTATGACCTCTGGTGTCTTTTGGCCAAAGAATTAGTGAACATTTTCAGAAACAGCTGTCTTTGTCTTTCTTTTCTGTACATAGTAGGAAGTGACTAGAATTGTCTTATAACTTATCAAAGTATAAACTGTTAATAGCAGAAAGAAGACCTAAGAACTCTCTTCCAGGTTTTATTTTCCTTGAACAGACCTGTTCTTCTAAAGTGAATTTTTGTTTGTTTTTGCAAGGCAATGGGGTTAAGTGACTTGCCCAAGGTCACACGACTTAGGTAATTATTAAGTGTCTGAGGCTTGATTTGAACTTAGGTCAGCCTGACTCCAGGGCCGGTACTCTGTCCACTGTGCCACTTAGCTGCCCCTTCTATAGTGGGTTTTAATGGAGCCATAAGCAGTGGTAACCTGTTGAACTATGCTTTTGACCAAGTTGATTTTAAAATTCCCCCTTCTTCTAACCATTGGAAAAGGACTTGGGTTTAGAATATATAGAGTTTGGGTTAGATTATATAGAGTTTAACTCCTTTATCACCATGAGCTGTCATTGCTCCTCAGCTCACTTCCATGGGCATCACCTGGAGTATGAGTGACCAGGGCATCCCCCAAATTGACTATATTTTAGACCAGGGCTGTCCAAAATGCAGCCTACAGTGTGATTTTTTTTTCTTATGACTTTTAATTTTTTTCCAATTTATATAGTTTGAATTTTACAGGTTTTTCCCCAACCTCACTCCCCGCCCCCAAAGGCAGTCTGATAGTCTTTACCTTGTTTCCATGCTATATGTTGATCAAAATTGAATATGTTGAGAGAAAAAATCATATCTTTAGGGAAAAAATAAAATATAAGAGGTAGCAAAATTATGTAATACATAAGATAACTTTTTTTTAATTGAAGGTAATAGTCTTTTTGTCTTTGTTTAAATTCCACAATTCTCTTTCTTTGGATACAGATGGTATTCTCCATCACAGATACCCTAAAATTTTTCCTGATTATTGCACTGATGAAATGAGCAAATCCATTAAGGCTGATTATCACTCCCATGTCCTCAGTGCAGTGCGATTTTTATGCAGCCTTCTGAGGGTTTACTACATGCTTTAGTAAACCATGCTGAGAGCTCTCTAGCTAAAATGGCAAGTCAAAATATATTGTCTATTGTTTTAAGAAAACTTTTAAAAGTAAGGTTGGACAGTCCTGTTTTAGACATTGATTTCAGGCTTCTGTATGAAATATTATTATACTTTCTGTTTAACCCTCTCCTGGTATGTCTCATTGCTAACCCTAACCTCTACTGATGTGGCCCAGATTTAGTTATTTGGTTACTGGTTGCTGCTGTTATTTTCTTTTTTTCTTTTTTAATTTTTTATTCATTTTGAACTTGGAAAGACAAAAAAACCCATGAATTTCCATTTCATATTGTTTATATTTTTATTTTTTTTCCAACATGTAATGATTTTTGTTTTTTTGTTTATTGCAAGATTTTGAGTTTTACATTTTTCTCTTTTCCCTCCCTTCATCCCCTGACAAAGCAATTGGATATAGGTAGAGCACCTTCTCTTATTACTTGCCTTTAATTCTACCTGGCTGCCTTCTTAGAGAGGCCCCATAGGCAGAGGCAGAAGAAGCAGCTGTAATAAGGGACTTTGAAATCACACAGTGGTGATGACTTCAATACCCAGATAAATACAGGGTAGCCTATTTGGTGTAAGTTGGGGGAATGGCCTTTCTCTTTCCAGCCTCAGCTACCCCTTCCAAAGAAGAGACAGAATTTTAAGTTTGGGACATTAAATTTGGCACAGTTTGTTTTTTTCCCCTGAAATCAAACACAAACAAGAGCCAGTAATTTGACTTCAGAAAAAGAAACATTTGATATACTAACAGTCAGAGAAGCTCCTAGTAACCTCATTCCTCTTGGACTAGGCTGACTGTCATGACTCTCTATAGGCTGGCTCTCCCTCAATGACAAGTTTGAGTTAGAGGCCCTTGTGCATAATTATTTCTACTCTGTGGCCTAAGGTCCATTCCTCCTTGATCTGATAAACTCAGACTTCATGGCCAGTGGTCTTCCCTCTGCCTGGCCCTTTCTCTGCTTCTCATTTCCTGTTCTTTTCTGACTTTTCATTGCTAATGAAACATTTGGAGGAGCTGAGATTGGAGAAAAGGATCCTGAGCCAGGCCAGCAGAGGAACGAAGCAGTGTTCTGCTCATTTGGAGCAGACCAGCTCCTGAACCTGCAGGCTGGGGGTTCTCCAGGAGAAGACAGGAAGGGGCCTCCCACAGAGGAGCATGGCTGTTTCCACTGAATCTGGGCCACAGTGCTCAGCTGGCAGGCTAAGCCTGGCTGGCAGAACCATTACCATCCTACCTCCCCATCCCAGTTTTCAGTTTCTGCAGTAGGCTTCATTATTGGATGTATAAGATTGGGTTACTTTACCTCTTGAGAGCCACTTTTTTTCCCTAATCATAGTACATACACCCCCTTCCAAAATTGGTGAAACCAACAAAGAATTAACTCAATGCTTTCTTTTTTGCATGGCTCCAGGCTTATTTCTGAACTATTTCTATGCCTACTATCAGGAATTCTGCTTTAAAGCCAGTGCACTTTCCTGTCCAGGTACCCAGCTCCCTTTTTTGGAAAGCATGCAGTTTTGGAACTGATTTTGCCAGTTAGCAGGCATCAGAAGGAAGAAGGGAGTTTAGTTTCTCTAAGGTTTTCCCACAGCTGTTCAGGTTAAGTTGTAACTCCACAGTGGAGTTCAAATGGGTTGAGGTCTACTCTAAAGCTATGCCAGTGTAATCGTTCAATGAATATTAAGCACTTATTATTTTCATTGGACTCTCCCATAGAGTACCTTATATTGGGGGTGGGGAAGGATTCCTACCTCAAAGAGAGATGTCAAAAGGAAGAGGGGAAATCTGAGCCTAGCCCCTTAGCATCACAGAGATTGATGTCTCCAGAGGCCCCTGCCCTAAGATGAGAAAGAACAGATATAATGTTCAAGTGAATGAAACTTTGAGCCAGTGTTACTGTCTATCCACAGGAAGGCAGATTATGATTTTTCTCTTGGAAAATGGGAACTAATGAGGATTCAGTTTGACTAAGACTATTAGTTCTTGTGAGATAAAACCCATCCCCCCCCCAAAAAAAGCTCCTCTCCTTCCTCTGTCCATCCTGCTGTCATTGAGCGATTTTTGACCTGCCATTAGGCTGCTAGGCAGTGGCACTCTGAGGGTGAATGGGAGGTTACATGGTCTTTGGTATTTCTGTCTTGTTTGGGCTGTTAGCATCATACAGAGCATGAGGTGAGAGATATAGCCTTCCCGCTTGTCCAGGTGTCCCAGAGTTCCCTGCCAATACTCCCATTGCTTTCCTTTTGGAGAGAGAGGGGAACAGCTGGAGAACTTCCTGGCTGTGACTGTCTCCCTTCAGCCCTCTGTCAGGAGTCCCAGTCTGAATGTGCAGAAGCCGCCTCGGCCAACTCTTCAACTTCTGAGTCAGACTCTAGATCTAGAACAGGGAGCATTTCCTTTGTGGTTATTGGTGCTTCCTTCTCTGGAGCCCAGTCTAGACAGGAGTTTGCATGGCCTGACAGACACCCTCACAGTCCAAGGAAATCCTGTCACTTATTCTTGACACCTGTTTTGAGGGACATGCTTGCAGGCCTTAAGCACGCTTCTAGGTGGCCAAATGTCCGAGGGGCTGGTTTGGTTGCCATGGCACTGATGAGCTCCTCTCTTCCTCCAACTTTTCCCCTCTCCTCTCCTGCCCCCGTCCCCCTTTTTCTCTCTCACTCTGTCTACAGGGGACACTACACAGAAAATGAGAACTGCTCACTACCCCACCCCAGCCGAATTGGATGCGTATGCTAAGAAGGTCGCCAACAACCCACTGACTATAAAAATCTTCCCCAACAGCGTCAAGGTTCCCCAGCGGAAACACATTCGTCGTACTGTGAACGGACTTGACACATCGACCCAACGCTACAGCCCTTACCCAGCCCAGGCCACTGCCAAGGCCGGTCTGCTTGCCATCGTCAAAGTGCCGGCCAAAAGCATCGTCAAAGACTTTGACGGCTCCCGTGCCCGGCTGCTCCCGGAGGCCATCATGAACCCCCCATCGGCCCCATATGCCGCACCTAGCACTTTAACCCACCCCCAGGCCCAGGCCCTGGCCCGCCAGCAGGCCCTACAACACGCACAGACACTGGCTCACGCCCCACCCCAGACGCTGCCACACCCTCAGGGTATCCCACAGTCCCAGGCACTGTCCCATTCCCAGAGCCTCCAACAGGGCCTGGGCCACCCTCAGCCTCTGGCCCAGCCCCAGGGTTTGGCCCACCCCTCAACCATGGCTCACCAGGGCCTGCAACACCCCCCCAACCCCTTGCTGCAGCCAGGTTTGCATGGAGGCCGGAAGATGCCAGACGCAGACGCCCCACCGAATGTGACCGTGTCTACCTCAACCATTCCCCTCTCCATGGCAGCCACTCTGCAGCAGACCCAGCCCCCGGACCTGAGCAGCATCGTACACCAGATCAACCAGTTTTGCCAGACGAGGGCAGGCATCAGCACTACCTCAGTGTGTGAGGGGCAGATCGCCAACCCCAGCCCCATCAGCCGCAGCCTGCTTATTAATGCAAGCACTCGTGTGTCGACCCACAGTGTCCCTACTCCGATGCCTTCCTGTGTGGTCAACCCCGTGGAGCACACTGTTGCATCAGCAATGCCCACCACTGGTGCTGTCAACCTACCTATGGTGGGGATCAATCGGGCAACAGTAGGCTATCCCAACGACCTCAAGCCAGTGGCCTGGAACCAGCACCAGTTGGCCCACTTGCAGCAAATGTGCAGTGAGGCTGGTGGCAGCTCTGCCAGTGGTCTGGCAAGCAAGCTTCCTTCGGGGCGAGAAATGGCAGGGCCGGGTTTTACAGGCAAGGCGCCCGCTTACCCACAAGAACTTTGCATGGGCCAGCCCTTCCACCTGAAACCACCCCTGGAGAAGCCAACCCCATCCCCACCTGTCAATGGCCCAGCAGCCCCACTGGCCTACCCCAATGGGCATTATTTCCAACCCCTGTGGAATAACATTCTGCCCACACCCAACAGCGACAGCTCCGGGTCACAGGACCTCGCCATGCCCTTCCATGGTGGGCAGCCGACAGGTGCACCCCTCGACTGTGCTGCAGCTGGGGCCCACTATCGTGCGGGTGCTGGGGCCAGCACAGTGCCTGGCCAGAACAACTTGATGCAAACAGTGGATTACCTAAGTGGGGACTTCCAGCAGGCCTGCTTCCGTGAGCAGAGCCTGGCTATGCTGAGCAAGGCCCACCGCCCCCCAGGCAACCGGGCCCCTGAACCTACAGATAGTCGGAATCTTCATATTCAGCACCCTGGCTATAGATAGGTGCCATTGTTCTTGAGACACAGATTACACACAACACACACACACACAACACACATGCACGCACGCACACACGCACACACAGAACCATAGGTTTAGTCTTAATTTTGAGTGAATTGTTTAACTTCGATAACTCCTTTGTGATCTTTCTAAATCTCTACCCTAGAGAGGACTGTTATCTGACAGTGTGGGCCTTCACCTTCCTGCTCACTCTCCACAGTGTCAATTTTTTTAGTTTGAGAACATCTCAAAACAGGATTTTCCTTGGTTTCTCTACCCAATCTCCACCATAGGTTTCCTCTATGTGTCTTAGCATATCCTCTTTTCCCTCCAGGTCCCAAAGTAAGCTCAGCATTCTTTGCTTCCCTCCCTCCAAAAAACCCAACCCTGTCTTCCTTTAAGACAGTGGTACCCACAGAGGGAACAACCACAGGGCTGTGACCCCCCCCCACCTGACCCAAAATTTCTGAGCTTGGCCTCTCTCTCCTTCCCTTTCCCCTTTGAAATGGACCCCATTTACTGGGAGCCCTCAGCTTGAACCCTCAGAAATCTCCCTAACATGCTACCCCAAACTCATGATTCTGGTTTGACTTCCAAGTGTCCACCTGGACCTGTGGTGGGCCTATCACCACATGCAGGAGGTGTTCAAACACTGCCTGGTTAAGGACCACAAATCTAGACCTTCCAAAATCTGGTCTTAATAATATTTTTGTGCCTGATGCCCTATACCTGTTCCTTTTCAAGAGCAATGGATGCAGAACACTCCGGGAAGAAGGATTGTTTGTCTTCTGTCCCTCACCCTTCCCCCCCCCCCCAATTTCACATACCTTCTTCACCAAAATGGAGGATCACATTGGAGTTTGGAGTGAAAAACAACCTCTCCCACCCCAATTTCAAAAGTTAAATGCATTTGGTTCTCTGTCCACTGGCTAAGACTACTGCTCTACACTGTAAGTTTTAATGTAATATTTTGTATGAATGTAGTGTGGGTTTGAGTAGCATTGTGTGTGAGTGGCCCCGAGGGCACATCCACCCACTAACCACCTTGTGTCACAGCCCCCTCAGCTTAAAGAAGGAAAAGAAAAAAAAATACAAAACACAAAGCCTTAAGCTCTGAACTCTTTCTTTACCAAACAGGAGCGTGGTTTTAGTATCTGGAGACCTACTGATTTTGGAAATGACCTTCCCCTGCCCATCACCTCCAGCACATACACACACACACACACACACACACACACACACACACACACACACAAACACACACACACTCTCACCTTTTGCGATCAAGTAGCTTCTAGTTGTTTAAAGACTTTTAAAATGTTTTCAGTCACTGAATACATAGATGACATTTCTTTGTAACAATTTTACTTGTTTCTCCCTCCCCGCTCCCCATCCCCTCCTTTGAGTTGTAGTTGCATAGTTGGTCAGTAATTGTTTTTCTTTGCCCTCCCATTTCTTTTTCAAGTTTCTGAGTTTAGCCATGTACCACACGGACCCTCTCCTCCACTCCTTCCCTCCCCTGCCTCCCCTCCTCCTGCATCTCGGGGTCAATGTGAGCTGATGACGTCCTTATTTAAGATTGGAGGGTTCGGGTCTGCCGCCCACTGTTGTTTAGCAAGAAACTCCTTTAGTGAGCTGAAGCAATGTGACTGAAGACTGGGTTTTTTAAATTATGTGTTGGCGAGTTGCCTTATATTTAAGAAAAGAAAAAAAGAAAAAAAATGCCTGATTGTGTTATGCCAAATGATGATAGCAACATGAAGTCCTAATTTATTGTTTCTGATTGTTCTCCTGCAGTCTGTGTGAAAACTGGGAAAGGCCCCTTTAGGGCCCACAGAAGCACTGGAGGCTTGTCTTTTGCCATCTCTTCCAAGACGTCCCTCTCTTCCTCTTCTGCCCTCCCTTTCTCCTCTGCCCTCCCTTTCAGCCCTTCTCCCCCAAACTATTCTGTCAAAGCCAGGTTTCAGTGTCTCCTCCCTTCCCCATAATCTCCCTTAGGCAAGCAAGATCTTTCTAGAAGTTGATCGAGAAACTTGTCAACTCTCCCTTCTTCCCCTTCTGGCCAAAACCACAGTGGCTCTCTCCAGGCTCACACCCAATGAAAGAAATCAGACTGGAACTGATCTCTCGGGCGTTCAAGCCAAACCATCCAAGTTCTTCTCCTGGTGCAGGGATGCAGGGGGCTTAACCACTTGGCTCCTCCAATGTCTATGGATCATGTACTGTGAACCCCCTGGCCCCCTCCTCCAGCCCCTTTTTTTGGGGGGATTGTTGAGAGAGCAGGCGAGTCTCTTCCCCCACCCCCCCACCCCACCAGCAATAAGGGTCCAACATGAGGCTGCCTCACACCCACCCAGCCCTGGTCCAGGGAGATATGGGCTCCCCACTCACGTTCATAAACTGTAGCATTCTCTGCCTCCCTCATCCTGTCCCCTTCACCTGGGGTGCTCTATGGGGTGATCGGAGGTGACTTTTTATGACTAGTAAAAATCTAGCCACCTGACCTTGTCCTGTTTATTTAATGCTGTGAATGTTTGAGGTGGATTTTATTTTCTGATTAGAACACACTTTCCAATATGTCAGATGTGTAGCCAGTTCAGGAAAAGAGGTTCCTCTGGAGACAGCCCAGGCTATCTCTTTCCTTTTGGGGAGAGATCCTCAAATATCAGTCCCAATGTTTTGCCTCTTCCACAGAGACCCCTTTTTGCCCCAGAACTACTGACAGCTCCAACCACCAGGGAGCCACAGCAAGGGCAGATAGAAGAGTCCCCTGATGTATGCCACCTTCATCTCCTCCCCTGTCACTGGGCTTCATTTAGGGGAGCAATAGATGACTGGCTGGAGCCCCTAACTATCTCCATTCTAGCACCTGTGCTGTTCTGTTGAACCCCAGTCAACTCTGGGACAGGTGTCCTTGTTAGGGCAGAAACACCTCGTGCTCACCGCCGGACAGGTCTCCCCGTTGCCCTGTGTGAGGGCTAGGCTTCTCGAGGTGGACCCTATGACAGCTGCTGTAATCTCATGAAAACAAACCCCTTCTGGTTATATGAAGCTGCTTCTCATGTGCTACGGGTATAAACTAGAAAACTTTTTTTTTAATTTGTCTGCAGGAAAATTGAAAAAATAATAAAAAAAAAAAAAGAGCAAAGCCAAAAACTGTTTCAGCTCCCCCTTTCTGCTGTCTGCAGTATTTGGTGGGCCCTGGGGTTGGGCAGTGGGGGAGGGCCTCTCAGGAGAGACTGCACTGGGCTTGAAGTAGGGACCAGCGCCTCATCAGTGCTGATCCACAGAGAGGCACAGAACCCGTCAGATTTCATCTCCATGCCTCCTCTTGGTAGCCTCTCGTTAAATATGCAAAATTTAAGCAGGTTTCCAGACTCTTGTAGTTCTGTTTTGATCCTTGGGATACATGATGGACTTTTTTGGTAGGAACAGTCATTCTTCCCATTTGGCTGCAGTGGAAAGGGAGACCCATTAACTCTGGGAAATAGATTCCTGATTCAGGGACTCACAGAGGACTTGGATCTCCGGTCTCCCCACTGAATATGAACCTGCTGGGAAGGGTACAGAGGGAGGAGGCAAATGTGATGCATGCTCAGGTCCAACGTAGCACTCACTGGTGCCTTTCATGGATTCTGGTCCTTCTACAAAATAAAAATTCTATGAACCGTTTTTTACAGTTCAGATTTGTGGAGACTAAATGAGAATATGAAGGCTTATTTCATATTGCTAGGGTTGCCCTAGCAATGCCAGAAGACCTTAAGGCCCCAGATCTAGAGCTGAAAGGCCCTCTAAAGGCCTCGAATCAGGTAGCGGGACTGGAGAAACTGGTGCTGGGCTGTGGCCTAAGGGCAAAGCTGGGTTGACTTGAAGACAACATGGATCAGGTTGTGCCACGGTGGCCATGAAGATGCTCTAAGCTCCTTTCTCTACACTGAATGCGAGTGCTTCCCTCTTCTGGAAAGCAATGGGTATGGCAGGCCAGGACCATCTTGGACCCATCTGCCCTCCCCAGGGAAGTAGTGGGAGAAGCTGGCAATTAGTGGTCTCCCGCCCTCCCCTAGAAGAAGCCCCTTTCCCCTGGTCCCCCAGAGCTTCCTTAAACTAGAGGACCTAAGAAAGACTACACTTCTGTCTGGGGAGCCCTGATGGGTGACACAGTTTTAGATGTCAAGGACATTAGAGGTCTATCACCTCACCTGTGCCCTTTGGCATTCCTCTAAAACAGGAAATTGCCTTTCTGCTCCCGAAGGAGTGTTCTCCAAGTGGGGTCCTTGACTCCTGCTTCTCCCAAATTAAATAGGGTAAAATGATCTCTGAGCTCCCTTCCCAGCTCTAACCTGCAGGTATGACAGATGGCAAGAACAGTGATGTTAATATTTAGTAATGCTACCTTGGCCAAGTCCCTTCTCTGATCCTGGGGGGCAGGGGTGACATTGGGGTGTGTCTCCAACATAGCTTCCAGCCTGTCCTTGGACTCTACTGATACTACCCACAAGCCTTTGTTCTTGAGGTTCTCCAGCCCACAGACCCCCTTCAGATATTCCCCTTTACCTCTCACCCAATGGAAGCAGAGGGGAAAGAACATTGCTTGGCAAGTGTCCACCCCGTAGCAGCTGCTTGTTTATGGACTGATCTGACAGGCCTCCCAGGTCTAGACAACTGACCCTTCTGGATCTTGTTTCCTCTTGTATGATCCAGCTTTATTTTACAGGGTCTTTGGGAGAAAGACTTTGAAAATCTTATGTGTTAGAAAATTCAAATAATGTTAGGGTTGAGAGATTCCCACCCTGAGGAGTCCCCCAGTCACTGCCATTGCTACAACTTGACCAGTCAGGGTGGGGGCAGTGTGGGGATTTGTGGACCAGGTTTGCCCTTGACTTCTGGGTCAGCTTCTGCTCACTTCTATCAGCCTGACTCCCGACTTGGGATTGTTTTGTTTTCTTCTGGAACCTGGACAAACCAAGGCCAGGATTCAGCTGCAGCTACCAGCCCGAAGACCTCAGGAATCCTCAACCCAATTCCAATAATCCTCTTAGTTGGGTGTTTCAAGCCCTTTATTTGGGGCTCACACTGAGCCTCTTTGGTCGGTGGGGTCCAGGACAGTTCAGAGGCAAAAAACATCTGAACCCTTTTCCCAAATGATGTTCCTAAATGCATAAAACACATCAAATTGCAAAGGAACCAATGATATTGAATTCCTGAGCAAGTGCATGGCATCCCCGGACTCCAGAGAAGCAGAACTGACCTGGAGCTTTCTTTGTCTCAGTCTTGAGTTGCTTATCTCGAAGGGCCCTTTCTGGCCTCTTCCCCATTCCTAGAATTTGATACCCCTCCCTGCATACCAAGCCCCTCTGCTACTGGCTCCCTTCATCCCTGCCACTATTCCACCGTGGTTCTTGGCACAAGAACGCTGGGAAATGTTATCTGATGTGACGATCAAATCTTCCTCCTCCTCCTCCAAGCTGGGTCATCCAAGGTCGCCCTCAAGGACCAAGGAGCAAGCTGGGCAAAGGGAGGTTGGAGAGCTCGATTCCCCGGGCGGACCAGCAGAGGGGGCCCGGGCCCAGCACCAAGGACAGCTGCTGCTGGCAGCCTGTGACCACCAGAGGGGGCTGGAGAGCCGGCCTGCCCACGGGGCCCGAGGACCCCCCCCTCTCGCCCCCTCCCCAGCCCCAAGCAAGTCAGGGCTGGACAAGGTTAATAAATACACAATCCAGAATTTATTACAAACCAGGGCTCCCCCACTGTGCCCCACTGGGCACCGGAGCAATAAATAACCGGAGGGGGCACAGCTTCAGGGGATGGGGGAGGGGCGGGGTTCAAAAAAAAACCGACCGCGCACCTCGCCTCGACTCCCTATGGCTCTTGGGCTGGGGGCCAAGCGGCTCGCCTTGCTCCCCAGTACAGTACAGTGGGCAGTGGGGCCAAGGCAGCCAAGGACCCCCCCCCCCAGGAAAGGAGACGGCTCGTAGGATCATTTATTTCAAGCCCTTGAAGACCCCGGTGCCTGTTCCCCTCCCTCTCCCCCAAGGAGTGAGGGGAGCTGGGGGAGAAGCACCAATAAGAGGCACCTGAGGGGGGGGGTACATGGCAGGGGGACACAGTGGGAGCCCAGCGGGCAGGGGAGAAGGGCAGCCTGGCCTGGGGTGGTGAAGGGGAGGGCGAGGAGAGGGGGGGCCCGCCCCCCTCCCCCAAGTCCCCATCCTGGTCCTCAGCTCAAGATCTTCTTGGGCAGCTCCACCGAGGCTCGGATGAAGACCGCGTCATCTCGCACATAGTTTCGCTTGCGAATGTCCTGGTGGGAGATGAACTTGGGGTAGCCAAAGCCCAGGGCGCTCTCGTCCACTGAGCCCCTCCAGGTGCCCGGCTTCTGGAAGTTCTTCCAGTGGGGGTCCGGGTGGAAGGTCTCCGTGACGTGCTGGGGTTTGGTGACCGTCGGGTCGCTCTGGTCCAGTAGGGAGAAGGTGACCCGCCGGGCGAAGGGCCACTCCAGCAGGTTGTCAAAGGCGCCGGGCAGCACGCGGATGTAGAGGGACAGGTGGGTGCCTTCCCCGCTGCCGTTGCCGTTGAGGAAGGCCGACACCTGCAGCTTGTAGCCGTACTTGTGGGTGTAGAAGGCCGGGCTGAAGCACTCGTGGTTGGAGCGAGCCTTGGCCTCCTGGAGGCGCCGCCCGTAGCCCCCAATCTTCCAGATGAGGACGCCGTCGCAGCCCACCGACAGCTCTTCCACGTCCCTGCGCAGCTCCTGCAGCTCCTGCCGCTGCCGACTCACCAAAGCGCACATCATGGCCAGGTGGGGCTTCACGCTCTCCTCCATGTGGCGGCCCATCGCCAGCTTGGGGCACTGGAGGGCCAGAGGGAGGGTAGGGGGTCAAGGTGCTAGAGCCGCGGGGGGGGGGTGCCAGGGAGGCTGAGGGCGGCCACAATCTGCAGAGGAGGTGGTGGGGCCTGGTGGCATGGCCATGTTGGGGAGCTTGGATGCGGAGGCCAAGGAAGACTTACCCGATGCTTGCAGCCCGCGTCTTTGAAGGGGCAAAGGACCGGAGCTGTGTTGCAGTTCTCTTTGAGATGGCTGCACAAGTCCTCCCGGGGAATGTTCCCCATCCCACATTGGTTGGGACACGGCACAGGATAGCGGGGGCATTGGTGCTGGTGGCTCTGGGGTGGGTAGGGACAGAGCATTGAGTGGGACCCAGCCCACCCAGGTTCAGCCCCCATCTCTGCTAGTTTGACCTTGGGCAAGTCCTGGGCTCTCACATTCACATCAAATGAAAGGATGTGGAAGTAGACCCCCCCCCCTCCCCAGTTTTAAAGAAAGGAGGTGAATCCATGTTCTTTCCATCTCTCTCCTAGCTTGGGCTCCCTACCTCCTCCTTCCCCCTCCTCTGCAGGGCTCCTCACCTGGATGGTATCAAAGACAAACTCCTTGGTACAGTAGGCACAAGGTTGGGTCCGCTTGGGGCACTCAGCCATCATGTGTTGGCCCAACAGTCGCCGCATCATTCTGGCCCCACACTTGTTCTCACAGTACACGCTCTCCTGGGGGCAGATGCCCTCGTGGCTCTAGGGAGAAGCAGCAGGCTGAGCTCAGCCACCTAGAACCTTATCTTAGGCCCCCAGAACCTCTATCCTTGGCACCTGCACAGCCCAAAGCCCTGCTCCTACATGGCTGATCCATCACCAAGCCCCCCACCCTCAGACTCCCTCCTTCCCAGTCATATCACAATGACCAAGCCAAAAATAAATGTCTCCCAGGCCTCGATCCCCTCCCTCATGCCAGGCTCTCTCTGCCCCTCCTGGTCTAGGGCCACACCTCCCACAGACCAGTCCATTCAACCTCCTTTCCCCACCCCTCCCCAACACACCTCATAGGCCTCTCCAGTAAAGTCGATACCACAGAAGTCACACTTGAGCCTCCTCTTGGGGCATTCGTGCTGGAGATGGGTAGGCAAGTCCCTGCGGCTCAGCTTGGCACTGCAGCGGTTGGGGCAAGAGACCACGTTATAACCGCAAGAGTTCAGATGCACCTACAGAGGGCGACGGGACAGCATGCTGCTCATATCCCCCAGGGTGCTTCCAGCAGAGCCTAGGCATCTCCCTCCGAACTTCTGCTGGGCCCAGCAGAGGCCTCCGGAGGGTCCCGGGGACGCCCCTCACCTGCAGGTGGCGTAAGGCCCCAGTCCATCGGCAGCCCTCCTCGCTATGGATGCAGCGGATGGCCAGACTCAACACGTGGTCTTCCAGGTCTGGATCTGGGTAGATCTGGGAGGGGGCAGAGGGACTAGGTTAAGGACCAAGTTCTTGTCCTTACTTCAGCACCGACTCCCATAGGCCCTGGGAAGAGTCATCTAACTTCCCCAGGACTCAGTTTCCCCTTCTGCTAAGTTTGTCCCAGGCTAATATTTTGATTCCTGCTGTGGCATTCTCCACATTTTAGATTCGCTGCTTTCTCTCCTCCTACCCCCACCAGGGCTGGGTGCGGGCCCAGGCCCAGGACAGGCCTAGGTAGCCAGTCCTACCCAGCTGGACTCCAAGACCCCCCCCTTCCTCCTTTCCCAAGGCCTGAGCCTGGCGTGGGGGAGGGGTCTCTGCTTTGGGCCCAACACTGGCTCCCAGCCCAGGCCCTGGGACAGAGGGCGGGAAGGCAGCTTCCTGTGGGCACAGAGCGTCTCTGTGAGCCTTGGAGCACCCCCCACCAGTCAGGGCCTTGTGCCCAACACCCCCCAACCACACATACACACAGGGCAAACACCAGTGACTCCAGTTTTCAAACTGATGGGGGAGGGGGGAACAAGCCTCCTTTGTGGGGGCACACAGAGCCCCTTGCTCCAGAGTTGACATTGGCACCGTGCTACTTCCCTGACTGCCAACGCCCCCTTCGCCAAAATGAGCCCGGTGTTTGGGGAGGCAGGATGGGAGGGCCATTCCAACACCCACTTGGCTCCCTGCTCTCCAGGCCTCACCTTAGCGTAGTCCAAAGGGAGCTGATCCTCAGGACACTTGAAAACTCCTTCACTATAGAGGAAAAAACAATTGGGGGAGCAAGATTAAGAGAAACCTGACCTCCAAAAGAAGACCTGGGCTACAGGGAAGCAAGGCACTGCCCAGGCCACCTCCAGTTAGCCGTCCTGTGCCTTCTCTCAAGGCCCTTCAATCTCCCTTTGCCCCAAGTCTCTCCTGTCTGGGAGCAAAGAGGAGGAGATTATGGCCACACCCACACCCCCTACCCCCCCCACCCCCAGCCTGGTCTGACTAGGCCAGCCCCCCTAAGCCCGGCTGGCCAGACCGGTTCCCAAACCTGCCTGTGGCGAGAAACACACACAAAGGGTGGGGAGCCCCACAGCCTCCAGGAGCAGAAGCCTGCTGTAAAGCTGCACCCTCCCCCCCCAAGCTAGAGACCCCCTCCAATTCCTTTCCCCATGGAGGGAGGGGGGGCTGCTAGGAGAGGGCAGAGACAGCTGCTTCAGGCAACATTTGGACAAAATATGGCAGCTGCTACACCCCATGGCAGCTGGGCTGGGGAATATGAAGGGCCCCTCACCCTCCTCCTAATCCATCACATAGTTCTACAATTTCTAAGGGGGTAGTAGGAGGGCTACCTCCTCCTATCACCCACAGCCCCCCCCACTCTCAGCCACTCTGATGCCAGGGCAAAATTTATTCCTGGGAGTTCCAGATCTCCCCCCAAACACGGAAGAACTGGGTAGTGGGAAGGGGCTGCCTGAGCCATGAGACCCAGCTACCTGGGGAATGTGTGGTCCTCCAGCCCTGGGCACACACACTCAGGTCGGGGCCAGGACCAACATTAGGAGGTGCCCTCAGGCCTGAATCTTTCCTCCCCCTACATAGCCCCTCCAAACCCTACCTTGCTGACTTAGCCTATCGTGCCCACTTCCACTAATTGGCAACTCTCGCCCAGGGCCAAAGTGTCCTTGAACACCCTTGACTGGGCACAGAATCGTGTGGGCCTGACAGCCTCTGGAAGTCTTGGCCACCCCTTCTAAGAGTGCCCCAGAGGCATGGCATTCCTGACAGGTCTGAGTCAGGTGGGAGGAGTGGGCACGGGCAGGAGTAGCTAAAGGGGCCACGTGGCAGCCTCACCTTCAGGACTGGCACCTTCATGGGCATGTCTGCCCCCAAGCCTGGGCGTCCAGGCCCTGCTGTGTCCTGATCCATCCTCCTGACTGTTCCGTAACCATGAATAAATAGTCTTTTAAGGCCCTTTTCCCATGCTTTGAAATGCTTTGGTGTTCCTGGCAGTGCCCCGAGAAGCCAACTGCCAGTGGGGTTCAGCAGCTCAGGGTGATTACCCCCAAGGCCCAGGGACAGTGCCAAGCCAGCTGCCTACCTGGGTGCACAGTGCCTAGGAACTAATGACTGGACTGTCTGGGAGGACCAGCCCTGGAGGAAAGTGGGGCTCCGCTTGACTTCTTTCAAGAATGTGCTGACTCGGGGAATTTCCGAAAGAAGGGGGAAGGGATTGGGTCAGCTCCCCTTCCCCCTCGCCCCTCCCCTGGCACCCAAGCCTTGGTCAGGGGTCCAGGCAGGGTCAGCCTAAGCTTCCCTCCACAAACATTCTCCCAGTAATGGAGTGAGGTCCCTTTCTCTGTAGAGGGGCCTTGGGAGGAGGGCTGGGGGGACAGAAGCAGCTGCAGCAGAGCGGACGCCTTCATCAGCCCAGATCCCAGAGCCAGAGGAGGGAGAGAGGCTGGGGGGGGGGGGAGGGGAAGGGGGTCTGTCCTTAGAGGGAACGAAATAGAGTCCAGAAGGAGGCTGCTCTGGGGAGAGAGCTCTGCCAGTCCCCACCCCCTCCAGGGCCTGGGGGGGGGGGGGGAGCAGGATGAGAGGAGAGAGTAGGGGCCTCGAGAGAGGAAGAGGGGATTTCCGGGTGGGGGAGGTAGGGAGAGAGGCCTGGAGACAGGAGAGGGGGAGGGGGAGGCAGTTGGACTTGGCAGCCCAGTCCCCCTTCCTCGCTTCCCTCAAGACAAGACCTGTGGTGGGGGCAGGGGGGTGGGGAGGCCCAGCTTCTCTAGCTTCCCAGCCCCAGCTGTCAAGGGGATGGGAGGGGGAGGGAACATCTGGAAGCCTAGGAGGCAGTAACCCAGATGTGGAGTGAGAAGAGGAGCCCAGAATATTGGGGGGAGAAGACAGAAGGTCTGGCAAGAGGAACGGAGACAAAAGAAGGCCGAGATTTCCGTTCCGGCTCCGTGAAGGGCAGGAAGAGGAAGGGGGGGGCAAGGGCCCTGGTGGAAGCCCCCTCAACTGCTGCTCCAGTAGCCCCCCAAGTCTCAGAGGTCCAGGTTCTCCCCCCACCACTGTGTGAGCAAGATGTGACCCTTGCTGAACTCATCTCTCCCAGCTTGGACTTCGAGCCCAAACTTCCTGGAATTCCTCCAAAAAGAGAAAGAACAGGAAAAGGGAGGGCAGAGACAAACCGGGAGATTCCTTCCTCCTCTGTCCCCCACCCCCCATCCCTTTCTCTGGCCTCCTCTGGCTTTTCAGTGTCACTTTTCTGTTGGAATTTAAGTTCTTAATATGGAAAGGCACAGTGGTGTAATGGGTAGAGCTAGTCTCTGGAGTTGGAAAAAAAAATCAAAAACAGAAGACCTGGGTTCAAATTCAGCTCATTGTACTGGCTGGGTGACTCCTCGGGACCGCCAGCCAACTATGGCTCTCTATGTAGCAAGGCAGGTGGCAATCTGCTCAGGGAGGAGAGGAGTTTCCTCACTCTGGAGTTCCCTACACCAATGAAATCACAGATCTGGATGAATTAAAAAAAAAAAAAGACAGGCTTCCCCAGGTCACAAGGTGCCTCAGTGCAATAGAGCAGAAGAGGGGGAAAGGGCTACTTAGGAGAAAAAAGATTTCCTTTCAGACAACACACACTGCACACCCCTGGGAGAAGAGAGTGCTGGGAAGACTGGAAGGGGACCGTGGTTTGGGGGTGAGGGGCGTCTGAGAGTCAGAAAATGATGGTGGCCTTGGGGAAGGCTTCCGTGTCAAGGTCTCTGCTGGTCATGAGGGGGAGGCAAGAGTCCATTCCCAACTCCTGGGATGACCGAAGAGATGGCAGGGGCAGGGGCAGGGGCAGGGGCAGGGGATCCTGGAATCCCAGAAAGGGAGATGGAACAGAGCTGACCTCATTCAACGTGCAGGATACAAATCTCTTTAATCAGCTCAATGGAAGACCATGAGAAGTGGAAGAGGGAAGGAGGAAAAGGGGGAAAGGGAGAAGAAAAGGGAGGGGAAGGGATAGGAAGGCGAAAAGGAGGGGAAAGGGGTGGAGAGGAGGGGGCGAGAAGAGTGCCAAGCCCAAAGCCCCTGGCTGGCTGTTGGGCTCCCCGGGGCAGGCTCTCCTCTCTGCCCCCACCCCGAGGGCTCAGTGCCCCTCCGCGGCCGGCCCTCCCTTTGTACCCCGGGGGCTGGCACTAGGCGGGGGGAGGGTGCCGGGGAGTGAACAGATGGTGCGGCGGGCGGGGGGCCGGTCCCCGGGCCGGGCAGGAGCCGCCCGCGCCCCACAGCCCGGGCACGGCAGCCTCCCGGCCTCCACCTTGCCCTGGTCCCGGAGGCCCTGGAGGAAGTCGGCTCCGTCGGAGAAGAAGAAAAGAGTCTGGACAAAAGGGGGCGGAGAGTGAGGGCTGGGGGGCGGCTGCAAGGAGCCTCCGGGGGCTGGGGCTGCCCGGCCGGGGGGACCCGGCCCGACCCGAGCAGCCCCGAGCCACGGGGCCGGGCCAGGGTCCCCGGGGAGGGGCTGCCGCTGGCCCCCGCCGGGCCCGACGCCCCCCATCACGTCCGGGGCCAGCCCCGCCCCCGCGGGCAGCCCCTCGGGGGCTCCTGTCCTCCGGGGGGCGGCACAGGGCACCGAAGGGAGAGGGGTCCCCGGCGCTGACGTCACGGCCGCGTCACGGCGCGCCTTCGGGGGGCTCCGAGCGGCCCCGGGAGCGAGACAAAGGGCGCGGCCCCCGCCCCCCCGGCCCCCTTTGTTCCTCGGCCCCCGCCCCGCCCCGGCCCCGGCCCCGGCCCCGGCCCCGGCCCCGGCCCCGGCCCCGGCCCCGCACCTGAGGAACTCCTGCAGGCAGGTGTCGCAGAAGCGGTGCCCGCAGGTGGAGACCTGCACCGGCTCCCGCATGGCCTTCCCGCACAGCGGGCACAGCAGCCGCCGCTTGGGCCGCTCCAGGAACTTGTAGTCGAAGCCGGGCATGGTGGGCGCCGGGCCGGGCACAGGCCCGCGGGCGCCGCAGCCAGCCCGCTCCGCCAGGCTCGGCGCCGCCCGCCCTCTGCTGCCCGCGGCCCGGCCCGGCCCGAGCGGCCCCTCCCCGGGGCGGGGCGGGGGCGGGGCGCCGCCCGGAGCGGGGTCCCGGCCCCCCACCCCGGGCCCCGCCTCCGGAAGTGGGGGGCGGGGGGCCCCATGCAAAGCGCGGCTATTCCGGTCCGGTCTGGGGGCGCCCCCCCGCCCCACGTGGCAGGCCCCGGGCCCGGCTGCCACGCAGCTGCCAAGGCGGGGCCGTGGCCCGGAGCTGGGGGCGCCCGCGCGGCGGAAACCTGGGCCCCGGGGGGGACCGGCTGCACCCACATTCCTGCCCGCCCCGCCCCCTGAGTCACCGCGGGCGACACCCTGGGCTCTGGCCGCCTTTATTAGCCCCGCCCCATGCCTGGGGGCCCCTCGGGCCGGGGCACCCCTTGGCACCGTCCCGCTCCCCACTTCTCTCGCCCTCTCCCGTTACAGCTCTGCCCTCGCCCAGGGGCCACGCCGCCTCCCTCTTTCCCCCCAGAATCTCTTGCGGTGCCAACTCCGCCACCCGGAGGGCTGCCAGGGCGGGGGCGTCCGTGCCCTTCTCGCCATGACCCCCCAGGACAAGCCCTATCCTGTCTCTACCGGCCCCACGGGCCCTGGCGCTGTAGAGGTGGTCTCCGGCTGTCCTGACCACCGCAGCCCTTCTCCCGGTCTTCTCCCAGACGCCTGGCACTACCAGTCTGAGCGGAGGGCGCCGCCCGTGTTCACCGTCAAGTCCATTCACGGAAGCTTTCTGGGATCAAACCAGGCTCGAATGGCCCTGGGCAGGTGTGGGGGCAGAGGAGCTGAGGAAGTGGTGTGAGACGCCGTGGGTACCCACCAATCAGTAGGGGGATCTGGCGCAGGTCCGTGCCCGGGGACATAGGGCACCAGGCTCTGCCGCCAATTAGAGATGTCTTTGCCATATCACTCTGAAGTCACACCAGCCTCTTAGAGGCGATGTCCTAAATGAGCCAAGGGGTGCTGCCTGTGCTGAAGCCAGAAGGCCGGTGGGTATCCCCCAATACCAGCCGGGGCCAGCGTCGAGGGGAGGAGGTTGAGGGCAGAACGTCAGGGTGGGACGGATTCCTCTGTGGCAGCTGGAAAAGAGTGAAGATGCCAATTCAGCCCCTGGGATGGGTGGGCTTCAAGCCACCCGGGATTAGAATCTCCCTAAGGGGAAGGGCCCTGAAACTGCAAGGTCTCTCTCTCTCTCATCAGCCCGCAGCATCCCACCACAGCTTCCTGTGACCGGTCCTCATCTGTCTCTGGTCACGGCAGGTGCTTGGAGGGGTGGGGGAGGGGACGACTCCCAGTTCCCCTCTCAGAGGGTCCATTCTCTGTCTAGCCCGGAAGATGGTCGAGACTCCTTCAGTGGTGCCCGTGGGATGCCCCCACGCCCCTGGGACTCCAGGAATCAGTGAGACCCTCCCAAGGCTCTGGGAATTCCAAATGTAGGCAGGTCAGGCACAGCCTGGGCAGAAGGATGCTGGCAAAGAAAGCAGGATGCAGGACACATCCCAGGCCAGAGGGCTGATGGGCCCAACTAGGGTGACTTGGGGGACGACTCACGGCGGATGGCCAGCAGGGTGTTCCCATGGCAACAAGACACCGAGGTCACCACGTAGGGCTGAGCTTCATCCAGCTGCACGGGCCGAGGGAGCCCGGCATCCTCGTCCTTGCGCCCCAGGCGGCCACGGGCACCTTTGCCCCAAGTGTACACATCTCCTTCTGCCAGTGAGACCCAAGGGGAGAATGACCGGAAGAGGACGGCTCCTTTCCCTGGGGGCACCCAGGGCCCAGCCTGGTCCAGACAACCCTCATTTCCACGGTCCTCCCACACATGGCCAAGGAGGCTCAGGCTCCTCAGAGCCCACATTCACACCCAGGGCAATCCTGACTGCAGGGTGTTCTCTGTGGTCCTCACATCAGGGGATTCCTGGGTACTGACTGGTGGGTACCCACAGGGATCACTAACGTCCATTAGGTTTCCAGATGCCCGGCACTGCCCACAACACCTGTGACATCCTTGTCAATAGCTCCTCACCTGCCCCAATGGCTACGGTAAAGGCATCCCCACAAGCCACCGTCACCACCTTGATGCCCTGGAGCCCTGCCACCAGGCAGGGAGCTCGGCTGCCCCGGCGGGCACTGGTGCCCAGCTGCCCATGCTGGTTGCTGCCAAATGTGTAGCATTCGCCAGAAGCTGAGAGAGAAATTGAGGGTAAACCAAGGGGTCTCCAAGAAGAGAGCACATGCCCCATCTCCCTCCTCTTCAGAAGCTTCTTCTACCCACCTGTGACAGCTGCAGAGTGGGCAGTGCCCACATCGACACTCACCAGGGGCTCTGAGTTGAGGGGTACAGAGCCAAGGGGCATAAAACTCAGAGATTCTTCTACCTGGTCATGGGGGTCAGGCTCCTCTCCCGGGGACCCCTGATCCAAGCCTAGTTTGTTAAACCTACGGGGAAGAGGGGGAGGAGAACACTCCGTGGAAGGAGGCCCTGGACCAATGAGATAGACTAGAACAGGAGACAGTTCTCTCCTACTCTGTCACATCAGGAAATGGCAGCTGAAGAGAACAGAGAAGAGACGAGAAGCTCATGCAGGGATGAGGGATAGGCCAGGAGGCCCCTGAGGATGGGCAGAGACCCTGGCGGGGATCCTGCTGGGGAAGGAGGGGCGGCCACTTCATTACAGAACTGAGAGCTCCGGGCCTGGGGCGGGCAGGGTCTGACCCTTCCCCTCACCTGTTACTCCCACAGGCCAGGGCCCGGCCAGGCACCGTGAGGATCATGGAGGAATCGATGCCACACACCACCCACTGGGCTTCCTGTTCAGGAGGCATGGGCACCTGCTGTGGGGAGCTGTGAGACTCCCTGGTGCCCAGCCCCAGGCGGCCTAGGGAGGAAGAGAGAAAGGATGAGGATGGGGATGAAGGGCAGGGAGGCAGGGCAAGAGGAACCTGAGGCGACGACTGAGAGAGGGAACGCAGCCGGCCAGATGGAGGCTACTGACAGGCCTGCAGGGGCGAAGCCTTCTATTCCACTGACGAAGCTGAGGCCAACGAGGGGTCAGCCAGGCCTGCCCCGGCCATGGGGTCCTCAGCATCCCAAGCCCACCTGGGAACAGCCTTTCCTGGACCAAACGTGGGGCCTCAGACTGTCCAGTGGTACATGGCAGGGGAGTGTTAGGGGTCCTGGGGTGTGGGGCCTGTTAGTACGGGCAGGCCCTCACCACCATCCCCGCGTCCCCAGGCAAAGAGCTCCCGCTCAGTGGAGAGGGCCAAGACGTGGGAAGCCCCACAGGCCACCTGCACCATCTCGTAGCCCAGCAGGGCCTCCACGATCGTCGGCTGGAAGGGGAGAAGATGGGGAAACACGGGGCTGAGCGGCCCGGTTCCCTGGGGCCCTCCTTCCCCCTGGGAATCCCCTGCCCAGGCTGAGAAGCTCTTGGGGCGGCCGGTATCTTTAAATTCCCCCTCCTTCCCACACTGCCGGGACCCAACCAGGTGCAGGCCAGGGCAGGTGTGGCCCCCGTGGGGGTGGGGAGGCCTTCTGGGGATTCCCTTCCAACCCCCCCCCCCCAAGCTGCTCTTTGAGGTTCCTCCCCACACACCTGGCTGAGGTCCGTGAAGCTGCCGTGGCCCAGGCAGCCGTTGCTACCGCTGCCGAAGGTCATGATGATGCCTCTGTCTGTGGGGACAGAAGGGGCAGTACTGGAGCGGTGGGACCCAGCCAGGCCATGACGGGGGAGCAGGGCCCTTCCATTACAGGGATCCTCAGTCCGGGGCCCCCCCAAGACTCCCACCTTTCAGGTCATTCATACAACCAGGCCTGCTGCATGAGGGGGTGGGTGTTCCTGGGGTGCTCCCCATTCCTTCCCCCTTACCGGTGAGACAGGCAGTGAAGAGGTCCCCACAGGCCACGTGCTTGATGGTCACTCCCGACTGGCCCTCCAGAAAGCGTGAGACGAACTGCGGCTGGGCCTGCTCCAAGGCCCCCGGCAGCAGGATGCCCCCCCCGACCCCCACGGGAGGTGCCTGTGTGGGGACAGAGTCGGCCCTAAGCCAGGGGCCTTCCTGCCCCCGCCTGGCACCGACACCCCAAGAGCCTGCTCGGCCCACTCACCTCCCACATGATGAGGCGCCCTGACCGGGTGACGCCTGCCTTCTGGGTGCGCCCAGCGGAGACCTGGACCACCTCGGTATTGAGCATAGGCAGCCGTGTGGGGACACTGAGGCCACCACCCCAGGTGTAGACAGAGGACAGGGGAGGTGGGATGGCTGGCCGGGGCAGCCCCGGGGACACACCTGAAGGGAAAGAAGCTCGAGGCTTTGGCGTGCGACCCCCACTGACAAAGGAGGCCAGGCAGCACGGAGCGGGATGAGCCACCCGCTGTCTTAGGACCAGGGCGCCCTGGGTCTAGATGACCACAGCGGAGTTTTCATCAGCCTTCCCACACTCCGTCACTCTACGCAGCGAGCCCCTCCGAAGCTGCTGTGGCGCACCCTGCCTAGTCAACAAGGGGCCTCTTCCCAGTCCTGGCATTCCGGGCTCTCCACACATGCAAGGTGGGGGGCATCTGCTCCCCCTCTACCTCATTTCTTTCTACCCTCCCTCGAGTTTCAGCCACACGGGCCTGTCCTTTCTCGGGTCTTGGATCGCTCCCTCCCTGCCTGTGCCTGTCGATGCCCTTTCCTTTGAGTCATTCATACAACCTAGCCTGCCGCACAAGGGGGTGGGTGTTCCTGGGGTACTACTCCCCACTCCAGGAGGTGCCACTCCTTCCTCCCTTCCCCCCAATGTCCCAGGCTTGGCTGCAGGCCCGGGTCACTTCTCCTCATCACCTCCTTCTTCCTCTGCTTTCTTCCAGACTCTTCACCGTACACTCCCTGGTGCCCTGGGTCGCAGCCCCCCGGGTCCCCACCATCCCCACCCCTACTGACATGGAGTTATTTGAGGGCAGACACTGCTGTCTTTCTTGGCATCCCAGAATAAATATTTGTGTAAAGAAATCCTCTCATCATCTCTCGAGCTCCTAGAGTTGGCAAGTTCGGGGTGGATGACCCACCTCCCTTTGGGCCTAATGGTGTTTAGTAAATGTTCCAGTGAACTCAACTGAAGCCAAGATTGGTCGCTGGAGGACTGCAAAATGGGCTTACCACGCGCTCGGGAGCCACTAGTCCTGCTGCCTGCTCGGCCGCACGGCATTGCAGGTACGCTGCCCGCAGGCTTCTCTACCCTGCAGGGTGGACGGGTAGATGTTGGCTCAGCAGTCACTTTGCCCTGGTGCCTCCAGCTCAGCTACCCCTGAGGGCACTGAAGGCCCCAGGGAAGGAGGGAGCATGGTCACCCATGCTGCCCACCGCATCACCGTGTGACCTCTGGCCAGGTGAGTCACTTCTCTGGGCTTGACTATCATATGAGGGGGGGTGGACACAGAGGCAGGATCAGAGATCCTCTCTGCCATTTATGAGCTGTGTTACCTTGGGAAGGGACTTCACCTCTGAGGCCTATAAAAGGAGGGGCTTGAACTGGACACCCTCCGAGATGCTTCCCCCGCCCCAACCCTGCCGAGTGATGACCTGATGATGCTCTGCCTCTCAGGATCCATGAATCAAACTCAACCCCCAGCTTTGGGTGTCTCCCTGCCCAGCTCCCCAGCCCTCAGATAACTACCACCCATACACACATCCCCTCCCTGCCTGCCCCACTGGCCTCTTCATTCTGACACTGCCCACGTCAGTGTAGAGATTGAGCAGCGCCCGGACACAGAGGGGCTGGGCCATGATGTGGCTCAGCGGGGGCCGCTGGGAGGGCTCCAGGCTCAGCAGGCTCAGCACCAATTGGCGGAGTTCAACGCTGTAGCGATCCGAGATGGGGGCGAAGGTGCCACTCATGATTTTCAGCACCAGTGCAGGGAGGTTCTGTGCAAGCAAAGCCAGGACCACTCAGAAATCAGCATGCTGGCCAGGCCCAATGGGGGCGGGGAGAGAGAGAAAGAGAGAGAAGAGCCAGTCCTTGCTAAGACTCAGCCCTTGCTCCTGGGAAGTTACAAGGCTGATGAGGGAGAGAAAACAGATACCGATCCCCAGTAAGGAAGAAAAGACAGGAACACCTTCAAGAGAGACACCTTCAAGAATGAAGCCAGAGAAGAACCAGTGGGTTAATGGGAGGCAGCCTGGAGGAGAGGGAAGAGGTTCAGTAGAGAGGCCTTAGGAGCAAGTAAAGGAAGGAGAGGAGAAATCCTGGACATTGGAGAAGGTGAGTGAGCTGGAAGGTTCCCTCTCCTCCTCCAGGCCCCCAGGTCTTACCGCAGCCTCAAAGGCCCTCTTGAGGCTGGCCAGCTCATAGAGGACACAACCCAGGGCCCAGATGTCGCTCTTCTGGTTGTAGGGTTTGCCTTCACACAGTTCTGGGGATATGTAACAGGGAGTGCCCACCACCTACAGAGAAGATATCTAGTATTAACAAGGACTCTGCTAAAAAAAAGCTTGGAACAGGGACTGACAGAATCTGACCCCAGCTCAGCCCTGCCTCCTGCAACCTGGACAAAGCCTCTTCCCTCTTCTATGAGGTGAGGGATAAATAAAGGAGCTCTCAAAGCCCTTCTGATTTTAGAGAGATAATTCCACACTCCTGTTGACATCACGGACCGAGAGTGGAACAAGGGAGAGACAGCTCCAGTGGCTGCCGATTCTCCATCTTCCCTCCATCTGGCTACAGAGGACCCCACAGGGGCCACAGCCGGGCTTGGAGGGCTGGAGGATCAAGGGGACCAACCAGAGACCTCACACTGGGGAAGAGGGAAGTGGAAGTCATACATTCACTTTCAGACAGAGCCAAAACTAAGAACTGGAGGGATGGGGAGCCCTGAGCCCTGCCCCGAACCCCAACCAGCTGCCCTCAGGCCCACTTGCAGTGTAGGCCTTGCTCTTGCTACTCAGGATCTTGGAGATGCCAAAGTCACCAATCTTCACGATCATCCGGTGTTTGTCCAGGAGGATATTCTGGGTCTTGAGATCTCGGTGGAGGATGAGGTGGGTGTGCACATGGTGCAAGGCCAGCAGGATCTGGACGAAGAAGTGGAGGATGGTCTCCTCGTCCAGGAGGGAGTTGCAGCGCTTCTGGATGTACTCGGCCAATGTGCCCCCTGGGGGCAGAGAAGGACCCCTGAGCCTCGGTCTGGCAGAGCCCCCTCCCTGGGCCAGAGGACAGCCACCCGATGTCATCGCCAAAGGAGGAAGCAAGGCCTCGAAGGGGAGGGAGTTTCCCAACATCACTGAGGCTCCGGCTCATCTCCAGGACTGTTTCCAAGCCCTGGGCAGGGTGGAGAAGGGAGACGGCAGCAGAGGGGGACACTAGGGACACGGCCCCAACAGCGCGGGAGATCTCAACCCACCAGGGTCAAGCAACTGCCCGGGAAAGGCGACCGTGAGGACCCGCCACCCCCCAGAGGCCAACCTGGGGCATACTCCATGGCGATCATGAGGGCCTTGTCCTCCAGGAAGTTCTCGTAGTACTCGATCACGTTGGGGTGGTTCAGCAGCTTGAGCACCTGACACTCGTTCTGCGCGGCCAGCCGCTCGTCCTTGGTCATCTGCTCCACCGGGATCTGCTTGATGATCACCAGCTTCTGGTCGGCCTTCCGGAGGCACAGGTGCACGATCCTGCAAGGCCGGGGGGCCCGGGCCCACCGAGAACCGAGACGGGGTCGTCCAGGGCCACCCCCGCCACCTTACAGATGGAGACACCAAACCCTCCCCACCAAAATGGCCTAAGGCCTTGGAGCAGGGTCGTCCAGGCCCACCGACTCCACTCCACGGACGCAGAAACCGAGCCCTCCCCCCAAAATGGCCTGAGCCGAGAACGGGGTCATCCAGGCCCACTCCACAGACGCAGAAACCGAGCCTCCCCCCAAAAAGAGGCCTGAGACCCGAGCAGGGTCACCCGGGACCACCGGCCCGGCTTCTAGGCGGAGGGAGGGGTCATACAGCAACACAGAGAGGACTGGAACTCGGGTCTTGGAGTCCGGGCCAGGCGCTGTGGCACAGACCTAGAGGGCAGGGGGCAGAGGGCGGGGGGCGGGGGGCAGAGGGCAGGGGGCGGGGGGCAGAGGGCAGGGGGCGGGGGGCGGCAGCTCTGGGGCAGCTCCAAGGACTGGCCACACTGGGAGGGAGGGCGGAGCGTGGCCCGGGGGGTGTGGCCAAAGAGAGGCCCCGCCCAGTCCTGGGAGGAGCCAGGAGGCGGAAGCGGGGGCGGGACTTCCGACAGCTGGACGGGAGCCCACGGCGGCCAGGCTGGCGCTCCCAGACTCGGGGGATCCGAGCCGGCCGTGTCTGTCCTTCCCTCCTCCATCATGTCCTCCGTCTCTCGTTCCCCTCCCCTCCCCCGACCGCAGCCGGGCCCTTCCTCACCCGAAGGCGCCTCTCCCTACCACCCGGATCCGCTCGTACTTCTCCATGGCAGCCCCGAGGCCCGCGCTTCCGGGACGCGCTACGGCGGCCGCGGCGGGGCAAGCCGCGCCGGGGACGCATGCGCAGACTGCGCCGCCCGCCCGCCCTGCCCCCCGCCTCCATGCTCCCTCCGCGCCCCGGGCGGCGGCGCCCCCCCCCCCCCGTCTCGGACCCCTTTAAAGAGCACCACGTGCTTTACCGACATTAGCCTACTAGAACGAGCGCCCCCGCCCCTCCCCCCCGGGGACCCCGAGACCCCCAGGGGCTTCTCTAGGCCGGGACGGGCCGGGCCTCGGCCAGGAGCGCCCAGGAGCAGGACGGGGGTCCCAGGGAGGTGCTCCCTGCAGAGCAGAGGAGGGGGAGGGTCGGGGGTCCCCCCAGGGGCTGTGGCCCCCGAGGCAAAGGGAGGTGCAGCCTCCGGAGGAGAGGGGCCACATGGTCAGACCTGGCTGTGGCAGAACAGATGCACCCAAGGGGAGAGAGACTGGGGGCCTGCGGACCCCCGGAGGAGGTTGCCAGAATCCTCTATGAGGCCATGCAGACCCCACCGCAGCGCGGGCCCGGCAGAGAACTGGGGAGCCTCGGGGGGCTGGTGCCATGCACTGGCCTGTTGGGTGTGGGAGAAGGGAGAATCCAGGAGGAGCCTGAGGGGAGCCCCGGGGGGACGCGGCTGCCCCCCACAGGAATGGGGAAGCTGGCAGAGGGGAGGGGTCTTAGGGGGAAAGATAATGATTTGTTTTGGACTCCTTATAAAATATCCGGTGGGAGATGCCTGACTGGCAGTAGGAGATCAGCCGAGAACTTGGGACAGGATTTCCAGTAGAGATGATAATTCTACGGAGCTGATGAGATCACTAAGTGAAGCCCAACAGAGGGAGAAGAGAAGGCATCGTGCTGTGGATATCTATTTAGAAAGTTGACATGGATGAGGATCTAGCAAAGGGGACTGAGAAATGGTCTTATAGGAGGAGAACCAAGAGAGAAGGGTGTTGGAAAGACCTAGAGAGCAGAAGGTATCCAGGAGAAAGGGGTGATCCGTAGGATCAAAGGCTGTAGAGAGGTCAAGGAGAATGAGGGCGGAGAAAAGACCATTGGATTTGGCAGCTAGGAGAGCCCTGGTATCTTTAGCAAGGCTAGGTGGCGCAGTGAATAGAGCAGCAGCTTTGGAGTCAGGAGTACCTGGGTTCAAATCCAAACTCAGACGCTTACTAATTACCTAGCTGTGTGGCCTTGGGCAAGCCACTTTACCCCATTGCCTTGAAAAATCTAAAAAAAGCCAGTAACTTTGTTATCTTTTTTACTTAAAAAATGATTTAGTATCTTCTCCAGTTACATATAAAGCAATTTTTAACATTTGTTTTTAAAACTTTTGAGTTTAAAATTCATTCTCTTCCTCCCTTCCCACCCCCCTCATTGAAAAAGCTTACAATTCAATATAGGTTAAACATGTATGGTCATGCAAAATATTTTCAAAATAGTCATGTTGTGAAAGAAAACATAATTTTAAAAAAGTTAAGAAAAAGTAAAGTAAAAAAGTATGCTGAAATCTGTATTAAGATACTATCCCAGGGGCCGCTAGGTTGCACAGTGGATAGAGCACCGGCCTGGAGTCAGGAGTATCTGAGTTCAAAATCCTGACTCAGACACTTAATGATTACCTAGCTGTGTGGCCTTGGGCAAGTCACTTAACCCCATTGCCTTGCAAAAAACTAAAAAAAAGATACCATCAGTTCTTTCTCTGAGGATAGAAAGCATTTTTCATCACGAGTCCCTCAGAATTGTCTTGAATCATAGTATTGCTGAGAAAAACTAAGTCATCCACAGCTGATCATCTTACAATATGGCTGTTACTTTGTACACAGAACATTTCACTTTGCATCCACCAGTAAATCTTTTCAAGTTTTTCCAAGGGCATCCTGCTCATCTTTTCCCACAGCAGACTAACAATCACATATGACAATTTATTCAGCAAAAAAAAAATGGTAATTTTATAAAGAGCAGTTTCAGTAGAATGAAAAGGTCAAAAGCCGGATGGGAAAGGATTTTGAAGAGAGCTAGAGGAAAGAAAGTGGAGACCCTATTTTCAATGTTATTGTTAGGGATCTGGGATCATGTAAGGGTTTTGGGGGGATGGGAGAGGCATGGGCTTGTTCTTAGGCAGTAGGGAAAGAACCAGGAGACAAAGAGAGATTGAAAATAAGCTAATAAGTTAAAAAGACCCACATGTTCAAGAATATTGAGAGTATCTCTTTTGTGGTGGCAAAGGAAACTGAGCATCAATTGGTAGTTGTGGCATATGAATGGAATATATAAGAATGATGAGCAGGCAGATTTCAGAAAAATCTGGAAAGCTTTAAATGAACTGATGCTGAGTGAATTGAGCAGAACCGGGGGAACATTGTATAACTTAACATTGTGTGATGGTCAACCATAATAGACTTAGCCTTTCTAAGCAATACAGTGATCAAAGACAATTCTAAAAGACTTTCAATGGAAAATGCCATTCAAAGAAAAAACTACAGAAATGGAATGCAGAACAAAGCATACTAGTTTCACTTTTTAAATGTTTTTTTGCCTTTTCCCTCTTGTGGGTTTTCTCTTTTTGTTCTGATTCTTCTTTCACAGAGTGACTAATATGGAAATAAGGTGTATGACCTAAGTCAGGTTATTTGCTATCCTAAAGTGGAAGGAGGGAAGGGTGGGAGAAAACTTTACAAAAGTGATTGTTGAAAATTATCTTTACATATAATTAGAAAAAGAAATAATAGAAAAAGAAATTAAATGTTAAGATTGGGGATAATCAAGGCAGTAATCTGTTGAAGGGTACTGGATGGAATGGGATCCTGATCGTGCAGATAGGAGTTAGTGAGACAACCTAGGAGTCATCCTGAGCTTCTCCTATTTCCCCCTCATATCCCAAGTTCTTGCCAAGACCTACATATTTCACTTTTGGAACATTTCTTAGCGGTATGTCTGGAACATAGGTGGATTAAAATTGTTTATAGATCGACTGAGATAGGGGTGAAGGTAATGGCAATGAGAAATGTGAGGAAAAGAGAATGGGGAGCTCATGGTGCATGCCCAACATTTTACCTAGACTATGGGGCAAAGTTGCAACCGAGGGATGGGAAGGAGAAGCTGTGGATGGTTTGAGGAGGGATGAAAAACATGGAAAAAGCCATGTGGAAAGAGGGAGAATGAGCTGAAAAGGAGGTATAAAAGGATTCCCTAAAAATAGTGAGGGCCCAGTTAAAGTTGTGTATTGGACCCTGTTGGAACAGTTACCTGATTTCCTCTAATATTTGGCAGCAGTAATGGAAGGCAGTGACTGGGGACCAGTATTTCAAACATGTCATGCTCACCTCTCTATAAATTGCCAAGTCCTGTCTTGGCCATCAGGGCAGGCCCCACAGATCTGCTTGAGGCCATTCTCTGAATCCCTCTCCTCTTTCCACCACTTGATAATCAAATCAATATTATATGTCAAAGATTGTGCCATCTTATAGCCCTATGACTTCTCTTGAATCCTTGGGATCTGAGTGTTAGGTCACTTTATCCAAAGCTTTCTTCCCTGGCCACCATGCTCAGCTCTTATACCTATCCATGTCAGTCCTGTCTCCCTTGTCTCTATCCTACCCTTCTAGGGTACCCTTGGGAACCCAGTTCTATTGTATTTTATTAGTATTACTGATAATATATTTTGTTTTAAATCAATTTGATTTAAATATATCCCTCTCTCCCAAGGCCCATCTCTTGTACAAAAGAAGAGAAAACAATTTTCAACAAAAATTAACAGTTTGACAGTGTTTGTAATCATCCATAGTCTTTCATCTCTTCAAAGAAGAGATGCCTTTTCTCCTCTTTACTTCCTTGTTCTGTTGACAAACTGTCTTGCATAAGAGTTTTGTATCCCCACCCAAAGAGTTTGTAAATAGTGTATATTTATTTCCTATGTACATATTGTGTCCCTACAACAGTTCCAATGTAAGAGCATGGAATGTGATCATATTTAGTTGATTAGTCACATCCAACTCCCTGTGACTCCATTTAGGTTTTTCTTGGCAGAGATACTGGAGTGGTTTGCCATTTCCTTCTCCAGTTCATTTCACAAGTGAGGAAACTGAGGTAAATAGGGTTGAGTGACTTGCCCAGTATCCACAACTAATAAGTATCTGAAACTGGATGTGAACTCAGGTTGTCCTGATTCTGAAACTCTAATACATTGTACCCTTTAGTAGGGGAATGCAGAGTTTATTGTCTTTTCATTCAGTGTCTTGGTATTCAGCAGGTACTTAATAAATAAATATTTGTTGAATTGAGTCTAATTGGATGCAAAGTCATTCTGTTCATTGCCTAGAAATTTTGTTTTGTTGTGAAATCTCTGTGTAGGACTCACCTGACTAGGTCTTTTACAAAGGGAGTGACCCATACTCCTGCTGAGCTTGAGACAGTCTCACTTGAAAATACAGACAAATGTCACAAGGACAACTGAACTGTAAACACTGAACCAAAATATAAGTAAACCAATGAAAGTATTGGCATTACATTCAAGCAAAGGGCAAAGTGTAGGTGGGGCATTACCTGGGAAAGGGAGGAGTGTGGGGAGTTTCATGTTTGCCCAAGGAGGGAGAGGGGAAGTGCCAAGGTCATGGAATGATTCAGCTGAGGGAGAGAAGGCAAAGACTTCTGGACTTCAATCCCAAGGAGACTGTAACTCATTTCTTCTAGGGACTTTTTTTCATCCTAATGAAAAGGGCAGAAGGCTCAAGCTGCCCCCAGAATTCATTCTTTCATTCCATAAACAAAAGTGAGTCAACCTTTGACCTTAGCACCAGGCTTCATCTAGGGAGGATGGAGATGCATAAAAATAAACCCTACTCTTAAGGAGCTCATTGTCCAATGGGAATCGGGAGCAGGTACAAGTAGAAGAATGAGTTCACTTAGTCAACAGGCATTTGCCACTATGACACAGACAAGAAAAAGCCTCTACCCTGAGGAGTTTCCATTCCATTGAGGGAGATAATAGAACCTATACAGGAATGTAAAGCGTATAGAGGGGGCAAAGGAGCAATCTTTCATTAAGCATCTAGGATTTTCCAGTGTTTGACACATATTTGGTGGTTTTCCAGTCGTGATTGATTCTCCATGACCACATTTTGGGTTTTCTTGGCAGAGATACTGCAGCGGTTTGCCATATTCCTTTCCAGCGCATCTGATGGTTGAAGAAATTGAGGCAAAGTGATTTGTCCAAGGTCATGTAGCCATTAAATATTTGAAGCTGGATTTGAACTCAGGAGAATGTTTCCCTGATTCCCAACACAGTGCACTGTGGCGACACCTAGCGGCTTTTTACAAGTAGCTCATACAAAAGAAATACAAAAGTATAACTGGGTGGCTCAGGAGAGGGACTAGCTGGCTTGGAATCAGGTAGATGAGTTCAAATCCAGCCTCACTCACCTCTGGCTTCATGGCTGGCAAATCATTTAACTTGTTTGTCTCAGTTTCCTCATCTGTAAAACAGAAATGAAAGTACTTCATCTCAGGGTTGTTGTGAGGATTAAATCTCAGTTTCATTTGCCAGATTTTCCTCTAGATCCTTTGGCTAGGTTAAAGGGACCATTCTTTGCTTCCTTTCTTTTTTTTTTTTAGGTTTTTGCAAAGCAATGGGGTTAAGTGGCTTGCCCAAGGCCACACAGCTAGGCAATTATTAAGTGTCTGAGGCAGGATTTGAACCAGGTACTCCTGACTCCAAGGCCAGTGCTCTATCCCCTGAGCCTCCTAGCTGCCCCTGCTTCATTTCTTTCTTATCTAGCCTTAAACACTAGATTTGCACTCCCATCCTACAGACTCCAAGACCAGTGCCCTACCCATTGCACCACCTAGCTGTCCCTTGGGCAAGTCACTTAACTTTTGATTGCCTCATATCCAGGGCCATCTCCAGTCCTCCTGACCCATATCTGGCTACTGGACCCAGATGGCTCCAGAGGAGAAAGTGCGGCTGGTCACTTAGCACAGCCCCCTCAGTCAAATCCAATTCATGTGCTTGTCATAGAGTCACCTCCCTGATGTCAAGGTCTTCCAGGGAAGAGTATACTACAACAACCTTGTTTCCAAAGGGCCCACTTGGACTCCCTTCTCCTAAACTATTTCAATTAGTGATCTCATCAGCTTGCTTGGATTTAATTACCATCTCTATGCTGATGATTTGCAAATCTACCTGTCCTGCCCCAAATTCTTCACTGACCTCCAGTCTCCTATCTCCAACTGCCTTTCAGCTATCCACTAGACTTTTTAAAGTCCAAAACCGACTTCTTTATCTTCCCCCAGCTCCCTCCCCTTTCTAGCTTTCCAATTACCATTTCCCAGTCTCTCTCCTGCCTCTGGCTCCTGAACTAGGCATCATCTTCACTATTTATCACATATTCAAGTTGTCGCCAAAGGCCACTGATTTCACCTTTGCAGCATCTCTAAGAATGTGCCCCCTTTTCTTCTCTGACATTGAGCCCTTTTAAGCCATCACTGGAAACCTTCCCCAAACCCTTTTAATTGCAGTGACTTCCCTTTGAAAATTTCCTTTTTATCTTCAGTATAGCCTGATTTGTATGTATTTGCTTGGATGTCTGCACATTTGATTATAAGGTGTTTGAGGGTAGGGACTGTCTTTTACTTCTTTTATATTGCTAGTGATGATGACAGTCTAGGAGCTTAATAAATGGTTAGTTATCATTATTACTAGGCAATGGGGAAGGGAGGCACTACTGGCTGAAGGGATCAGGAAGGACTTCCTTTAGAAAATGGGATTTGAACTAGACTGAGGAATTCAAAGAGGCAAATGTGTTGTGCAGGAATTCCAGGCATGGCTCCTGATAACCAGAGCAAAGGTGAAAGCCCCCCAGGATGGTGCCCCTATGGGAGGATCAGCAAAGAGGAGGCTCTCTGGTTGGCCTGTGGGTGCCTTAATGTATAACCAGGCTGGAAAGGTAGATTGGGGTCAAATTTCAAAGGGCTTTAATTGCCAAACAGAGGAGTTTGTATTTAATCCCAGAGGCCACAGGGAACCACTAGAGTATATTTAGTCAAGGAATAACAGGGTCAACTCTGTGCTTAAGAAAATCACTTTTAACTGTTTCATTGATTCTCTGCAAACTAACCTATATATATATATATCTTGCTTGGGGCAACAAGGTGGTCCAGTGGCTAGAACACCAGATTTGGAGTCAGCAAGATTTATCTTTTGGAGTTCAAATTTGATATCAAACACTGTATGATCCTGAGCAAGTCATTTGTTTACCTCAGTTTCCTCATCTGTCAAATGAGTTAGAGAAGAAAATGGCAAATCACAAAGATATCTTTACCAAGAAAACCCCAAATGGAGTCACAGAGAGTCAGGCAAGACTGAAAAACTTTGGTTGTCCATGCTTGTGTGCATGCTGTCTTTCCCATCAGACAGGAGGAGCAGTGATTGTCTTTTTGCCTTTCCAAAGCACTGAGAGTGAAGTTTTTGACTGATTGTAGGATGGACTGAAGTAAGTAGACATTTGAGCCAGAGAGACCAATCTGCAGTCTATAGAAGTAGTCTGAGTCACAGGCCATAGAGGCCTGAGGGTCCCTCCTGGAGATGGAGATGGAGAGAAGGGTCACATTTCTCGAAGTGGGGACAAGCAGTTTATAGAGTGATTAGATTTGTTGGGTCGGAAGGGGATAATAAGTACAATCAGGACAATGATAAGATAATAAATGGTTCTGAAAGCAATAATGGTTTTGGTCATGGAAATGACATTAAAGAAGGCATATTACCACGGCCTCACCTTTGGCCCTGCAGTGGAGCCCCTCTGATATCTGAAGGTTTTATCTGCTCCTTTTAGCTCCCTGAGGGCAGGGACTCTCTCTCTTTTTCCTATTGGTATTTGTAGAGTTTATCACAATGCTTAACTCATGGCTGGCACTAATTTTTCACTCAAGCCATTGAAACTGCTAGGATTGCATTCCTAGAAGTGGTGACCTAGAAAGAAACAGGGCTGTTCAGAAGAGAAATAGCTTTAGGGGAGAGACAACAATGTTAGGCAGGTTGTACAGAGAGGCGGAAAGAGAGAGAGAGCAGGGGAAGGGATACTGAGAGAGAGAGAAAGACAGACAGACAGAGAAGAGAAAGAGTGAGAAGAATGATGCATTCTATGGAAGGGAATAGTCTACTACTGTCCCTGGGCGGTAGGGCCCAAGGGGCGGGGGGGGGGGGGGGGGGGGTTAGGGAGGGAAGGTCCAATAATGGAAAAGTAGGAAGGAGCTAACTGATGGAAAATTTTGAACATCAAGCAAAATATTTTGTATTTGCTCCTGGAGGTAGCAGGGAGCCACAGAAATTTATTGAGTAAGGAAGAGTAGAATGGTCAGACCTATAATTTAGGAACCACCTTGATGGCTGAATTATGAATGGTCTGAAGTGGGGCGAGATCTGCGGCAAGCCGACCAACCAGCAGATCACTGCAGTGGAGTAGATTTGGGAGGCAAATTTAGGGTTAGGGTTAGAGATAAGGATTTAGGGGCAGGCGGTAATAGCATCAGAGGAGAGAAAGGGAATTTAAGATGTCTAGAGGATACTGAATTTGAGATGACTATTAGGCATGAGATTATTAAGATGGTCTGAAATTGAATCATCAGCACAGAGATGATAACTGAATCCATAGGAGCCAATGAGGATCACCAAATGAAATCACAGGGAAAAGAGAAGAACATCTGGAGATAACCAGGATTAGTTTGAAGCTGCAGCATAGGACAGGGAGGAGTGGTCAGAGAGCTAGGTGGCAAGAGAGAGAAAGGAGAGAGACAGAGAGAGGATGTGAAAGACTATAGATGTCAAGAAGGATGAGAATTGAGGAAAAAGTCAATAGATATCAGCAATCACAAGCCTTTGACTTGTGTGTAGATCACAATGCAATGTATCAAGTCCTCAAAGAGAAGGCAGAAGAAGATTATTACTGGTCTCTCTTTAAAGGTTTTGCAAGGCAATGGGGTTAAGTGGTTTGCCCAAGGCCACATGGCTAGGTAATTATTGAGTGTCTGAGGTCTGATTTGAACTCAGGTCCTCCTGACTCCAGGGCCGGTGCTCTATCCACTGCACCACCTAGCCACCCCTTCTTACTGGTCTCTTGAAGAATGCATGTAGGCCAAGAAGCAACAATTAGAACTATATGTGAAGGGCAGCTAGGTGGCACAGTCAGGAGTACCTGGGTTCAAATCCGACCTCAGACACTTAATAATGACCTAGCCGTGGGGCCTTGGAAAAGCCATTTAACCCCACTGCCTTGCAAAAACTTAAAAAAAAAAACTATATGTGGAACACCTGACTGGGTTAAGATTGGACAAGGAGCAGGACAAGCCTGCATGTTGTCATCTAATTTATTTAACATACTCAGAGCACATCATGCGACATGGAGATGAATCAAAAACAGAAATTAAGGCTGCCAGGAGAAACAGCAACAATCTGATGACAGCACACTGGCAAAAAGTAAAGAGGATGGGGCGGCTAGGTGGCACAGTGGATAAAGCACTGGCCCTGCAGTCAGGAGTACCTGGGTTCAAATCACTTAATTACCTAGCTGTGTGGCCTTGGGCAAGCCATTTAACCCCATTTGCCTTGCAAAAACATAAAAAAAAAGTGAAGAGGAATGAGGAAACCTCTTGATGAGGGTAAAAGAAGAGCGTTTGTACAAAGTGCTTCAAACAACAAAACCCTAAATTTTTGGCAACTACTCCCATCACTTCCTGGGTAGTAAAGGGAGAGGAAATGGAGGCAGTGTCAAATTTTATATTCTTGAGCTCAAAGATCAATACAGATGGCCACTGTAGCCATGAAATTAAAAGGCACTTGCTTCTTGGAAAGAAAAATATGGCAAATATGAATAGTTCCCTAAAATGTAGAGACAGCAAGGCGATCAATCAGCCAATACTCGAAGGACTTAATTCAGGTTGTTCACTGAAGGATCAAAGTCCAAGGCTGAAACTTAACTGCTTTGGCTGAATAATAAGGGGGAGGCTCATTGGAAAAACCTCAGATGCCGGGAAAGACTAAAGACAAAAGAAAAAGGGAGAGGCAGAGGATGAGAGTATCATGGAAACAAAGAACATGAGCTTGGACAGACTTTTCTCTAGATTTCTGAAACCTGGCACTCATAGTTCTTTCATTTCCAGGCTCTCAAACTGGCCCCTCATCCTCATATCACCCCCTTCCAGGTGGGCACTTCCCAGCTCCTCTCTTGGTTTTCTTCAGGACCTGAAATGCTATGGTCTGTGGTTATGAAGAGTTGAAAATGTCTAAACTACTGAACAACTGCAAGGAATGTGAGGTGTTTGGCTTCCACAGAATGGAAGGGGAGATTGCTGGTTTACATTACAAAGAGTGCAACCTCCATGCAGATATGTGAGTGTAATGTAGAAGAAATGACCCTGACCAATCATTGAGCTGAGTGAGGTTTCCACAGCAGACATTAAGCCTCCTTATCCAGGGAGAAGGCAAAAACTAGCTTCAGCTCCTCAGGGGCTGACCTGGAGGACATGTCCTTGGTCCTTGTCCTTTGTCCCTGCTCAATGAGGTTCACATATATTACTAGATACTCTCCCGAGCTCATTAGTATAATAACCAGGGCAGGGAAAGCATTAAAAGAGAATAGTATGGGGTAAGGGTTATTAATTAGATTGTAACCCTGACCAACGACTGGCACAGAGGAACAAGCATGTAAGTCTGAACATGTCATAATTCAGGGTGTTTTCTCACTAGGACAAATGGCCCTCTGCAGAGTTTATTAATAAAAGTTATTTTAATCACTCTGGACTAAGTATTTATAATTACGAGCCCTTGATAACAACAACAAAAATGACAAAATCTGTAGTAACTTTGGACAACATAGGAAAGAAGAGGAAGAAGTTGGAGCACTCCTAGAGGCAGGATTTCCAGGTAGGATGTATTAATATATTGAACTGGGAAATGAGGAAGGAATGAACAAGACCAGTGGAAGTAGGAGGTAGAAGTCACCAGGATTTGGCAATTAATTACCTGAATGGAGAACAGGTGCCAAAAAGGACTTCCAACTTTTTATCCAAAATAACTAGATGGTTTTTTTTACCATCAATAGAAATAGAAAAAGAAAGTGGATGGGGAATGGGCTGGGGAATTATGGCAAGTTTGGACATGTTAAGTTTGTGTATGATTCAGATGGAGATGAAGAAATTGCAAGATCAGCTCAGGGGAGCAGTTGGCTACGGAGATGAATAATGAAGAGAATGGTAAGTATTTAAAGTTTGCAAAACACTTTACATGTTACTCCACTGGATCCTCACAACAACTTTGTGAAGTAGGTCCTATTATTATCCTCATTTTACAGATGAGCAAACTGAGGATGAGAGATAAAAAGGACCTGTAGAGACTTGTAGACCAAGTGTCTGAAGCAGCATCTGAACTCAGGTTTTCCTGAGTCTTGACCTGGACATTACCTCTTACACCACCTGCTGGATAAAAAGATGTATGAGTCATAAAGCTGGAGCAATTTTGAGATGGAAGATGCCATTAAATGCCACCTCCTCATGTTGCAGAGGAAAAAAAAACTGGGGCCTTAAAGGAGTTAGATGATTTATTCAAGGTTCACACAAAAAGTAAAAGATTGAAGCCAGGGCATGAGAGCTCTTTCCACTACCCATTACTTGGAGAGGTCATACCTTGAAGCCAGGAGGACCAATGGGAGGAGATGAAGACCAAGAGAGAAGCTTGGAGGTGCCCACCTGTAAGGGGGGGGGGTGATATGAGGATGAGGGGCCAGTTTGAGAGCCTGGAGATGAAAGAACCATGAGTGCCAGGTTTCAGAAATCTAGAGAAAAGAAGGAATGAAGAAGGGGATTGGATGCCTACATCAGGTGACCAGGAGATCAAAGAAAACCTAAAAACAACTAAAGGTTTTAGTTCCAAGGAAGGAAGTCCTTCAGAAGTTTGAGTGAAGTAGATTCAACATTCTTAGAATGATAAAAAGGGAAACTAGATTTTTCTGAGATTAAGACTGAGGCGCCCCAGGTCATTGGGGAAGACAAGTAAAAAAGATTGGAAGAGAGTTGGCCACCAAGTGAGGAAGAATTGGTTCCATACACTGACCCTGGGTGAGTCACTTCAATCAATGGATAATCAAACAACAAACATTTCTTAGGCTCCTGTTGCAGGACACTCACTGTGCCAAGCCTCGTGGATACAAAAAGGGACAAAAGCCAGTCCCTGCCCTCAAGAAGTTTATAGTCTAGTGGGAGAGACAACATGCAAAGAAATCAATAGAAATGGAGCTATACACAGGAGAAATAGGAAATCATTAACTAATTGGAATGGGGGGAGTAAGCAAGATGGTGCATGTATAATCTAAATTGTCAGTGCAGAAATACTTAGCAACAAGGCTTTGACAGTAGGTCAAAGTTACCCTGTCACTCAAAAATGTAGGCTATCAGCTATGCAACCATACTTCCTGTGGACCCCAAAGACTTTGGTTTCCCAAAACTGCATCGTTTATGGTTGGAACTAGAATGCTATCTGATGGGCTTATGCTTCAGACTTTTGTCCTTGATGAATGAAATCATTCTTGGCAAATGCTTTCCTCTGTGGTCCTTCTCCTTCAGGTCCAAGTATTTCACCTCTAGCAGTATAATAGCAATGCCTCCAGTCATGCCTCTTGACCATGGCTCCAGTTTGCTGAAAACTAACAAAATACAACTGGGGTCCTATTCCATTATTCCTAGCTCGGGTATCCAGGCCACTAGGGCCTGCTTGGAACACTAATTTTTTTTTCAAAGTAAAAGCTTCTGGTAACCTCATCACCATAAAATTGCTGTACTGATGATTAGTTCAAGTGACCAACAATAAAAGTTCATCTCTATAGAAATCAACTTTGCCCATTGTGGGAAAACCCATGACCCTGAGATTACCAGTCCCGTGCTCTACCAATGAGCTAGTCTGGTGACTGGATATTAGACACTGTATTTGGAGACAGGAAAAACACTTACTGACTGACCCTGGCCAAGTCATAGTGTGGTGGATCAAGTGCTGGTTCTGGAGGCAGGAGGACCTGAGTTCAAATGGGGCTTCACAGATACCTAACACTTAGCTGTGTGACCTTGGGCAAGTCACTTCACCCTGATTATCTCAAATTTGGGGCTATGTTCAGTCAATCATTCTGACTCTCATCTGACCACTGGACCCAGAGGGCTCTGGAGAGAAGGTGAGGCTGGTGACTTAGCACAGCCTCCCCTCCCTCTGATCCCAGTCATGTTCTTGTCATGGCATCACCTCCTGGATATATCATGGTCTTTGAAGATAGAGGACAAACATCAGCATCCTCATCACCATAGAAATTCCCATGCTGATGACTTAGACCATTGAGAGATAGGTTTGTTTGCCGTAACGTCTCAAATCTGTCGCCAAAAATACCACATCCTCTGCACAGTGTCACTCTTTAGCACATCTGAACTGAACCTAGATCATCATCAGTTCCTGTTTCCTATACAAATAGGTCCCAGGGGTAGATGGTTCTGGAAGAGGCAGTGAGAAGGGCATCTGCATAATGTTCTCTTCACTTTAATCAATACGATGTGCAAGTCATACTTGATGTCATAGTATTCTATGATTGTGAAAGACAATAACAAGGAAGACAGCAACACCCACAAGTCTTTATCTGATTGCCCCCTGTCTCGGGGGGGAGGGGATAGGAGAAAAATTGGCATTTCAAAATTTTACAAAAATATGAAAACTGGGAAAAATACTATTAAGATTAAAAAAAAATACTAGGGGCGGCTAGATGGCATAGTGGATAAAGCACCGGCCCTGGAGTCAGGAGGACCTGGGTTCAAATCCGGTCTCAGACACTTAGTAATTACCTAGCTGTGTGGCCTTGGGCAAGCCACTGAACCCCCTTTGCCTGGCAAAAACCTAAAAAAAACAAAAAAAGATTAAAAAATACCAGTAGTATTAAAATACTATTAAGAGTAAAAAATACTAATATTAAATACTAATAAATACTAATAAATACTACTAATACTAATAAAAATACTAATGGTATTAAAAATACTACTAAGATTAAAAATACTAATAGTATTAAAACTACTATTAAGATTAAAAACACTCATAGCATTAAAAATACCATTAAGATTAAAAAGAAAAGAAAAAAGAGGGATAAAAGAGGGATAAAAGAAGGCTTCCCGTGGAAGGGAGGATTTTAGTGGGAACTTAAGGCAATCCAGGGACATCAGTCTTTACCCATTCAGTGTAAATAATGTGTTTTCAAAGTTTGACAGGAAGGTGGTTTAAAGGAGAGGGAGAGTCGAGGGCGGGGGCCGGGGGCCGGGGGGCCGCGGCTCGCGGTGACGTAATGGCACAGGTCCGGGACATCACCTGAGCGGGCAGGGCGGGCACCAGGCGTTCCTGCAGGCCCGGGAGGGCCCAGGGCTGGCGGGACGCCGCCGCTCGGCCTAATTCCAGACTCTTGGGGTGCCACCACACCCCCTCGTCACGGGGTGCGGATAATTAGAGGAGAGCCGGGGCTTCTGTGGCCGGCGTGGGGGCCCCGTTTCTGCCTCTGACCCGCCCGGGTGCACCCCGCCCCACCCCATGGAAAGGGGGAGCGGCCAGCCTGGCGAGGCCGAGCGGTGCCCGGGACCCCCGTCTAGGCCCCGAACCCAATAGCGGGGGGGGGGGGCCAGGACGCCGCCCCTCCCTAGAGTTGGGGGAAGGGTCCCGGAGGGGCAGCGGGAGCATCCGGGGCTTGGCCCGGGCCGGGCCTCCGGGAGCTCCGCGGCCGCCTCACCCCGCCCCCTGGCGGCCGGGCCGGCCACGTGCGGGCCGGGAGGGGCGGGGCCTGCTGGGCGGGGCGCCTCCGGTGAGTGGGCCGGGCCTGCGGGGGCGGGTCAGGGGCGGGGCCTGCTGGGGGCGGGGCGCCGCCGGTGAGTGGGCCGGGCCTGCGGGGGCGGGGCCTACAGGGGGCGGGGCGCCGCCGGTGAGTGGGCCGGGCCGGCGGGGGCGGGGCCTGCTGGGGGCGGGGCGCCGCCGGTGAGTGGGCCGGGCCGCGCCGGGGCGGGGCCTGCTGGGGGCGGGGCCGGCGCCCGGGGCCCCCGCGGCCCGGCCCAGCGCGGCAGAGCCCGGCGCGGCGCCCGGGGAGCGAGCCCATGCCCGCGCCGCCGCCGCCCGCGCCGCTGCCGCTGCTGCTGGGCGCCACGCTGGGCTTCCGGGCCGCGCTGCTGCTGCTGCGCCGCCTGCCGCTGCCGGCCCACGTGCGGGGCCACCCGCTGCGCACCTGGCGCTGGCACAACCTGCTGGTGTCGCTGGCCCACTCGGTGCTGTCCGGCCTGTGGGCGCTGCTGTGGTGAGTGGGGGCGCGGGGGGCGGGGGGCGGGCCGCGGGGGGGCGGCGGTGCGGGATTCCCAGAGCCCCTCCCCCCGCAGCGTGTGGCAGAGCCCCGAGATGCTGGTGGAGGTGGAGACCGCCTCGTCCCCGTCCGGCTACCTGCTCGTCTGCCTGTCCACAGGTGGGTGCGGCGGGGCGGGCCGGGGCGGCGGGGCGCGGGGCGCGGCCGTGCCCGCCGCCCTCACCCGGCTCTCCGCTGCCCAGGCTACTTCCTCCACGACTCGGCGGACATCGTGCTGAGCGGGCAGAGCCGGGCCTCCTGGGAGTACCTGGTGCACCACGTGCTGGTGAGTGAGGCCCCCTCCCCGGGAGCCGGACTGGCCGGTTAGGGGAGCACCCGCGCCCCCGGGAGGCGCCCTCCCGTCCGACTGGGCCTGCCGGCTCCCCCTGCCTGGGAGGGGCCCTGCCCACCGGCCCCGAGGGCACGGCGTGGGCAAGGCCCGGGTTATTTTCCATCATAGACAATCAGGACTCCACAGGAAACGAGCTCTCCAGAAACGAGGTGAACAAATCCCAATCTATACACACACTTTCTGGGGAAGATCCCTGGCCCTGGAGTCAGGAGGACCTCAGTTCCAATCCAGCCTCAGGCACTTAACAATTGCCTGGCAAGTCGCCGATTCCCACGGCCTTAAATAAAATTTAAAAAATAGGCAGCTGAAGCCCCCTCCCTCTTTAGATCAAGAGCCTTCCACCTTTTGTCCCACCTGAACTTAAAATGTAAAACTTCCCAGAATTGTCTTTCCTGCTCTAGGCCATCTCCGCCTTCGTCTCGGGCATCTTCAAGGGCAGCTTTGTGGCCGGCGGGGTGCTGACCCTCTTCGTGGAAGTCAGCAACATCTTCCTTACCATGAGGATGATGATGAAGCTCAGCGACAACCAAGGCGGCCTTTTCTACCGAGTCAACAAGTACATCAACTTGGTCATGTACTTCTTCTTCCGCCTGGCCCCGCAGGCCTACCTCACCAGCTTTTTCCTCCAGTACTGGGGGCAGATGACACAAGGTGCCTTCCTACTCAGCATCCTGCTCATGCTGGACCTGATGATTCTCATCTACTTCTCACGCCTCCTGCGCTCAGACTTCTGCCCAGAGAGAGCTTCCCTTCGGCCTAACAAAGACAAGTTTCTGACTGAATAAGTCCAGTTTGGGGACTTGTACCTTCGAAGAAGCTTTAAAAACAAAGAGCACACTATCTGGAAATCCTTTTTCGGAAGCCAATAATTGTCTTAATGCTGGGTGTGTTAGGTTGGGAAAGACTCCCTGTCAGAAACAAGGTTCCTGTAACAATGCTCAGCAGCCCACCTGCAGATACTCCTAACAACCCATACAAGGAATACAGATTTTACTACTATGCTATTTGCAGCTTACTGCTAGGGAGCTAGGTCAATAGCCATACTTTCTTCCTTGGGAAAATAAAGTTAACTTTGTACTGACTCTTCAGGGTCATGATTTCTCTCCCATAATCCTGGAGCTAGAGGCCCTCCAGATTTCAAGGCGCAGACTTCTCTAGGGCCTGGGAGGCTGAAGCAGGCCTCTCCCCTCCTCCCTTGGCTCAGGGCCCAGGGCTCTCCTGCTTTTCTTCCTCCCTCTGGATTGGAGAGGAGCTGTGGTTCTTCCCTCCTCCCACCATTACCCTCCTGGGAGCAATCAGTCAGGCACAGAGAGGGCACTGTTTAAGCAACCTTAAGTACAATGGCTTTGGCTTGAAGGGACAGGGCCACCAATTTCTGCAGGAAGTATGATTGTAGCCAGTGAGGAAGTGGTCCAGGTAGTTAACCTGTCACAAAAGGCAAGCCCTGACCCACACCCGGGCAACCAAATGGGAAGCAAGCTAGACATACACCCCCCCTTCAGAGAGATGACAAGTACAAACATCCTGGAAAACTTTTTTATTGTGGGTGAAGAATCAGGGCAGCTGGACAGTTTAGATGATTCCAATCTGAAAAGCAAAGTGAAATAGTGTAACTAAGAACCTCCCAGGTCAGGCAGCCCCATCCCAGGCCTGTTGGGTGCAATCAGCCAATCTCTTCAAATTCATCACCAAGCTCAGGCTTTGGTCACTCATTCTGATTTCATCACTGCACCGGAGGAGGAGTGAATGAGGTGGGGATGGGGCCTTTAAGACTCACCTTATTGGCAACATCTAAAGCATCATAGTCTGGGGCAAGCCGGACGTAGGCCTTCTTCTCTCCATCAGGCCTAGGACAGAAAAAGGGACCTTAGCACCTCTCTCCCTGAGTCTGTCCCCCTCTCCCCTTTCTTTCTGCCTGTATCTCATGCATCAGTGGTTCCTTTGTTAGCATCATTTTTCTCTGTAAAATGATATTTTCCATCATTTGCATGAATATTGGAAACAGGGTTCAAAAGAAGTCTCAAAAATGGGAATAATGGTAACCTGTTTTTAGTGCCCAATAGGATCATTTGCCTTTCCTTTCTTACTTGAGAATTTCCTCATTATTCCACCCAACATTATGCAATATTGAAATCCCAAGGGTGAAGATAGGAACCCCCCCCCATACCCTGGAACTTTTTGGAGGCATTAAGATGTTAGGATCAAATTTTAGGGCCCACCCATTTTCCCTTTGGTATCTTATAGAAAAAAGAGTTCCCTTACTGCTGGCAATTCTGAGCTCACCGTATCAGTGTGTTGACCTTGGCCACATCAATGTCATACAGCTTCTTTACGGCCTGCTTGATTTGGTGTTTGTTGGCCTTGACGTCCACGATGAAGACCAGGGTGTTGTTATCCTCAATCTTTTTCATAGCAGACTCCGTGGTCAGAGGGAACTTAATGATGGCATAGTGATCAAGCCTAGGGAAGGAAAATAGGCAGCACATGGAGATAACAAGGCTCCTAAAATCAGGAGCACAGGGGACTCCTTAAATCAACTAAGCAAAAGGAAATACTATTTCTTTGTGTACAAAAAGATCCATATCAACTGGGGTAGCTTGCTTCAGGGGAGGCAGGGTGCATCAGACACTGAGGATACCAATCACTTTACTCAGACTTTGGTCGCTATAGATATCATCATCTACACCCTGAAAGCTGAGAACTTGTCCTGAGGAGGAACCTCAGCCCCACTTGGGAGGCTCCTTTCCATTCAGATTGATTCACTGTACAAGCTGCTGTGGAAAAGACAACAGTATCTTGTAAACTGACTTCAATGTGTGGGGAGAGCCCCGACTCCATCAGTCTGGCTCCTGAGTTACCTAAGACAATGGAATATGCCTGAAGCCGGGACCCCAGCGGGCTGCCCTGAGGCTGCCCAGCGGCCTCGGGGCCCTGCTGTCCCCCCGCCCAGGAGCCCCAGCTCTCCCCCCACCCTCCTAGGGCTCCCCAGTGGCCCACTTGTTTCTCCGGGGGGCACTTTTCCGCGGGTATTTTGGCTGCCTGCGAAGCCTCAGCGTCTTGGGTCTCCGGAAGGTGGGCGAGGTTCGGATCTTCTTCTTCTTGTGGCTGTGGACGCCCTTCAACACCGCCTTCTTGGCCTTCAAGGCCTTGGCCTTGGCTTCTGTCTTGGGGGGGGCGACGGCTTGGGGACAGAGAAAAGGGCGTCAGTGCGGGGCCGCCCCGGGGTGCGGGGCGCCTGTCCGGGCCGGCCGGGGCCGCCCGCTGGCCTCAGCGGTTCCTTTGCAGACATCAGGGCTCTCAGGAAGGCCGTAGAGTTGCATCACTGGCAGGAGCAGCGCGTCCCCTTGGGTCGGGGCCCTGGGTCTGGGCTCCAGTCCCGGGGTGGTCCGAGGCCCAACCAAGCCCCGATCGGAGCTGCTGGGCGCGGGGGGCCCGGGGCTCAGATCCGGCCCCCCGGGAGGTCGGCGGCAGGCGGGGGGCGGCTCCACGGGCCGCGCTTCCTCCCGCCGGCCCGGCCCACGTGGGCCGCCCGAGCCGGGGCCTCGGTGTCCGCGGCGGGCCCGGGCGCGGCCGGCCGCAGCTTCCCCGGCCCCCGCCGAGCCCGCCCGCCCGGCCCCGGCCCCGACGCCGGCGCCGCCCCGGGCCCTCGCCGGGCACGGCCGGCCACCTACCTTCCTTCTTGGCCTTCGGCGCCATCTTGGGGGAAAGGGTCTTCCGCGCTGCTTCTCACAGGCTTATAGCGCTCGCTCTCGCTCACACCTCGCGAGACTTGAAGCCTCCGTAAAGGACTGTGGGAAAGAGTCCGAGACTGAGGGAAGCGGGAGGACGGCTGAAGTAGGGAAAAGCCGACGCAAGGCCTTTCGGGATTAGTAGTTCCAATTCCTCCTCAATCCCGGAAGGAGGAGGGACAAATTGAGCATGCGCTCATCCAGCCCGAAGCATCCTGGGAAACGTAGTTTGTGGCAGACACGTGGTGGGCGGATTGGGGTCTCCCGGAGAGCTCACGTCGGAGATGCTTTGCTTCTCTGCTTCTTCTAGGCGGGTAGAGGGGCGGCAGTCGGGGAGACCGAGGGCATAGGAGTTGCGAGCGGGGTCTGAGCCTCGATCCTTGAGGGCAAAGACTCTTCTGGTCACTCCGTCTCTAGGAGCAAGCCGTCAATCACGCCCGTCATTTATTAAGCTTTACACTGTGGCAGGCGCTAGACACCCCAAGACCGGCTTCTGCGGGGGGCGGTCGGGTTCCGGGCCCCGCGCCTTTAGCGCCGAGGATCCCAAAGCCCCCCCCGTGGAAGTGACGCACCCAGAATTCTCCCTCTAGGCTCTGTGCCCTCGCCCGCTCTTGCCCAGCTTCTCATGGACGTGCCTGAAACTTAGAAGATGTCGGATCGGAATGAGGGGTGACACCAGAGATGGAGGATGCAGCGGGGGGGCAGACCCGGGGGAAGCCGGGGCGCGAATGCCGCCCCGAGGGAAGGCAGGGGCTCTACGTGGCCAGACCCAGCCCAAGACCCTAGGGGAACGGATTTACTGGCGTCGAGCAAAATCGGAGGCGAAATGGAGGCCGAGAGCTGGAGACCCTCCCCACGGAGCCGGAGGGGGGGGGTGGAGACCCTCCCCGCGGAGCCGGGGGTGGGGGGGAAGAGTGGCCCCGAGAGCCTCCGAGTTTGTCCGTCACCCCGAAAACGGTGGGAAGCGCGGCGCAACGCTCCGTTTCCTCCCGCGGCTCCTCCCCACATCCCCTGCCCCATGCTGAGCCCTGTGGACCCCCGCCCCGCGTTGCCCTGGATTGCGCCCAGTTTCCTCCCTCTCCAGGACCGGGAGGGCCTTGGACAGCCCCCGGGAAGGAGGCTCGGGATGCAGAAGGGGGGCACCCGCACCTCCAGCTCCCCCCAAAGACGAGGAGCCCAGGGGCTGGCCGTGCCCCTACGTGCCTCCGCCGAGTCCTCCTGGGCCACGGAACCAGGGAGGGAAGGCAGAAACTCGGGGCCGCCCTCGGCCCTAGGGAGCCGCGTTGGGGGCGTCCTCCCCAGTCCCCCCAAAGTTCCCGTGCCCTGGCCTCCCAGACGTCATCCTGTGAAGAGAGGAGGGGGGGCGCGTGGTTAACGGGTGGAGAGGGGGCCCCGGGGCGGGCACACGCAAGGCCACGGCCACGCGTGCACCAACACGCGCACAGACACGTAGGCGCGAACACATTACAGACACCCCCAGGCTGTTGACTTTGTATCCCCGCTGCTTCGGGATCAGCGGACTGACTGTCTCCCCCTCCTCCCCCTCCAGCCCCCTGGCAGCCTGGGTGAGTCGGAGCAGAGGCGCCGCCCCTCGGCCCCGCGCCCCCCTCTCTCCCCTCCCCGCCCCTCCCCCCGCTCCACAAGTTTCTCCCTCGCCGCCCAGGCCGGCCTAGCCCGCAGCCCCGCGCTCTCTGGGTCCCTAGGTAAGGTCCCCCCCATCCACTTGGGGAGCCGCCCGCAGCTATTTGGGGGACCGAGTCCAGGCAGATGGGCGGGGGGCGCCAGGGGGGAGCAGCGGGAGAATCGGGTAGAGGAGGGGTGAGGATGGGGGCGGGGTGGGGGCCACGCTCCCATCCTGGAATTTCCGGGGATCGGGTTACACGTGGAGCCCCGCGGGGACGGGGAGCAGCGGGCCGAGCTGCTCAGGAAAGAGAGCCCGGGGGTGGGGAGCCGGGGATGGCGGCTTCGAGCCCCGACTCCGACGCTTACCTGCGTGGCCTGAGCCAGATCACCTAACGGGCCCGGTCCCCCCCTCCCCCGGCTTTCCGCCTCTACAAAATGGAAGGAATTGGGCTTCTCAAACCCCTTCCAGTGGGAACTAGGATCGTCCGCCCTGCCTTTGTGCCCTCCCTCTCGGCCGCCCGGGCCGGGAGGGCCGCTCCCCCGGATTCTTCAGAGCCCTGGGGTGCCCGAGGGACTCCCCCTCATCCCAGAGTTTAGAGCGTTTGTTCCCTCGGCATTCCCAGCCTCCACAGACACGGCTGCCATGGCGCTGCCATGGCACTGGACGGGCCCTGCCCCCCAGAAGCTTACCCTCTCCTCCAAGTCACCATGTGACAGTGCAGTCCCTGCCATCCTCGCCTTGGGAGGGTCTTCCCCAAGTCCCCGCTAGGGTGGATTCGATTTGGATGGGGGGGAGGTTCTCCCCCAGCTCCCAGGGTATCGCTATCTTGGCACTCCTTACCCCCCAGGAGTGAGATTACCTGTGGGCCAGAAATGAGTGGGCATTGAACCAGGGACTTGTCACTGGGGTGAGATCCAAGGTGCTGCCTCTCCTGATCCCTCTCCCACCACTCAGGTTCCAAACCTCCCCTCCCCCATCTCTAGGAGGTAATTCAGAGGAGAGAGGATGAACATCCTGGCTCCAGTGCGCAGGGACCGGGTCCTGTCTGAGCTGCCCCAGGTAGGTACCCGAGGCGCCACTCTGTCACCGCCCCTCTTGGCTTGGTTGGGACCCAGGTTGAATGTTCTGTGGTCAGGCCCAGTGGACAGAGCTCCTGCTTCCCTGCTCTCCACTGCAGTGGATGTGTGGGAGGGGAGGGAATAAAGGCCAACCACTCCTAGGTTCCCCAGCCTGTCTTTTGGGTGGGGCTGCCTCTGGAGCTCAGGTACCAGCCAGCCTGCCCAGGTGGCTCACTTCTGGCTGCTTGGCCTGCTTCTGGGTGGTCCAGACCAGCCCCTGAGCATGGGTGAGGAGGGTGTAGTCTCCTCCTAGCTGCTTCTCTCCCTCCCCTCCCCCTGCACCCATTTCAGTGCCTAAGGAAGGAAGCTGCCCTCCACTCCAGTAGAGCCTTCCACCCTCGGGTCAGCAGCGCCTGTCAGGAACAGAGGACAGGCACCGTGGGGTGAGTGATGAACTTTGAGTGTGGTGGTCAGGGATGCTCACAGGGCCAAGGAAGGATGAACACAATAGTGGGAGTGAACATAGGGCTAAGGGGTGGGCCTGAGGACAGTGGTGATTCAAAAAGGGATGAAACAGGCTTAGAGTGAACCAAAGAAAAACATTGAACATCCAACATCAGGTATAAAGCCCTGTATCTGGAGTCAGGACAATCCTCAAGTTCAAATCTAGCCTCAGACATTGATTAGCTTGGTGCCCTTGGACAAGTCACTTAATCTCTCCCCCTCAGTTTCCTTAACTGCAAAATGAGATAACAATAGCACCAATTCTCCCAGTGGCTGTGAGGATCAAATAAGATTAGTAATGCTGGGACTGGGAAGCCTGAGAGGCCAGAAGGCAGAGATGAGGAAAAAAGTTCTGGATATGTGGGACAACCAATGACAATGGTCAGCTCAGGGACATAGGAGAGTCCTGTGTGGGGAACAGCCACTGTGAGTAGCTCACTGTGTCACTGGATCACAGAGAATGTGTTTGTGGGAGTGGGATTGGGGTGGAAGGAATGGGGGGGATGGAATACGAGGGGGCTAGCTATAAAAACCTTTACAAGCCACTCAGAGGATTTGGTATTTGATTCTGTGAATCAGGGCTGTCCAAAATTTGACCTGCAGTGCAATTTCATGCAGCCGCCCCCTGTGAGTTTACTAAATGCTTTAGTAAACGAAGCTGAGCTACCACAGAGCTCTCACTGACAAATCAAAATATATTGTGTATTGTTTCAATAAAAAAAAATTTAAAAGAAAGGTTGGGCAGCCCATACTGTAGGTGATAGGGAGCCACTGGAGTTTTTGGAATGGAGGAGTGACATGTTCAAACCTGCCCTTTGGGAAGATCATTTTGAGAGTTGTGGCAGATGGGCTGGAGTAGGGAGAGATTGGAGGCAGGGAGACCAATCAACAGACCTTTGCAAGAGTTCAGATGTGAGGTGATGAGTGCTTGGATGACAGGGGTAGTGTCAGGGCATATTTCTATGCAGGAGATGTTATGAAGGAAGAATAGAACTGACATCTGATTGGATATGGGCAGATGAGAGAGAAGAGATGTTGAAGATGACACCTCTCTTTAACAGAGAGGATAGTATTGTCCTATACAATAATAGAGATGTTAGGGGAAAGATGAGTTCAGTTTGGGACATGGAAAGTGTAAGATGCCAATTTGAGATATCCAATAGAGAATTAAGGATGGGAGAATGGAGGTCAAGAAAGAGGTTAGGGCTGGAAAACTAGATCTGAGATTCATCTGCATAGAAATGATCATTGAATCCCTGGGAGTTACCATCTTAAAATTATTCCTAGGATATTTGTAGAGAGATCCTACAACCATAACACCACATATACAAATCATTACACATAGACATGTTTCCTGCAGAAAAATATATACATATTCATATATATGACAAATGAAGACACTGTAGGTTAAATCATTTTAATTTCTCACAAAAATGACCTCTCTGGCTGGGAAATGACTTTATCTACAGGCTTACTGGGGAAGAGGGTGAACAATCCCAGAAAAGGACTGTGGTCCTGAAACTCTATCCCTTAACTGTGTCACTTCAAGGATTATTATTGTGGGGGGAGGAATAAGAACAGGTCAATCCACCCACTTCACAATTTGTGGTGCTGGATGGTTCCTTCTCAGGTCTATGGGATAGACTCCTCCCCAACCCTCACCCCAGCCTGGACAGGGAGACTTGGGAGGCCTGGCATCCATGATATGCTTGTCTTGGACTTCCTCCAGAAATTCCTTCTTTCCTATGACCCCTTCCCTCCCCTCTTTAGGAACCGGAGTAGACAAGATTGCTTCTGGAAGAACAGGGAGTAGTGGATGGTGCTAACCACCTTCTTCCTCTCAGTAGGTTTAAGATCTCCAAGGTCATTGTTGTAGGGGACCTATCTGTGGGGAAGACCTGCCTCATTAACAGGTGAGAAATAAGGGGAAGCTGTGGAGAAATAAGAATGGGTGGACAGGTTATATGAGAGAGAGAGAGAGAGAGAGAGAGAGAGAGAGAGAGAGAGAGAGAGAGAGAGAGAGAGAGACACACAAAGTTGGTGGGCTGCAGTCCAGGCAAGATGTCACTTCCCCAACTTTTCTCTTCTTCCTTGCAGGTTTTGCAAAGACACTTTTGACAAGAATTACAAGGCTACTATTGGGGTGGACTTCGAGATGGAGAGGTTTGAGGTGCTGGGAGTCCCCTTCAGCCTACAGCTGTGAGTGCTTTCTGCCCTCTCTGGCCCCTTTCCCAGGAGCTCACTTTGTCCTCATCAGAATTATCATAGACCAAACACTTAGAGTTGGAAGTGACCCTAGAGGACATCCAGCACCCTAGTGCTTGATCTCTCCCTCTTCATGCCCCCTCCGGCCTACACCCACTGCCATGCTCCTGATGCTCTCCTCTCATCTACTGATGCCCTAACAACCCATTCAGATTTCCTCATTCCACCTACCACCCACCATCCACACTTCATTGCACTCCCTCCTCATTCCCATAACTAAAGAGTCCATTGACCTGTGTCTTTATTCCTATGGCTCAATCTCCTTTCTCCTGTGCCTTTTGGTGTCCTGATGCCCACATCCCAATGTCTGTGTCACCTGGTCTGATTGTCCTCCAGCCTCCTTGTCTCATTTACTCCCCTTCCTTTGGCCACAGCTCTGGACCCACTTCTCTAGCCCTTGATCCCTCTATCTCTGCATCCTCTGTATCTCTCTCTCTCTCTCTCTCTCTCTCTCTCTCTCTCTCTCTCTCTCTCTCTTGCCTAGGGCCCCATATAAATCTCCCTTTGTCCTGATATCCTGAACTCTCTTCCTCTGCCCTTAATGGTCTGGGCCGCAGACCCATTCAGCATCCTTTCTCTTAGCTGGGACACTGCTGGGCAGGAGAGATTCAAATGCATTGCCTCTACTTACTACCGTGGAGCCCAAGGTGAGGGGAACAAGTGCTCAAAGATACTGGGGGGGGGGGGGAGGAGTGGAGGGACCAGGGAGCCTGAATAGGAAGGACCCAGGGAGAGGAACAGAGAGTCCTCCCTACCTTTTTTTTTCACTGAATCCATTTATCTTCCTCTTCCAGCCATCATAATTGTGTTCAATCTGAATGATGTGGCTTCCCTGGAACACACCAAGTACAGTGTTGTGGGGAAGGGTGGTCAGGAGGGGTTGGATAGGATGTGGGGGTACTTAGGGGGTAGGGAAGGAATGAGAGTCAAAGACAAGGTGGGGAGGGGAGGGGGAGAGGCATTGGCAGGAATGGGTAGAGAAGTCTCACCTCTTCTTTCCTGGCACCAGACAGTGGCTGGCTGATGCACTGAAGGAGAATGACCCCTCCAATGTGCTTCTGTTCCTCGTGGGCTCCAAGAAGGACTTAAGTGTGAGTATGACATAAAGGCTCAGATTCAGGATGCCAGAGCCCAGCGGGTGAGGATCTTGGGCCCGAGTCTTGGCAATCTTCTCTTGCTAGACTCCAGCTCAGTATGTGTTGATGGAGAAGGACGCTATCAAGGTGGCCCAGGAAATGAAGGCTGAGTACTGGGCTGTCTCATCTCTCACAGGTGAGCTGTGGGTAACTCTGTTTGCCTTGGTCTCTGATTTCCCCCTTCATCCCGTCTCTTTCCTGTAGAGCTCATTTGCCTCCTTGCCCACCTTGCCATGATGAGTTCCACCCAAAGCCTGCCCTAGGGGACTTGGGTCCCCCTGTTATCAGCCCATCCTCCTCCCTGGATGTCCAGCTGCATGCTCCCTGAGCCTTCCTGTATCTTCTTGCCCTTGCTGCCCACCTGCATCAGCACTTGCACCCAATCCCCTGGATATCTGCCCACTCTATGGTTTCTGTTCTATCTGGCACTCTAATGTCCACTTCTGAGTTATTGCTCCACCTGCCAGGTGAGAATGTGCGTGAGTTCTTCTTCCGGGTAGCAGCACTAACATTTGAGGCCAACGTGCTGGCAGAACTAGAGAAGACGAATGCCCGGCGTATAGGCGACATCATCAGTAAGTGTCTTTGACACTCCCTGCTTTATTAACAGGCTTTAGTATTTTGGAGCATGATGGAGTGTACCAATGATCTGGGGATAAAGTCTTAGAGGTGGTATCACTAAAGGAAAATGCCCACTGGGTGAGAGGGGAGGTGGAAGATGGAGTCCTTCTACACTCTGGCTTATTAGATCTCATTCCCATCTCCTCACTTAGGAATCAACAGCAATGACAGCAACCTCTACCTGACGACCAGCAAGAAGAGACCCAAATGCTGCCAGTGAGCGTGCCATCCCCAGATCCTAGCACTGCCCATGGAGCTGTGCCTCTCCCCATGGAACATTTGCACTGAATTATTTTTCTAGACCAAAGAACTCTTCTTATAAGGGCAGCCCATGCCCTTCCTCCTCCAGATACCACACCAAAGATTGGATCTCTCTCTTTTAGGGGCTCCGTGGGGAGTTTAGGGTTGTGACTGGCATAACAGGACAGAAAAGGGACTGGAGGATCCCTTGAGCTTTTCCCTGCCAGCTGTTGGGCACTGTGGGCATGGGCACCCACCTGCTGCTCCCTTGCCCCATCACACTGTGCCTTAGTATTGTATTGGATGCCTTGGGGGAGGGGGCATCTGAGAGATAAGCTCACTTGGCTCGTTATTGGGACTAGATAGGAGGGAGCTGGGGAAGGTCATTGGGCAAATGTAGCCTTGAAGGGAATGCTCCATGACCTTGGCAATGAGGGCATTCTGAGCAGGCAGTCTCCAAGGGCAGTCTGGTTAGCACTAACAATGCTGATTGGAGTGGGGTGGTGGGTGGTGGAGGGGGAGCAGCTGTTCTAGATGTCAAACTGGCATCCCCTAGGGTGCAACAGGCAGCCGTCCATAAGGGGTGTTCCAAGGGACCCCAGATATTAATCCCTGAATGAGAGTATCTTCTCCAAATCCATTACTGATGCCTGAAACCCCACCATTAGGGAGTTATTCCTTTGGGTTATGCTTTGCTCTCTCCATGCTTTCAAAAATTATCCTCTGAAGAATAATAGGTGAAGTCTTGTTCTCTTGGGAGAGTTTATCGGGTGTTTGTTTAGCCGGATATTATTTTGGAGATAGGGTCATGGATTTAGGTCCCATCCAACCCAAATCTGTGACCCTAGCTCCCCTTCAACTACCAAGGGATAATCCCTAGTGCAGGTTGCTAGGGTCATAGATTATGTAAGACGATTTGGGGTCCATAGCTTTCCAACCTTAATAGTTTACCCATCCCTCCCCCCAGCCCCAAAAGCAGAGGTTGACCAGACCTTGGGAAAACTTAGTTCTCTAGTTGCCCGACTGACTTCAGAATCTCAGAGCTAGAGACTAATCTGTCTCCCCACCCCCGACCTTATTATATAGGGGAAGAAACAGGTTCAGAGGAGAAATGACTTAACCAAGGACATCAGTGGAAAAGGTAAACTAGATCCAGTCCCCCTGACCCCCCAGCACAGAAGTTTCTCCACCATGTCTAGTCCCAGACTCAGCCTCCTTGTCTTCATTTGACCCTAGCTCCTTCCCATAGTTCAATTCCTCCCTATCACCCAAGTATTTGTGTAGGATTTATAGAAGCCTTGGCTCAGCGGGTACATAAAGATCTTCCTTAGGTGAGATATTGGCCAGAACATCCTGTTTTGAAAGGACGTTGGTGAAATATAGTTCAAATGGACACCTTGATTGTGTCTGATGGAGTAAGCACTCTTCTGCACCTGTAGTCCACCATCTCTCTGCCTACAATAAGGGAGCTATAAACATTTCATTGCCAGTCTCCCAGAATCAGAGTTAAGAATGGCTGTTGTGCTAATCTGAGGTCTGATGTCTCTGGGTGTTTTTATTTTATTTTATTGTATTGTTCTATAATTTTCTGCTTCTTTCTCCACTAGTTCCTACAGCTCTAGCCAAGTTTCTCTTAATTTTTCATATTTATAGTTTCTTCCAGTACAATAATCTCCGTTGCATTGAGAGACCCCATTTCATTTGTCTGTTCCCAGCCTTTGCTCCCATAATAAAATGGCTTTATGAATATGGCAGTTGTTGATAAAATGGTGATCATGCTGGATCTGGGTTTGAATTCTGGCTAGGCCACTTCCTGTATAAGGCTTCCTTATTACAAATGACCTCAAAAATCCCTGTCCTCTCTATGTAGGATCTATAAAGTTCTCATGTGTATCTAACCTGAGTCTTATTTTTTGCATTTCCTCTAACATAATTGTCGTTATACCCAACACTCCATAAATTACCCAATCTGCTGACCCTTCCTTCCATTCATCCATCCCAATATACACAATATTATCATTCTGGGTTGCTAATTGTTCAGCAGCCTAACTGGTGGTCTTGTTTCCAGTCTATTCCTTCTCCATAGTCTCTTCACTTTTTTTTTTTAGGTTTTTGCAAGGCAAATGGGGTTAAGTGTCCATAGTTTCAACTAAGGTACCCCCCCATCTGTTTTCAACTGACTTATTTTTAGCTGAACTATGCTTCTCTTTTCCCTTTTTGCCTCCTCAGTCATCTTACTGTTACATTTGCTTTCCACCTGTCTGTGGAAGCACCCCCCCCCCCAGGCCTGTTTCTAGTTCCACCTCCTCCGTGGAACCCATTCCCCATCCTCCACCACCCCTATCAACCAGGTGGAAGTCATTTCTCAGATTTCTCATGGTGGCCTTGCCTTGCTCAACCCTGCATACTTCACTGCCCTTTGTTTATACTTTCTGCCCTTCTTAGATTTGTTTCTTGAGAGTGGGTTGCAGGATCCCGTGGTACTTTGCAAACTGAAGGTGCTTAATAGATCCTTGTTGCCTCAAACTTAAGGGCCACCTACTGTCTGTGCTGGGGATGTGGGAGTGGGGAACCCTTGGCAGTGGGCAATGACTCTGGGCACCGGACTGATCTCTCAGCCCTGTGGGTTTGGACCTAGAGCCAAGATCAATTTTCTTACCTTCTCCCCATGCCCCCCCCCCCACTGATGGGGACCTAGATATCCCAATCCACTTAATGAAATTAGTCTATAAAGGAGCAAGAGACAGATCTCTTTTTCAGCCTCTGTGAGCATTTCTAGAGGTGAATAACGAAACATATACACCTTCTCTTACAATTTGTAATGCTATCACACAAAGCAGGACAGGGCTTCTTTGGCCAGGGATCCCCTAATCAAAGCTATGTGGAGGGGACCCTTCTCTTTCTGGCATTGAGTGCATCTTCTATTCAGGAAGACCATGAACTTGGCTCTCCTTTCTACCCAGGCTTTGGTTTTATGACTATCAATGAACCAAGTAAAGGTTCATGGGAAAGAGAAGGGCAAGGTCAGATCTGTGATGTTGGAACTCCATCCAAGTGTTGGAATCCAAGGAGGTTAATCTGGTGTGTGTGTGTGTGTCCCAGAAATGGGAGGGATGTGACTCTTCCCTGGGCAAGGTGTGGTGGAAGGAAGGCTTGAGATGTCAAGGGGTGATTGGTGGAAAGGAGAGGAGAGTCTTTTCTCTCTCCCCTGTCACCCCCCCCCTTTTCTCCCCTCAGGTTCTTTATAGCTACTTAGCTAATTCTCTTGGCTGGTGGTGTGAATGAGGTTTCTCCACCAGCTCCTCCTCCCTTCTCAGCTCCCCTGGGGAGGGGAGACTGGAAAGAAGCACCAGCTCAATGGCTTGTTTGGAGAGGGCTGGCAGGGCAACATCACCCCATCCCAGGCTGCCATGGCAACCAGGCAGGACCCACCCCCTTCTCACTCTTTGAAGGAGGGGGTCAGAGGTAACTGGCAGCCTGACTGCCCAGATTAGGGGGTGGTAGTAGTTAACTCCTTCTAGTCTTCCCAGAGTTTGATAAGGATCAGGAGGAGAAAATTAAGATGCATCCTATGGCCAGAGGCTTTGGAACTCTGGAGGAGAGAAATGATGGTGTCTTCTTACCCTGGCCCAGAGAGGGAGCAGAGGAGAGCAGATGGGCCTCCCAGATTACAGAGTGCCTCCAGCCAACACAGGTGTGAACTAGTGGGAGAAAGGACTGGGTCCCAACCTGGGCCAGGGTGATGCTGAAACTTCATTCATCAGGCCATTGAACATTGCCAAACTACTTTCTTACTGAAGATCATCCTCCCAAACTTGGCCCGTTCCCAAGGATTAGCATGAAGGAGAGAGATGGGCAATGGTCTCTGGGGCTAAGCTGTGTTGGCAGAGGAGATACTGGGGTCGATAGAACCAGAGGAATTTGAAGCTTTGGGGAGAAAGGCAACATAGAGGAGAGGAGCTAGGGAGAAAAGGAAAGGAGATGAAGGGGGAAACTAAAAGGAGGAGGGAAAGGGGAGGGGAAAGGCAGACAAAGAAGAGAGAAAGGGGTGAGGTGGGAGGAAGGGGCAAGGAACTGGAGGTGGGTGGAAAAGGGGTTGAAAGAAAAGGGAGAGAAGGGGGTGTGTGAAAGGGAAAAAGAGGGAGGAGGGGAGGGGGAGGCTGGAGGCCCTAGCCCCTCCCCAGGAAGATCAGGCCACCCAGAGGCCTTGGGTGGCTGTATAAGGCTGCAGGGGAAGGAGAGACTTGCTTTGGAGATTCAGAACTGACCAGGCCATGAGTTCCCAGGGCCACTGGCTGGGCCTGCCACTGCTGCTGACCACCGTGGCTGGGGGCCTTCTTGGGCCAGAAAGCCTGGGGATTGCAGCCCACCGGGTCAAGAGGGGCTTCACTTACCCAGGCACTCTGTGGTGTGGGGCAGGAAACAATGCTGAGAACTACGAGCAGCTAGGTGAGGGGGCAGAGCCAGAGAAGGGGGGCATTCAAGGCAGAGCTTGCCCAGCTCCTGTGTGAGGGCAGGAGGCTGGGGCCACTGATGGCCCCTAAGCTTGGGGATATAAGGGGACTGGACAGCGATATCCTTTTGACATTATAAGGTATCTGCATCACCCGCTCAGGGGTGCAGGGGAAAGCCTTCTTTCTAGAAGGCACAGGTCTGGGGAGGACACAGGAACAGGGCCGGCCGGGTGATTTGCATCCACTAATCAACCTGGCTCTTCATCTCCACCCAGGGGAGTACGAGGAGACAGACAGATGCTGCCGAGACCATGACCAGTGTCAGCACGTCATCCATCCCTTCACCGTGGGCTATGGCCACTACAACTTGCGCTGGCACACCATCAGCCACTGTGACTGTGACTCAAAGTGAGTTCCAGGGTTATGGGTTCACTGTCCACCCTTCCCACCTTTCAGCAGCCAACAAAGCCCAGCAAAGCTGGAAGACAGGATGGGGTCCCCTGGTACCCTCTACCCATCCTTCCTTGGGGCAGCTTGGGGGTTCTGGGTCCGGCCTTGCTCTGCTCAGGCTATGCCCATCTGGATCCTTCATGAAGGGGGGGAGGCTTGACTTGGAGAACCAGGGGATTGGGGGGCCTGGCTGGGGACAGGTCTGAGAGCTGGGTGTCTGGCAGGTTGAAGAAGTGCCTGCTGCAGGTGAATGACTCTGCCTCCCGAGCTGTTGGCCAAGCCTTCTTCAACGTCATCCAGGTGCCCTGCTTTGAACTTACCTATGAGGAGCAATGTGTGGAGCGCTACTGGTATGGCTGGTGAGTGGCAGACAGCCAAGGCTGGGAGAGGTGGGTGTGCTGGCATTCTCTGTACCCCCTCTCCTCAGCTGCCCGTTCTTTCCTCCGCAGGTGTAAAAGCTATGGCCCCATGGCCCAGGCAGTGCTCCACCACCCTGTGCTCTATGATTTTGGGGGAGACTTGTCCCATAGCTCCCCACTGCTGGGCAGGACCACCCCTCCAGGACTCGGGGTTCCCACCCAAACCTGGAAGGTACAATACTCTCCAACACAGTTGGTAGCTTGGGATAGCAGGAGTGCCAAGAGGAAGAAAAAGGAGAAAAGGAAGAGGAAGAAGGGCCTTTCGTTGACACAAGCACCAGGCCCAGAACCCCAGCTGGTGAAGGAGCTGGAGGAAAGCAAAACCTCAGCGCCCAAGGTCAAGGAGGCAGCGGGCCTGGGTTGGGATGGTAAAGATGATGGCTTTAATGATATCCTTCACGATGAGCCCAAAGTAGAGGAGCTGACGGAGAAGACTCCCAGAAAGATGGAGATGAACACCATGGCCCGGCCAAAGAAAGGGAGGAGGAAGGGGCATGGAGGAAAGAAAGGGCGGGCACGGGGAGCCACGCCCCTGTCAGGGCCTAGTTTCAGCTGAGGATGGGGTGCGTTGGCTTGGCACCCCAAGGACTTGTGGCCATGGAGGCTCGGGCAGGGCTTTCTGGTCACTGTCCAGGGACTGGTGGCTACTGGAGGAAGTGTGAAGAGGGATGGGTGTGAGAGGAATCAAGATGAAGGCTTCAATAAAAACCTTTTGGGCAGAATCCCAGCCAGCGGGTTGGCTCCCTTCATTCCCTCCTCTCTGGCTCTGGCGCCGGCCTGGGGGCTCAGCTAGAGTAGAGGGAGAAGGGATGGTGGGGGTGGAGGGGCCCTCTGTCCAGAGCTCCTCCATGGGAACGATGGCACCCTTTCTGCTCTGCTGTGCCTACGTCAATCAGCTGACCCTGAAGGAAGAAGAGTGCTGATAAGGGGGGGGCGAGAACTCAGGGCCAGGACTGTTCTGCTCTGACTGTGGTGTGGAGGGCAAGTCTGGAGGATGTACCAATGGGTGGTTGCATTTCCTAGGGCCAAGCCCCAGACACAGCACGTCCCGTGCCTTGCATCATGTCCTGGGCACGACTGGAGGGTCTGGGTTCTCTCCTGCTCGACAAGGTCAAGGAGAGGAGCCGGGGGACTTGCTGCCCAAGCCTGCCTTTGCCCTCATCTCCGGCAGCTCTTCTCTAACAACGCTGGGAAGCAGCGCCCAGGACCAGGCTGAGGCCCCCTCTAGGGCCAGTGCAGAAAACAACAAGGGAAACTTGGTGCCGGCTGGTGGAGGTGGGGTAGTGAAAGTCTAAACTCCTGCCCCAAAGGGCATCTGTTTTTGGAAGAACCCAGCAGAGAAGAACCTAGAGAGAAAGGCAGCACCAGTGCTCTGTAGAAACACTGTTTATTCCAATGGACAGGGTTGAAGCTGCAATGAGAGGGTGGCCATGCAGCAGCGAGGCAGATGGGGGTGGGGAGGGAAGGATCACCCCAACACTCCTGTTTAGATGAGCTGCTGCCACCCCAGGTTTTGGCTTCTATGTCGGATTGTTTCCTTCTCCTTCAGCCCTCCTCTAACCTGCCCCCCTCCCCAATAAATAGCATCTCCTGCAGAACTGGAAACTGGGGGGGGGGGGAAATGTCTCTTCTCCAAGGAGCTTGGCACCCCAAGTCAGACCCCAGAGCCGTGGATACAGAAGCCTGCAGGATGGTATGGAACAAACCTGCTCCAGTCCCATCCTCCTTTTCCCCGCCCAAGATGGGGGGGGAGTCAACATGGGGAGGGCTGCCACCTAGCACCTGTACTTGTCTACATGGGTGACCCGTTCCCATCACCCATCCAAGCTGACCAGCATGGAAAATGTCACTTCATGCCATCAAATGGACAGAAACGAGCTCGGCGAGAGGGCGTGGCCCAGCCCCGCTCGGCTCTGGAGGTGACCAGAGTCCCAGGGCAGGCTCCCTAGCGGTCCATCTCATCCAGCAGTGGGGTGGCATCGCCAGCGATGGACATAGGGGTGCTTTCGATCATGGGGCTGGGTGACGGTCGAGGCGTCAGCCGCTGCTTCTGTTTTCGACGCTCTGCCTCCTTCTCTTGCAACCACTGCTCTGCCATCTTTCCCCAGTCGATGGCAGCGTGGCTGTTGGACCTGGACGTGGACAGAGAAGCAGGGGTCAGGGCAGCCCAAATATGCCCTTTCCAGAAAGGTCATCGGCACCCTCACCCCTTTGAGGAACTCCCTCGCGGTCCTGGCTACAGCTCCCAATTGCCCTCCCAGCTCTCTCCCTTCCAGTCTTGTCCAATCTGGGTTATCAGATGCACACCATCTCTCCTTGTTGCCCTCAGTTCTATTTCTTGGCCCTTCTTAATAAACTTACTTTGGCTGCTGTCTGTGCCGGGAGCTGGAGGAAGGCTGGGCCTGGGCCTGGGCCTGGGTGGACTGTGGGGTGGTGTTGGCTTGTAGTTGATGGTACTGGGGCGTGGTGATGGGCTGGCTGGGGGTTGTGTAGGAATAGCTGGGTGTCATCAGCGGCGTGGCCACAGGCTGCTGAGCTGGGGTCGGGAACACCTTGGTGAAGAGAGAATTCAGAAAGGTCAGTGATCTCACAGCACAGCTTAGCTTAGCTTCCTAAATAAAGGGACATGATATATATTAAGAAGACTAATGACCCCACACACGAAGCAGTCTGGTCCCTACTCTATGGTACACTGACTGGGTGAGTCTGAGTCTAGTCTCAAACCTCTGAATGTGCTGGGGAACTGCCCAAGGCCAGAAGCTACAGAGACAGAGTGCTGACCAAGCGCCTCCAGGAGCTCCCAACCCCAGGCCCAGCCCCTTGCCTGGACCCTCACCCTGAAGTTAAGAATAATAAGTCTTTGACTTCTTGCCACCAAGGATCCCCAAAGGAAGGTCTCAATGTCCCTTCCCTGAAGCCGCTCCCCACTAAAAGGACTGGGCAGGGGGGAGGGGAAGAACAGAACATCTGGGAGGAACTCCTTGCCTTGGTCACCAGCAAGCTAAAATTCTCTATAAAGATGACATGGCCAATGTGGGTATGGGGATGAATGGATGGATTCCCACCCGTCACTTACATGGTAAGCACTGCTGCCCCCTCCACTGCCACCATAACCATACTGGCTGGAGGCCCACTGAGCCGGGGTGGCGTTGGGGTTCTGTCCTTGGCCAGTCACAGCAGCAATGGCACTGAACATCTGGGAGGTCATGTTCTGGGGTAGGGCATTCACTGCTCTGGTCAGATCTGCAAGGCCAATTAGCAAGTGAACAGGATTGTTCAGTTGAGGTGAGCCTAGATTCATTGCCCACCCCCTTGTCACTGCTCAAGTCCGGGGCTCACTTTACCTGCGAGATTGATGTTGGCAGGAGTGGCATTGATGGAGGCCGGTGTTCTTGTCCTACTGCTGCTGCTGGGGGTGATGCCTGGGGGAAGGGTAGGGTTTCAGTAAAAGGAGCTTTTGGGCTTTAGCTGGGCTTGGGGGCTGCATGGAGGTCTGTCTAGGGACAGGGTATTGGAATACCACTACCCAGATGGCCATCCCTGGGGATCTGAGGGTTGGAGAGTGGGAGCAGAGGATCCGACCTCACCACTGCCTTGGTGCAGAATGTGGATGACCCATAGCTAGGTTCTACAGGGGGGAAGGGAAGGAGTCACCTGGCACAGGATCCTGGTAATGATCCTTAAACCATCGGAAGAGCCCATTCACAGTTGGGAAAATCTGGCCTCTGTACCGGAAACCTTCTGGGGTCACACTCACATATTCTATCCTGGAGTTGACAGAGATGAGAAGAGATGAGTTCCACCTCAGAATCCATGGAGAGAAGTTTGTGTACACACACACACACACACACACACAAACACACACACACACAAACACACAGCCCCCCCCCCCCCCCCCCCCCCCCCCGGCAGGATCAGATAAAGCACAAGGCCTGAAAGGTCCTGCCAGCAGGTATTCCAGGGGGAGAAATCACTATGGGTAGACAACTGGGGGAAGCTCCCTCCCTGGAGCCGGCAGCTCACCTTGGCTTGCCTCGGGGCTGGTAACCTAGCAGGAATTTGCCAGGCAGTTCCTTACAGGCACAGATGAAGTAAGGGATGAAGGCGGGCTTTTCCTTCTTGGTTTTGATGAGCAGCTCTTCTAGTTTCTAGAAGCAGAAGCAGCAAGGGAGAGGAAGGGGAGGATGGCTCAGCATTCCTACTAGTGTTCTATAGAGTCACCTCTCCACTCTCAATGAGGATGTGTTTTAGTTACTTCTTAACTCTGGAAGGTCTTGGGCCCACCTGGTGGCCAGTCTGCCCCTGAGTGTGTCCAGAAGCTTAGCACTGACAGGTCTCTAACCCTGCATTCTTCCCCAGGCCACAGTTACTCAAGCTTATTTCTATCAGAATGACTTCACTGGGGACAGTTAGAAGAGGGGCTCTCTTTCAACAGGGGAGAGATTTTTTTTCCTCAAAGAGGTGTGAAATGTTCTTTAATACCCTATCTAATGAGGCAACAAAACAATTTAAAGATACATATAGTCATGTTCACCGCCACCCCCACCCCCCCAAATAAAAGCGGAAATAAAAAGGCCACGACATGTTCCAAGTCATTCCCCAATTGACCAACATCAATCCAGTTTCCAATTCTTTTTTTTTTTTAGGTTTTTGCAAGGCAATGGGGTTAAGTGACTTGCCCAAGGCCACACAGCTAGGTAATTATTAAGTGTCTGAGACCGGATTTGAACCCAGGTACTCCTGATTCCAGGGCTGGTGCTTTATCCACTGTGCCACCTAGCTGCCCCCTCCAATTCTTTTTAGAGCTGCTATAAATATTTTTGTAATTGCAGAAATGCAAATTAAAACAATTCTGAGGTAAGAGAGTGGCTGGATTGATGTAGTGTTAATGAAACTGATCTAGTCCAACCATTCTGGAGAACAATTTGAACAATGCCCCCAAAGCTATTTAACTGGGATTGACCCTGCAATGCCACGCTAAATCTCTATCCCAAAGAAATCAAAGAATGAGGAAAAGGACCTGTTTGTACAATTTTTTTTAGTTTTTGCAAGGCAATGGGGTTCAGTTTCTCATCTGTAAAATGAGCTGGAGAAGGAACTCCAGTATTTTGTTGAGAAAACTCGTAATGGAAGGGCAGCTAGGTGGTGCAGTGGATAGAGTACTGGCCAAGGACCTGAGTTCAAATTTGAACTCAGATATTTAATAATTACCTAGCTGTGTGACCTTGGGCAAGCCACTTAAGCCCATTGCTTGTTAAAAACACATACACACAAAAGAAAACTTGAAATGGGGTCAAGTGTTGGATATGACTGAAATGACCATACCACAAATTGATAGCTTGGATTTCTTCTGAAAGCTGCTTATTTATGTAATCCTTTGACCATTTAACAATTGTGGAATGGTTTTGATTCAGCTCCCTATATATTTTAGAAGTGACTTTTATCAGAGAAACTTATTGCAAATATCCACCTTTCCCCCTCTAGTTTTCTTTTTTCTAATTTTAGCTGCAGTTTTTTTTTTTTAGGTTTTTACAAGGCGAATGGGGTTAAGTGACTGGCCCAAGGCCACACGACTAGGTAATTATTAAGTGTCTGAGGCCAGATTTGAACCCAGGGACTCCTGACTCCAGGGCCGGTGCTCTATCCACTGCACCACCTAGCCGCCCCCATCGGTTTTGTTTATGCAAAAATCTTTTAATTTTATAAAATCAAAATTATCCATTTTACCTTCCCTGAACCTCAGTAACTCATTTGTGCAAGAATTCTTCCCCTATCCATAGAGCTAAAAAATTTGCTTATATCACTCTTGCTAAATCATTTGCCCATTTAAAATTTATCTTTGGGGGCAGCTAGGTGGTGCAGTGGATAAAGCACCAGCCATGGAGTCAGGAGTACCTGGGTTCAAATTGAGCTCAGACACTTAATATTTACCTAGCTGTGTGGCCTTGGGCAAGCCACTTAACCCCATTCGCCTTGCAAAAGCCTAAAAAAAATTTATCTTTGTATGTGGTAGGTAGGTTTTTCCAGATTACTTTCCAGTTTTCTCCAGATTTTAACGTTTATCGAACATTAGCTTAATGTGTTCTCTTATACTGTGTCCTCATCTTTTCCACTGGGATCAACCTCTCTAGTTTTTATTCAGTACCAGATGGTTTGGATGATTCTTCTGAAATCTGGACCTGCTAGTTCCTCTTTCTTTCTTTCCATGTTTGAAATTAATTCTCTTGATATCTTGACTTTTTTATTCCTTCATATGAATTTTGCTTTTATGAATTTTGCTTTTATCTTTTTTTCCTAGCTCTATAAAGTAATCCTTTGGTAGTTTGATTGTTGTTGTTAGTCCTTTATTCTTTTTCTTTAATTTTTTCTTTCTTTTTTTAAAGGTTTTTGCAAGGCAAATGGGGTTAAGTGGCTTGCTCAAGGCCACACAGCTAGGTAATTATTAAGTGTCTGAGGCCAGATTTGAACCCAGGTACTCCTGACTCCAGGGCTGGTGCTTTATCCACTACGCCACCTAGCCGCAAAAGGGAAGTGATGCCATGACAAGCATGAGAGTGAGCGGGTGCTACATCAAGTCATTAGCCTCACTTTCTTCTCTAGAGTCATCTGGGTCCAGTGGACTAGATTCAATCAGACAACTGGAGATGGGTAAAGTGACTTGCCCAAATGTCACACAGCTGTTAAGTGTCAAGTGTCTGAGGCTGGATTTGAACCCAGGACCAAGATCTTGACTCCATAGTAGCACCTAGCATGTCACTAAGTAAATTAACTTAGGGGGTACTTATCATTTTTATTATATTGGTTTGTTCAGCACTGAATATTTCTAGTTATTTAGAGGTCTGTCTTTGAACAGAATTTTATAATTGTCTTTTTTTTTTTTAAAGTTTTTGTAAGGCAATGGGGTTAAGTGGCTTGCCTAAGGCCACACAGCTAGGTAATTATTAAGTATCTGAGACTGGATTTGAACCCAGGTACTCCTGACTCCTGGGCCAGTACTTTATCCACTATGAAGTTATTTTAAATGAATTTCTCTTTCTATATCTTTTTTACTGGTTGGTAACATACAGAAATGCTAATGATTTGTGTGAGTTTACTTTATATCTTGCAACTCTGCTGAAGTTGTAAATTGTTTTGATTGGGAATGAGTCATTCTTTAAGGGTTTTGGGGTTGCATGGAGTTCTAAGAACAGTGCCTTGGAATACTACTACCCAGATAGCCCTGGGGATCTGACGGTTTGAGGGCAGGAGCAGAGGATCCGACCTCACCACTGCCTTGGTGTAGAGAATGGGGATGACCTGTAGCCAAGTCCTGCAGTGGGAGAAGGGAAGGAGTGACCTGGCACGGGTCCTGGTAATGATCCTGAAAACCATTGGGAGACTCCAGTCCCAGCTGGAAAAATCTGGCCTCTGTACTAGAAACCTTCTAGAGTCACACTCACATATTCTATCCTGGAGTTGGCAGAGATGAGGCCCGCTGGGACTTACCTTGCGATCCCCACCACCACATTCCTGGTAATATTTGTGGTTAAGAAGATCCCGAGCAAAGGATGCCATGGGTTGGACATACCGGGCAACAATCTCATCTAGGTCCTCAAACTCCTATGGGAAAGAAAGGGTAGGGAGGATTCAGGCAATCATGTCGAGAGAAGAGATAAATTCCCAGTGTGCTGAAGCGGTCTGGTTAGTGCCCAACTAAGGCTTAAAAAGGTTGTTCCTAGTACTTTGTTGTACTTTGGCCTCATCTCAGAAGCAAGGCAGGGTGCCTCAGTTTCTCTATTTGTCCAGTGAAGTGCCCACAACACCCCTACTTTTACTGGAGGCTCTGTTAAGCATCCCCTAAGATAAAAAGGCTATGACTGGGATTCTCACTCTGGTGTTTAGGGAGACCAGAAGGTTCAACAAAAGTCTTATGAGGTGTATGAAAAGATTTGCCATCTACTCCTTTCCTTGAGGGAAGAAATTGTTTTTTTTTTTTGGGAGGGTAGTGCTCGAAAAATCACCATTATGCCAAAGATAAGCAAGGAAAAACAGGGATTTTGGATCATTACATCAATAGGAATAGAATACGGCATGTACTTTGCTCTTTTGGGGACAGCAAGTACAAGTAACGGAAGGGCTCTAGGTGGATCAAAAGATAGGCAGAGGTCGAGCCCTCACGCGACGCTTACCTCATTATTGATCCACAGGGTGGAGCCCAGGCTAAAGGCATTTTCTTTGCCATCCTCCCGGACATCCACATGCTGATAGATGCCATCGCTGACCTTCCAGGTTACTGTTAGGTGGTTCTCCCCTTTACTGCTTGGTCGAATAATCACATCACCCTGGTCCATGGTCTCCATCATTTTTTCTGCTTGCTTAAAGTTAATGTTATGAAACGATGGATGTGCAATCACCCGTTTAATATATGCTGTCAAGAAAGAAGGATTTAAATATTAGAAGTTGGGGAAGAGTGAGGTATGAGAGAGCAGAAGTCAGAGAGGAGGGCCAGATCTAGACCCTGGTTTGTTCTCAGTTTCTCTGGGCAGGACACTAGCCCCAGTTGTTGCACTGCATGAGAGGAAAGGTAAGATCTGATGCCAGACCTCTGAGGCCCCCTTTAATGGTACAATGGAGAGAGCTACCACCTCCAAAACGGGAAATTGTGAAAAGAATCCTGGAATTTTATAAAAGGGAGAGCTCCTCAGGGAAGGAGCAGGACAACTCACTGGTCCTCTGCTGCTTCCTCTTTGCATCCTCTTCCTGCTTGTGGTCAGCTGCTTCAGCATCAAAGTCATAGTAAGTGTCTTTGGGTAGTTTCCACTCATTGTTCTTGTCCATGAGGTCAGAGGTACGGCAGGTCAGGTCCGCGCTAAACTTCTCAATGTCAATCTTCATAATGCGGCAGTGAACAGTCATCCCCACCTAAACATACAGGAGGATGGACTTTAGTTGGACTCTCCCCTTTCCCCAATGGCCTAAAGAGCCAACACACAGGTTGACCCTTGACCCTGAGGAGCCCCAGACAGCTCCAAGTCATCCTAGGCCTCATTCTGCCAGAATGCTGTCACGGCTTTTTCTACATGGCCTCAGTGCAGGAAGGGACACGATTCCTCTAAGTTGAACCCTTCAAGTGTCACTACAAGGGTAGTAACACTTTATATGACCCTAGGTCTCAAATGAATTATAATCCCTTGAGGACAGAGACAATGTGGATCTCTTTCCTTGTTTTTTAAGTGCCTGGGACAGGTGGCGTTCAATAATGCAAAGAAGATAATGGAATTTAGCTTAAAAAATTAACATTAAATCCTTAAGGCCACTTTCTGCCTAGCAAACAATCCATGCACTTGACCCTAAAATTTTAAGCAAGACCAGATATACCCTCTTTCCTCATTCTAGCCAAGGCTGCTGATTCCAGAACTCTTGGAGGGTCCCTCCCCTTCACCTTCAAATGCAGCTTTTTAGACAAGGGAGAGAAATAGGGCTTCCTGCCACCATCTGTGGACCCTGCCTGAGGTGGCCCCCAACTATGAAGAGAGCTGGCGGGTCAGACACTCCCTCTTAATGGGTTTAGTCCAGTTAAGAACCAAACAGGAGCATAAAAGGCTCCAGTTCTCCATCACTCACCTTCACCCGCTCCTCAGGCCGTTTCACTACTTTGTCACTGAGAAACTTTGTAGGGATAAAGCCAGTGACCCCATTGTCCAGTCGGGTCTTGACACCAATGGCCTGGCCTGGGCATGAGCCACTATCAAAATGGTTCCAGACCTGAGGGAGTGGAAGGGAGAGAGAAATGCTGACCTGCTATCTACTGCATTCACCCCCACCCATCCTCTGCCCCAATAAAGAGTCCCCAGCTACATGTAAAGCTTCTGCTCAGAACCTGGGTCCAAAGGGCAGGAGCCTCCCTGAGCAGCAAACCTTGTGATTACCTGGCCTGGACCCCTGCTTCTAAGGGTCTATGTCCATTCACAATCTCCTTTAGTTTAAATAACACACCCTAAAATGAATCTTTTCTATAAAACTTAAGTCCTGCGGGCGGCTAGGTGGTGCAGTGAATAGAGCACCGGCCCTGGAGTCAGGAGTACCTGGGTTCAAATCTGGCCTCAGACACTTTATAATTAATTACCTAGCTGTGTGGCCTTGGGCAAGCCACTTAACCTCATTTGCCTTGCAAAATCCTAAAAACAAAACAAAACAAGCCTCACCCCCCAAAAAAACTTAAGTCCCTCCTGCTCCACCTGAAAGCTTTAGTGCTTCAGTTTAGTTTGGGTCTGGTCAAGATATTCAGAAGACCATCAGAAGCTCTGATTCTCTAATGACCTATCATGGTAGAGACCCCCCCCCCCCCAGCTACCTTCACTGTAGGCTTGGGTGCCCAAGACTCTTTTGGGATATGGATATGATTTTCAGACTGCAGGAATGACATCTTTCACTTCCACTCTAATGGGCTTTCTAGAACTCTACTCATTCAGATGAGTCCAGTCCTGGGTCATGTGGACTCTCCTAGGTGGCAGGACTTTCTGAGTTGTGAGAGACTTTAGCCCAAGAGGACAAAGTGAATGGCCACAAACCTCACTCAGCTCAGGGAAATTGTCCTGCTGGCAGAAGGGACACTGCCACAGCCCTGTCTCATCATTGCGGATTGCCTGGTCGTAGCTCTCGCCTTGAGGGCGCCGGTGGGCAATCCCAGTCACATTGCAGATGATCAGCTTTCCTGGAGGAAAGGGAAAAAGAAGACTCAAAAAAATCTGAAAAGAAACAAGATCACACTAATGTCTCAATTGAAAATATGAGCTTTCTGAAATGTTTCCCCTAATATCTCTGGGAAGGGAGAGGCAGGAATGATTGAGTGACAGTCAGTTGAAGGGGGGAAGGAGCTCTGCCACACACAAGCCAGTAGAGGCAGAGCTCCACCTGGGAAGGAGCACCAGTATGAGGTTCTACCTTCTGGACTTCACTGTCTCCATCAGTGTTCCTACAAGTCTGTCCCCTAGGTTCCCACTGCTCAAGCTCCGGGCTGGGTGGAATGGAGCCTACCAATGTAGAAGGTTTCTGGTGTTTCCTTAGTCAGCATGTTGAAGACTTCCTCGGTGTTGGGAGAGCGGTAAGCTGTGCGGAGATCCTTATATCTGCAGCTCAGCTCAGCACGGATGTCATACAGAGTGATGTGCTTATCACCATAGCCCTGTTGGGGAAGGGAGACTGTCACTGGACTGGCTGATGGCTATCTGTCTGGGTGACAGACTGACTTTATTTCAAGCTGACTATTTAATAGCAGGCCTCCTCTTTTCTGCTGTCAAGTGTTATCTTCAAAATAAATTCACAGGGGAGGAAGGAACCTTGGTTACTGGATTTCTGAAGACAAGAAAAAAGCAGTTTAAATGATCAGCTAAATTTTAGAATTCTCAGAAGATAATAGTTAACCGTGTTCTTTGTTAGGCAAGCATGGAGGTGACCACATGAGCTGATCTTCACCTATAAAGGCGATGATCTGACTTACTGTCAGCAAGAAACAATATTTTTGGAGTTCTTTTTCCCACAGTGCCCTACTCTCTTGCCTGGTCTCCCCCTTAGGGAGACATAGGTATTTGTGTCTTTCTGCGAGGCTGCTGTGCCAGGCTGCATGAAGGCTTGGGATTCAAAGCCACTTGCACAACAGTCATGATATTCACCTGTCTCTCAAGCTCTTCAGCAAAGGCATCAAGGTCTAGGTCCTTGAGTCTTTCTGGGTTCTCCAAGATCTCTTCTAAGGCCCCTGCAGGGTTGGCATCCTCAGCAGACTCATCATACTCCAGGGCATCAACTGCCATCTTCCTGGCCCATTCATAGGTCTCAGGATGGACCCGGGAGCCATCCAAAACCTCAATGTAAGAGTCAGTGCTAGAGGAAAAGGAGTGACAAACATCTCGATCATCTTTTGCAGAGCTGCTTGCCGTCCTACTCTATCACCATTCCCAGATTAGTTACGTGATGTATTCACATGAATCTGTTACAGCCAAAGTCTACCTTATACGTGCCCTTCTACTGCTACATTAGAAGATTGTGCCCATGTGATGGGAATGAGTGGCCAACCTTTAGGGAAAAAGGGGACAGGAGTCAGTTCAGTAGTCCCTTGGAAGCAGCAAGAAAGTCCCAGTGAGTCTGCCAGGAGGGTGCTGACCTCACGGGTCTTTATCCCTCAGGAGCAGTTTCCTTGCTTTACCCTAGGTCACTCCAAGGAACCAGAGGAATTTTTTTTAATCCATCTGTTTCCTCCTCAATCTTCAGCCCATGCTCTTTATTACCCTGAATATCAGGAGGAGAGTGAGGCTGGGATCTAGCATGCCTCGCCAGAAAATGCTCACTTGTTGTGGCCCTGGTTAGAATTCTTTATGGTGGAGGGTTCAAATTAGGTAAGAGTCAAGGCTGATCTGAACAGAGGTCATTCATGCCTTCTCCCTTTGAAGAAAGCACGAACTCTTGCAGTGCCTCGAAGTATTTAAATGCTTTCTTTCAGAGAGATTTCTCATTTTAGAGTGAACTTCTACTTGACCCAACAGAAGTGATTTTCCTACTTGATTACTTTTGAGCGTCCCAAATCTGGTGCAGATGGCTTAAGGTGAGGCTGCAGCCAGGCAGCCAGGTGTCCTGACATACTTAAGGTTGTGGAAGAGTTCACCCTTCTCTAGTCCACTTTTCCACAGACTGTCCCATTCTATACAGTTCTATTTTTTTTTTTTTTTTGCAAGGCAATGGGGTTAAGTGGCTTGCCCAAGGCCACACAGCTAGGGAATTATTAAGTGTCTGAGATCGGATTTGAACCCTGGTACTCCTGACTCCAGGGCTGGTGCTTTATCCACTACGCCACCTAGCCGCCCCTTCCCAGTTCTAATTTTTTAGGGTAATTTTTACACTGTGAATCTGTTCCTCCCCAGAGGTCCTCACTCAGTCCTCTAGTTACACAGAAGGCATCCATTCCCTTTTCCACATGACAATACTTCTGGGCATTGGACAGCTTCTACTTTTACAGTAAGTTTACATTACTATTTATACTTGTTTCACAGTGATGAGCTATCCCCAGGACCTCTGATATGCATATTAAGCCGTGGCTTGTACTCACACTGTCACATGTGTCTGTTGGCTACTCCTGTATAAAGGTCCTGTCCAGGACTCTCCCAAAGGACTAGCAGGTGAAGGTACAGCAATCATAGCTGCACTATCCCTCAACCCCTTTTGAAGGCTCTCTTTCCAGCCAGCCTTAGCAGACTGAGGAATGATCATCAGGCAGACTGAAAGAAGGCGAGGCTAAGGTTTTGGCTCAAGCCTGCAGGCTTGAAGGCTCCAGAAGGGATTCTGTTAGCTGTCTTTTCAGTTGTGTCCAACTTGTATGACCCCAATTTGGGGTGTTCTTAGCAAAGATACTAAAGCAGTCTGTCATTTCCTTTTCCAGCTCACTTTACACATGAGGAAACTGAGGCAAACAGGGTAAAGTGATTTGCTCAGGGTTGCAGAGGTAGTGTCTGGGGCTGAACTTGAATTTAGGAAGATGAATCTTCCTAACTTCAGACTCAGCACTCTAGAAATCATTAGCAAATAAATGGTTGTCAGATTTTTTGTACTCTGTCAAGCTCTGGGATTCACAAAATTAAGTTTCATTTTTGAGGCAGAGACGGATTTTGTGGTCAGGCCTGGAATTATGGGGTGTGTATGTAGCTGTGCAGCAATTCTTATTTGAGATTCCAGTATCCAGGCCTAGAAAGAGTTGATATGGATGGAAGATGGCAGAGAACTCTCTTAGCCAGGAAAAATCCCTGGAATCTATAGGGTTATGCTTAAGATATTCTCTAGATCTGGGGTAGGGTCAAACCTTGGACAAGTACTTTCTGGAGCCTCCAGAATGCTATCTCTATTTCTGTTTCCAAGTACTCCATTCAGAGCTGAACAGCCAAATTCAAACCCAAGACCCCAGCCATGAGCTATGATCCTCTAGGAGCTCAGAGAACAGCTGGGAGGCCCGACCTGGGGGAAGATGAATGGAAAGCTCAAGGCTTCTACCTGTCCCCCAATGAAGCTGTATCTATCTTGAGGAAACCGGCGCAGTTCATGAAGACCTTGGGTCCCATGTGGCACATGGTGACCAGTTGGGTACGGCTCTCCAGGCGAGTATTGTTCTGTTTCAAAATCTGGAGGAGGAAGAAGAAGGAGAAAGAAGCCTGGAGTAAACTTGTGGCAGCTCCCTGCACATTTTGCCCTCTGAAGTGCCCACATAACTAGAACCAACCATCCTTTAGTCTATACCCCCGTTTCTAAAACTAAGGCTCAAGGACTTCCCCCAGAAGCAGCTGGCTTGGCCCTTACCTTTAGGAGATGGGTCCCTTTGCGTGGCCCCAAGCCGCAGACATATTGGATCAGGGCCTGACTGTAAGGGTGGGCAATTGCTCGGTTGACATCAACACCAACCTCGTTGACTCGATTGATGAACTCGCAATAGAGAGCATTGAGCAGTTCCTCCTTTACCACATGTTCCTGGAGTATGACAGAGATGGGGTCAGGCTATCTACTTTGTGGGTCTCCTTATACTTCCTGCAAAATCAACCTTTTAAGTGTTTTTACCTGCAAGGGGTGGAATTTGAGACACAGAATATCCTCATCTGTGCTGCACACCTGAGCAAACTCAATCAAGGGGTCCTGGATCCTCCGGGCCAGAGACACGGCCTGCCGCAGAACTGGGGGGTAATCTCTGAACTCCGCCTAGAACCAAGGTCACAGAGTCAAGAGACAGAGCCTCTTTTCATGTCCCCAATAAAGAAGCCACAGAACATTTTTTTGGCTCAGGGAAGTTGCTTGCTTTCTTTTTCCAAAGCTTTTCGTTTATCTACCCTGCTGGGTTCCCAATCCTTAACTGACACTTGAGAAATGAGCTATGATCAAACAAGGAAGAAATTTCTGCTTGGGCTACAAATGGCCTGGATTAAGTGTCTTTTGCTTTCCTCTTCACTTTCCTAAGGTTTGGGAAAATGTTACCTGAAGGGCTCTGGGGAAGGATAAGGAATAAAAGGCATTACCTCAGACTTTTTGCTGTTCATATACAGGATGGCCAGTTCGTTGTCTACCATCTCTACCCCAATAGATGATAGCTGCTGGCCTTGGTCAAGTTCATGCACAATGCGCTTCACATCTTCAATCATCATCTGAGCATCTCTGGAGGAACAGAGAGCATGAATTAGGGATGTGACCAGAGATTTTACCTTGGGAAAAGTACTTTTTTTAAAAATTTTTTTTAAAGATCTTATTTGAGTTTTAAAATTTCCCCCTAAGCCTACTTCCCTTCCCCCACCCCCCACAGAAGGCAATTTGTCAGTCTTTACATTGTTTCCATGGTATACACTGATCCAAATTGAATGTGATGAGAGAGAAATTATATCCTTAAGGAAGAAACAAAGTATAAGAGATATAGTAAGATAAGACAATAAGATAGCAGTTTTTTCCCCCCTCTAAATTAAAGTTAATAGTCCTTGGTCTTTGTTCAAACTCCACAGTTCTTTCTCTGGATACAGATAGTATTCTCCATGGCAGACAACCCCAAATTGTCCCTGATTATTGCACAAATGGAATGAGTGAGTCCATCAAGGTTGATCATTGCCCCCATGTTTTTCTGGTTCTGCTCCTCTCACTCAGCATCAGTCATGCAAATCCCTCCAGGCTTCCCTGAATTCCCATCCCTCCTGGTTTCTAATAGAACAATAGTGTTCCATTACATACATATACCACAGTTTGCTAAGCCATTCCCCAATTGAAGGACATTTACTTAATTTCCAGTTCTTTACCACCACAAACTGGGCTGCTATTAACATTTTTGTACAGGTGATATGTTCACCCTTTTTCATCATCTCTTAAGGGTATAGACCCAGTAGTGGTACTGCTGGATCAAAGGGTATGTACGTTTTTGTTGACCTTTTGAGCATAGCTCCAAATTTCTCTCCAGAAAGACTGGATGAGTTCACAGCTCCACCAACAATGCAACAGCGTGCCAGATTTTTGGGAAAAGTAGTTTTATAGGGCTTTGGATAAATTTTCTGACCAAACTTCATGATCTGTTATATTTAGCCTAGAAAGAAATACTCAGAGAGAGCAAAGTAGTAGAAGACAAAAACCAAACAGGTCCAGGAGCCAGGCAGTAACACAGTCCCAAGTGTCAGTCTCCTTTGAAGCAACTTTGGATCACTGTTTCAGACCTGAGTTTTAGACAGTGACGAGAGGGGCCTACAACTCTCTGAACAATGCATGGGCATGGGGTGGCTAGGTAGTACAATGAATAGAGCACCAGCCCTGGAATCAGTACCTGAGTTCAAATCCGGTCTCAGACACTTAATAATGACCTAGCTGTGTGGCCTTGGACAAGCCACTTAACCCCATTGTCTTGCAAAAACCTAAAAAAAAGAAAAAATGCATAGGCACTAGACCAGCCTTCTAGACTGATTTACCTGTTTTCTCCTGCAATGGTTACTACATGAGGTTTCTTGTTCAGAAGAAACTTCTTTAGAGTTTCAATGTCCTGAGCCTGGGATGAAAGAAGAAAGATGGAGTTGAATGGTCACTGTGGGATTAAGGCAACTATCATTCTTCTCCTTTCCCTATATGAATTCTTCAGAGAGACCACTTAGCCCAAGCTGCCAATCAAAGTTTAGTGATACACAAAGTGCAATACTTTACAATGTAGTCTTTCTGATTACTGGGTAAGTTCTATTGAAAATCATCACTGTCATCATCTTCCTTTTGTGATAGTTTGTTTCCAAAGTATCCCCCCACAGTTGGGACAGCTGGTTCTTTATGTTCAACAAAGTTGCCTCCCCTGTAGCTTGTACCTGATGGTCTTAGTTGTCTTCGAGAGTCATGATCACAAAGTAGCCCTGGAGGATCTGAGGACAGCTTGGAAGGCCCTCCTCAGGCTAAGAAAGGTTTGATTTCCTCATATCTAGTTCTACTCTACACTGATTCAAGCTACTTTACAAAGACATTACTTGCCACCCATCAAAGTGCCCTTCCCTTTTCCAATTACATGTGTGAGGTTGAATTTTCTTCTTTTGCTTCAACCAAAACAACCAAAAGAAAAGATTGAATGCAGAACCAGATAGGATCATCCAGCTGTCTTCTAAGTCAAAGAGAGATATATAAAAACTATGCCACAAAACAATGCTATTTAACTCACTATTTTATTTTTTTCATAATAACGTTATTTATATTAATATGCATAGGTTAATTATTTTTAAATGACTTTATAACTACTTTACAAATATACTCAGGTCTCCATATGGCCCAGGTTCATCACTTACTTTTTTTTCCCGCTCTTCTTCCCTCCATGCGGTCCTCCGTTTGGTAAAGTGAGGCAGCCGTAGGAAATCTGTTACTTCTCCCTCTCCATTGACCAAGGCACAGAACACAGGGTGGTCTCTGGCAGAAAGAAGAGAGGTTCACTGCCTACTGCTAAGCATGAGTGGATGCCCCCAAGACCCAGGATGGAGTTGGGAAGATGGGCAAGGGCAGGTACCTGGCAGAGGAGAAGGCAATCCCCAAAACACGGATGCCTTTCCCTTGGTTCTCATCCATAAAATCATCATCTTCTTCTACCTGTTGGTCAGGTCGGTAGGGGGCCACCTTCAGCCAGTTGTACAGCTTCCGGCTACAAGCCTAGGGGGACAGAAAGTACTATGGTACACTAATAAGGACAGACCCGTGTGGTGCTGAACCAGGGGCTGTAGATACTTAAAGGCATACCCAGATATAGAAAGTGGTCTGATGGACACTGAGGCAGACCCCAGGGCCTTGTGCCAGTACCTTTGCAGCCCTGCTCTCCAACTATTCTAGCTGGAAAGCTCAGAGACCATTTAGTTCAACCACTTCCTTTTACAGATGAAGATAGTAAAGTCCAGAGAGGGTAGAGGATTTGCCCAAAATCATCTGCTTCTCCTTTAGTCTCAAAACAAACCCACAAGATATAGGTTCTGCTCCTCTAGCTAGAAGATGACAGTGGGCCACCCTCACCTTAATGACAAACTCTTTGGCCTCGGCCAGCAGCTTGTTCTTGAGCTCTTTGGCCATCTGCACATAGAGGAACTGTTGCAGGGCCCGCTCAATGGCCATGGTCCGCTGCCGGTTCCATTCCTGCACTTGGTGGCTAAACTCGTCTCGGTAGTAGAACTGCTTGATTTCCTCAAAGTATGTCTGGTCACTGCCATAGCTGGAGGATGAGAGGATGGGACTCCAGTGGACCCAAGACTCAGCAAATGGGAGGAGGCATACTTCCCCAAGGACTACCTCATCCCTCCGGGGCAGGGGATCCTCCTCACCCTTTGGCTTCCCTCCTTTCCCCCACTCTACCAAGTACACTCGAGGGTCTGGCCTCACCCCTCAACTCCCTTCATGTCAATGCTGATGTCAATGGTGAGCAGGCCTTCCTCTTCAGCCAGGCAGGTCTTGAGGAACTGATCATCTCTAAGCTCTTTCACAGGCTTATTCTTCAGGTATTTAAAAGAGTAGGCATAATGGGCCTCATCCACATCCTACAGGGAAGAGTGGTGCTGTCAGACCTTTGGAGGGTTAAAAGTCTTTCTTTTTTCAGACCCCAGCCTGACACCTCTGATTCTTACTAAGCCAGGTGGCTTAGTTAATGTGAAAGTAGAGAGAGACCCTCTGTGCAGCAGTACAAGCCCATGCCAGAGGTCTCTGAAATTATTTAGGCAGGACACCTGCGATGCTTGGGATCACAGCAGCATTCTGAACTCTTTGGCCTGCTCACCTTCTTGCCCTTTTTAGTTGGGTTGATGTTAACTTTAGCCCTCTCCTGGAAGGTCTGTCGAAGCACCTGCCGGACAAGGGGCTCCCGGGCGATCTGCAGGGCCACCATGTATCGAGCCCCCTCAAGTACAGCTTCTGGGGTAGGGAATTGACTGTAAGAAGAGAGGGAAACAAGGAGAATCATGGTTAGGCCTAGCACCCTGTGGCAGTGCCTAGCTGACCTCATCCATCACTCAATTTACTAAGGAGGAATCTTGGATTCAGAGAGGCTGAGTGATCTGCCTAAAACCCTGAAGCCAGGGGCAAAGTCAAGCCTGGAACCCCAATATCCCCAATTCCAAAGTCAGGAAGATTTCCCTTCTCCCCCCCTTCCCAATCAGAGTCTGTCTCCTTCCTCTGTGACCACCTGCACACGTAGTCTTTTGCCAGCTCCAGGGGCTCAGCAGGGAACTGCTCTGTCTCATGCCGCTGATAGCTGTCCCGGAGGTTCTCCCCAAACTGTTCTGGGGTAAGCCCAAACTTCTTGGCCAATCCATCTAAAGAAAAAGGGGGGAGAACTAAGTGGTTAAGACATCACCTAGACTAGAGGATCCATTTTACTTGTTCAGAATCTTGCTGTGAGATCCTGAGACAGAGGGAGCTCTAACCTAAGCCGGCACTTTGGCAGATGGTGTACATGTCTCGGCGGGAGGCCTGCTTGAGCTCGGGGCCCTTCTGTTCATCCTCCACTTCTTCCCCTTCACCTGTTGAGACATTTTTGGGGTTGTCATTGCTCGGCCCCTGAGCCCTGATCTGCTGAAGGGCCCTCCTCAGCCTGGGCCTCACCTTCCTCCTCATCTCCATCCTCCCGTGTACGCTTTAGCTTCTTTCGGCTGGCCTTAGCAGCATTCTGCATCTTAGGGATGTCACGGCCATAGTAGAGTAAGAAGTGGTTGTAGACATCTTTCAACTCCTCCATTGACTGCACATCTTTCAATCTGGAAAGTACAAGAGCCAGAGAGTTACACCCCAAGGACCCCATGTGGGAGCAGACTGTGCTAGAAGATGTGTCAATCCTCCCAGCTTCTTGGGGATGTGAGCTGCAGACTCTACCTTTCCATGTCTGTAGTGTCCAGTGCCCTGATGCCATCAGCCAGGGGCTTGTCTGGGTCAGCAGATATCTGCTCATATTGATAGGCCTGCATCTTCTCAAAAAGCCGAGTCAGATTCTCCTTTCGGATCTTTAACTGGGTCCACTAAATGAGAAGAAGGTTTAACTTAACTTCCATGGGGTTCGGTGAGTCCAGCCTGAGGCTTCATGGGCCTTTGGAGCCTTACTACACTCTATCTGGGAACCAGGCCACAGTGTGTGTGGGGTCTTTTTCACACATGGTGGCTTATCCTGTATCTGCTCCTGGGGTAGATGTGGATAGGTACCTTTTCATCCCACTGCCACACTCTCCACAGGTCATTGATGTGCAGCTCAGGTTCTACATACTCCTTTCTATAGAAGGCGATGAAAGGTACCTATGGGAGCAAAAAAAAAAGACGCCATAGGCCAAGGGGCAGCTCTTGGAAGTTGAGGGGGTCTGAGTGGGCTTGGATCTACCACAGATTATCACCATCGAATATTCTTTGCCTTGTGTAAAGGACAAGACACAGTCAATAGCATCTTTTTTTTTTTTTTTTTTTTTTTTTTTAGGTTTTTGCAAGGCAAACGGGGTTAAGTGGCTTGCCCAAGGCCACACAGATAGGTAACTATTAAGTGTCTGAGACCGGATTTGAACACAGGTACTCCTGACTCCAGGGCCAGTGCTTTATCCACTACGCCACCTAGCTGCCCCCCAGTCAATAGCATCTTAAAAATTTGATCTCCCTACCTGCCTCCCAGGCTCAGGAAGCCAGGCCCTCCCTCACCCTTCAATGGAGCTGTTTGTTGGTCACTAGGTCCCAAGTCCCAGGAATTATGACAGTACCTCAAAATGCTGATTGCGGATAAAGCCCAGGGCCTCTTTGATCTTCTGGATAGTGCTGGGGCCTTTACGACTAAAGCTGCTGACCGGCTGTCCACGGTCCAGGTAATCGGAACTTTCCTGATATGGGGAAAAATATAAAACCAATGAATGAAGTTCTCATTCTGGAGACAATCTGGGCTCACTTTCCAGAGAGGGGGGTCATCCCACTGAATTTACTTCACTTTATATACTCAACAAAGTACAATATATATAAGAGGTGTTTAATAGAGGTTTCCAGATGATGATACACATTTGTCCTCTCTTCCATCTACAGATTTCAACAAAGTCTTTCACAATTTCTCAATCCCCCTCCCAATCTCAATCTCTCTGTGACACACACACACACACACACACACACACACACACACACACACACACTTCAAGTCAATCTGGAAGTAGCTGCTTTATGCCAAAGCCTAACAGGAAGAGCTACCAACCTTAGCTAGTCTTCCAGTTAGGATGGGGATGATGGTACCTGGAGTGAAATGGTTGGTGTCGCAAAGGCATTCCTATAGATCCAGTCGGCTTCTTCTTCCAGCTCATCATCTTCAGCTGCTTTGACAGGGATAGAGCGCAACTGGGAAAAGGAGATTAATAATGCTGTCATTGAGAACAAAGTGGACACTTAATAAAATAAATGCTCACTGATCGACCAACTGACGGCAAGTCACACCCTCCAAAAAGCAATACTAGTTTGGGCAAGGGCACATGTAGAACTAAGCTAGGATTTCCAATGTCCTGCCCTGCACGCCACTCCTGGGTTGAATATTCTGAATCAGACATTCCCAAGACCACTCAGGTAGGGGAAATCAGGAATGAGGTGGGATCCCCATTGTAGGATAGCCAAGGCTGAAAGCCCTCACCTGGAACCTTTCTGGTAGGTCAGTGGCCCGGATCTCATTGTCCTGGTCTGTCAGGTGGCTGCTCTCCAGTTCGCTGGGCTCATACATCTCAAAAATGCTTTTCCGGCTAACACGCTTCTTGGCGGTCTTTTTGGGCCGTACTCGGATCTCTCCTTCAGCCTCATCATCTTCGTACTCGTATTCCTCCTCCAGTTCCTCATCATACTCATTGTATTTCTCAAACTCATCATAGTCAAAATCTACCCCAAAGATCTCCTGAGCTTCTTGCAGGGCCCTGTGAATAAAATGAGAAGAGACTCTGGGGAAAGGGAGAAAGTGCTATGATCTCATGTTCCTTTAATGTGGTATGGTCCAACTAGGTACTAGTAAGCCTAGGAGAGGGAACAAATGATCTGGGTCCCCTGAAGGAGAAGAGCTCAGTTGAGGTGCAGTTATAAACAAAAATGTGCCTACCAAGGGATGGAGGATAGTCTAGTCACCAGCCAACATCAAGACTTTGTATATACTCAGGGAAAGGTTCACAACCTGCTCATAGTGGTCAGTCTTTGCTAAAGTCCTTCAGGATTCCTGCTTCCCTTAGAGCAGAGGTGTCTGACCTTTGAGCTTTTCTAGGCTTCATACAGAATTTCATATTTATTTATGTAAACCATATCACCAATAACTATAACAAAATGTAGTAATGCCGCACAAATGGGTTTTGAGGGCCACGTGTAGCCCATAAGCTGAAGATCGGATACTGTTACTTTAGAGGGAAGACTACTTTACTTAAGGTCAAGAGGCAGACAGAGTAATAGTGGTCATTCTGGACCTTAGTAGTTGCCAGTAATCCCACCTTGCCAGAACACTGCCTAGCTTGCTTATGTTTAATGATGGATCTTTCCCAAACTTTCTGACATCACTTACGCGTCTGTGTAGCCAGGAAGTTTTTTCCTCCATTTAGGTTTCTTGAGAGGCTGCCCGTCATCATCCACTATGAAGTCGTCAATATCTGAGCATGGAAGAGAAGTGTAAGTGTTCTTTCCCTGTGGGCATGCCCATGCCCCATGCCCACTGTTTAGAGAGGGCAGGGACTTGAGTTGGAGAATCTCAACCTCCTAAGAAAACCATTTCATGGTCTGTTCTGCTCTGAGATTTTTTTTTAAAGGCTTTTGCAAGGCAAATGGGGTTAAGTGGCTTGCTCAAGGCCATACAGCTAGGTAATTATTAAGTGTCTGAGGCCAGATTTGAACTCAGGGACTTCTGACTCCAGGGCCGGTGCTCTATCCACTGTGCCACCTAGCTGCCCCTATTCTGAGATTTTTTTAGGGTCAACTGTAAAATAGAGCAAGTACCTAAGAATTTTAAGGAAACACAAGATTTCACAATGTCTAAAAAAAAAAACACCCAACCTTAGAATCTCTTTTCCATCTCCTGCCATCAGGGGTGTAATTCAGGTGGGAACCAAAAGATGCTTAACTCAATAACACTACAGATTTTCCTTTGTTGAAGGAGATTCTTTTGGGTAACCCCAGAAGCAAGGGGTTCTGTGACAAGCACAAGTATGGTGACCAATGGCCTCATTGTGTGGATAATATCTAGTCAAAGTCCTAGCAGCAGCACTGTCATCGACTTCATTACTGCTGAAGCAAAACCATTCCTTCAAAGAAACCAGAGTCCTTGATTCACACCACCTACCTGACTCTTCATCCTCTTCCTCCTCCTCCTCTGGTGCAGCCATAGGGGCCTCCACAGCTTCCTGTCCCTCTTCTCCTTCACCATCTTGAAAGATTTCCTCAGCAATGGCCTCTTTCTCATGCTCCTTCCCATATTCTTCCTCCTCATCATCCTCATCATCTGACATCTTCAGTAGGCGCCTGAATTTTTGCTGAGGATGGAAAGCCCTTATTGTTAGGGTTTATTGGGTCTGGCATAAGGATTCTTTTCTCCTTTCAATCACTAAGTGTTTGATTGCCTGTGGCATCTTTCTTTTGGTGTTCCTGCCCTTGAGTCATGGCACCAAGTCTCAGCAGAATCCTCATCCTAGGTTTCTGAGACCTTTTTGCCAACTGGAGGAAGGGGGAGGTTTAAGTGCTGGGAAACTGAAGTCAGACCATCTCAATGGCCTATATAGGCCTTTTCAAAGCTTGTGGCTTAATCGTGCCTCTGAGTCCAGTCCCTGCATTCACTATGCTGAAGTACATTTTCCATCCCCTCTAAAAGGAATAATTAATAGTTGGATAGGGGAAACACTTAACTATAGTGTTGTTCTTATATAAATTCTAAGAATGCGCATGGTTTCCCACTTACCCGTTTGACTTTGACACCCAAGTTCTCTTCAATAAGGTCAAAGTCATCATCTTCCAGACGATCATCAAAAGCTGCTAAAAGAGAATGGTAGTGTTCCTCTCCAGACTGGGCATCTCTTTTTTTTTTAGGTTTTTGCAAGGCAAATGGGGTTAAGTGGCTTGCCCAAGGCCACACAGCTAGGTAATTATTAAATGTCTGAGACCAGATTTGAACCCAGGTAATTCTGACTCCAAGGCTGGTGCTTTATCCACTACGCCACCTAGCCGCCCCTGGGCATCTCCTTTTTAAAGGCATTTGCCCTCCATGTCTCTGCCTTCGTCCCTTTACTTACTGCGCTTCCGCTTTTTGTGTCCCACATCATCCTCAGAGTCTCCTGAATCACTAGCTTCATCTTCCTCCTCCTCTTCTTCATCATCATCATCATTGATGAAGCCTTTCAAATTCCCCTGTTCATCCTGATCATCCAGGTTCTCCTCCTCCTCTTCTTCATCTTTAACAGATATGCTTGTTACTTACCATAAGTAACTTTACCATAAGTTACCTTACCACCTGTCTGTAAGAATGGGAGTTTTGGAGGGAGAAAATAATCCCAAGAGAAGGAATTAAATACCCTCTTTGGGCAACAGTCCCAAATACACAGGTGCCCCATCAATACCATCTTCTTTTCACAAATTTTCCCATCTTTTTTACATAAGACAACTCCCACAATTTTCCCTTTCCTCTGACTTCCCTCTAAGTCCTATGGTTCCACTTTCTCCATATGACTAGCTAAGCTGATGCCTGATTCTACACAAGGCCCAATCATAACATAAGAAGGGATAAAGAGAAACACTGGTTGTTCTTTCCCAGAAATTGGTATCTGAATGACTTCTGCCCCAGGTACTTGATGCTGAGACTCACTTACCATCTTCTTCTTCTTCAACAAACTTCTTGGTGACCCGAGGCACTGCCTCTCCCTCATCATTGTACTCTTCCTCGGATTCCTCTGCCTCACTCTCCACAAAATCAGACATGGCTGCAGCTGCTCACGTAATGCTTTGAGGAGACCTGGTGAAGAGATTAGAGCTAAGAACCCAGGACTTTTCCTCCCTGGGTGGGATGGTGGTGGTTCTTAAACCTGCTAGGAAGGTGATGGCAGAACCTAAGCCACCCTAGACCAACTCTTCCCTGGGGTAGTCTAATTGCTAGGAGCTTATTTTCTCTATTTTGGATTTCTATCTCTATCCCTTTTCTAGCCCAGATAACTTTGGCTGCTATCATGCCATCTGTTCTTTCATTTCTTTCATAATATGCCTCACATAAGTTAGGGTTATAGTATAAGGATTCCCACAGATGGGCCTCAGCTATCTATTTTGTACAACGTTAGGGTTTCTTCAGGTTTAATCTCTGTAACATGAGATGACCTGTCTGTTGTCACATGAGCTCTCACCCTTCTCCACAGGACCCTTCTGCTCCAACAAGATTTGTCTTGTGAGTGTCCTCTGAGCATTCCAGGCATGTATTCCCAAAGATCACTAGTGACCTAAAGCCATCCACTCCAGTGATCTCTTTCTTCTGAAACCCTAAAGCACTTGCTGACTCTTCTACTTCTTCAGAAATACAGCCAGTGTGCTTACTGTCCTAGGCCTCTGGAGGAAGTACAGAGAAACATCTCATAGCCTTTGCTGCTAAGAAGCTGAAATTTCATAGAAGACATGAACACATCAAAGCAAGAAAAATTAAAAATAGGCTAAATATATCAAAGAGACATAACATAGAATATTTAGCTACAGGAAAGATTACTCTAAGTCTGAAAGGACAGAGTGATCCTAGAGGTGCAGCTATGGGGGCCACAGAGTTGGAGCAGAGTTCACAGAAAAGGATGCAATGTAAACTGATCTTGAAAGCATAGACAAGGTGGTTTTACAGGTTGGGAGGTTACTCTAAGCACAGGGAAAGATGGGAATATGTGAGGGTGAAGGGCAGGCAGGTACAGGAAGTGCTCAGTGTAGCTAGTGCCAAGAACAAACAGTTAGAGGAAGGGTTTTGAATGCCAAGCTTTACTTGGCAGGGCTGCTGAGCTGTGGAAGATTCTAAGGCAGGAGAACTGCAGACAATTGTGCACAAGAACAATTAATCAGGCAATTGCTGGTGGGATTCAAGGAGGGGGAGTTAAGGGAGGGAGGCTTTAGCTCCTGCCTAGTTTGTAGGTGTCTTGCCTCCCCAATTTAAGATTGAGCACAGTAAGGACAGTGTCAGATACTTCTTTAGCACAGTGCTATTTACCTAGTAGGTGCTCAACAAATTTTTATAATACATAAACAAATTCATCTTTGTGTCTTTTATTTGATCATCAGGAAACTCTGAGGAACCAAAGTAGTATCCACTATTTAATCCACTAGTCAACTTTGATTTGTACCTATATGAATCTTTGGTCAAAACAAAGTAATTCACAGGGGATCAAAGGAGGGGGTTTCAACATCCCTTCATGTTCCCTTATGTTTCCTGGAAACATAATAGAAAAATCAAAATCAAAGATTGACCCTTGTGGCCCTAGTAACTCATGGAAAGGGCCTGCAAACTCCTGCTCAATCTCAGAATTAAATTTCTGAAGTGCTAACAAAGAAGAACCATTCTTAAACTGTTGTGTACTTTTCAATTAACAGAAATATCAGAAATCTTAGCTCCTCATCTGCAAGCCTCTGATTACATTGGAAAAGCCATATTTATGATATCACTATGTGATGCCATCTTTTAATTCTACAACCACAAAAAAATCAAAATTGCAGCTGATGGAAAGCACAAAGGAAAAACCAACAGAAAGGGGCAGCTAGGTGGCCCAGTGGATAGAGCACTGGCCTTGGAGTCAGGAGTACCTGAGTTCAAATGCGGCCTCAGACACTTAATAATTACCTTGGGCAAGCCACTTAACCCCACTGCCTTGAAAAATCTAAAAAAAAAAAAGAAAAGAAAAAAGAAAAACCTACAGAAAATTTCAGCTGGCTAGACAGCATATTACCAATGAGTTGTATACCCCAAAAATGGTAAAAAAAAATCATCAATGTAACATGATTGGAAAAGGAAGTTGCCTAGACCAATGATAAGAGTAAGGGTTAACAGATAGACAGGTAAAGTACTGTGACCCAAGGAAATTGGAAAGATTTTGACAGTGGCCTCTGGAACAGTGGATGGAGTGCTGGGCCTAAAGTCACCAAGATTCCTCTTACTGAGTTCAAATACAGCCTCAAACACTTATTAGCTGTGTGATCCTGGACAAGTCACTTCACATTTCTTGTCTGTAAAATGAGATGGAGAAGGTAATGGCAAATCACACTGTTTATCTCTACCAAGAAAAACTCCAAATGGCATTATGAAGAGTCTGATATAACTGAAAAACAGCTAAACAACAGTTTCAGCATACTAAGTGGTTTTCGTGTGGAGGATCAAAGACTGAAAGATCAAGGATGGCTGGCACTCAGCACTGTTGGAGGGAGGTGGTATACTGATAGATCATGAATTCACCAAAATATCAAAGTTTCAGAGAGCCTGAAAGGTGGTTCAGATCAGCATAGTACTCCACTAAGTCCTGAAGAGCTAAGTTGGGAAAATCAATATAAAGAAATTACATAAATTTAATGGGATAGAGGAGAAAGGCAAAAACGTGGTCCAAATTATAATGACTCTGGGCCAGAGCTGAAGGCCTCCAGCAAGCTGTTTGGTTTTTTTCTCTTTTGATAGGCTTGCTCTGCTACCTCCCATATATCATTCTGTTCTGTCCAAGTGAAGTACCTGTTTTCTCTTTTCTTTTTTTTTTGGTAAGGCAATGGGGGTTAAGTGACTTGCCCAGGGTCACAAGGCAAGGCAATTATAAGTATTTGAGGTCGAATTTGAACTCGGGGCCTCCTAACTCCAGGGCCGGTGCTTTTCCCACTATGCCAACTAGCTGCCCTGAAGTACCTGTTTTCAACTGCTCCTAAAGCCCAGGTTACATGACTGTGGTGCTGTCAACACTGGGTGCTGTGCAACTTTCCCAATCACATTTGGGGTTTCTAATTATAACTTTCCTCTGCTCCCCCTCAGCAGACAATCACACCATTAAAAATAGTTTTGGATAGGACAGCCCCCACACACAGCCTGCTCAAACTGGGTCCATCAATTCCACAGAGTCTAACTTAGAAGGCTTAGTATTTCACAGATTTGGCAGATCAGATCTGGACATGGGAAGTCAATGACAATCTTCTCAAACAATTATATATTCTTCCAGAAGTGGCATGGCAGAGTAGAGAGAATAATGGATTCATGGATTCAAGTCAGGAAGCATTGGGTTCGAATCCAACTTTCAACACTTACTAGTCATGTTATCTTAGATAAGTTACTACCTTCTTTAATTTCCTCTTCTGTAAAATAAACAGAAAAAGTTCTCTAACACTTCCCTCAAACTCTGTAAAAGGCTCAAATAAGACCTTATATTAACATGTAAAGAATTATTAGTCCTTGTTCTTCTCTAGATAAGCAATGAGGTGCATCTCCCTGAATCCTGACTGCCCAGTCAAGGGGAAGGAGATTTCCAACTTGTCCCTGGCCAAGGCTGTCCCTTCTCCAGTTCACCCAAACAACACACATATCCGCAGACACACAGGAGGAAGGGGAGGTAAAGTCTGATGTGAGACTTCTGTCCAAACATCATAATTCCTTAAATGAAGCCTAGGGAACAAAGGGATTTTACAGAGTCCTTGTGCTTGTGGAATTTTCCTCATGGTCAGAGTATGTGAGTGAAATGTGCAACAGAGGCAGGTGGAGGGTGTCTGGGAGGCAGCAGCTGAACAAGAGGCTGATGCTGCAAAGTACCTGATGGCGGTTACCATGGCATCCCTGGGAAGGCAGGAAGGGGAAGGGAGCTAAGATCAGGGTGCCACAGGGGAGCTTCACAGCTGCTTCCCCTCAACCTGAGGAGCTGAGGAGGCAATTAAGGGGAAGGAATAAGGAAAAGTCTGATGGGGAAACAAGTGGAATAGGCCAAGTCTGATCCATCTATCTGCTTTCCACTGCCCCTGCTTTTGCATCACCCAAACCTGCTGCCTAAACCACCACAGGACTTCTATATTCTCTATCTCACAAAGATCTGCTGGAGCAGGTCAAAGTCCTGTTGAAAACCAGGACTTCTGGGAGCCTCCAATCTCCTCCTTTTTACTTTACCACTGGCAAGGGAACAGAACATTTGCTAAAGTTAGAGGGAAGAGTTCATTTTAGGGGCCGACAATTCTTTATAATTCAAACTCATTTTCAAAACCAACTTTAATTTTGTTGCTCAGACATATGTTGCCCCTGTTTAAGAGTTGTTAAAGTAACAATGAACTGAGAAGCACAATTTTTTAAGGGGGGGGTATGTACTAAGCAGTAAGAGATAAAAGGGTACACAGATTTAAGTTAGATATTCCTAAAACAAATGGACATATGGCAAAATGAAAGACTGACCAAAGATGGGATTTGGTATGGGTTCTCTCCACCCATTTAAAGACAAGTTTACCAGGTAATCTTCCATACTTTCACTTCTCCCACCACACCACACCCCCTTTTCCTGGTTTATCCCTCTCCAAAATCCATCTCAACCACACCAGTGATTGACTAGCTACATCCTATAATTCCTCAGCCCTTTGAGAGTCTGATATTCTCCACATACCAATTCTCAATTCTGGACAAAATTTCCCATTTCATTACAAAATGTTGTTACATAACAAAAGCTGGATCCTCAGTTACTCATATTTGGCCTTTTGATTACTCTCCCAAGACTCTAGTCTTGTCCTATGATATTCACGACAGACAATATCAAGCTATATACCCCTTTAATCATGCTTCTTCACACCTCTAAACTCAGATGAAGGTATGCTTACATCCTTTTCTCCTTCTCCCAAAGGATGAACACTACTGCTTGCCCCTCAATCACCTCACTCTTCCTTTCCTCTTTCAGGACTCGGTTGAATCACTCTCTCCCATCTTTTCTTGCTCCCTCTTATTTGTTTACATTCAACTTTGGAGAAGTCAAGGTTTTCTGGTCCTACCCCCCCAACCCCCGCCAATCTTTTTTACTCATCAAACACAGTTCCACTTTGTTTCCAATTGTGAGCTCCAGGCTCATCTGAAGCAATGTGCAATTTGCACCTTCCCCTATGGAAAAATGGGTTCCTTAAGGACAAACTACCCTTCTAGTTGTACCCCAGTTTCTAGTGCTGTGCTTTGCACTAACAAACCCAATCCAATAGGTCCAAAACAAAGCTTGTTATCCATATTCATCCCATTTTTCTAGTCCTTTTCTCATTACTGTCCAGCCATACTAGCCCACTAGCTAGTTCTTAGAATTCCATTTCCAGCCTCCATACTTGCTTGTTCCACGCTGTCTCCTCATTTCTGCCTCTTTTAAAATTTACCTCAGATACCATATCCCATGGGAGTTGTCTTTTCCTGATTTCCCTAGTGGTTATGGTTGTCTCCTCAAATCACAAGTAAATTGTATTTACTTCTGTGTGCCTATTATATTCTTCTAACAGAATGTAAGCTTCCCGAGGAGATGTTCCTAGCACATCTGGTATATCTCAGGAGAAAATTCTTATCTGATTTCAATTGTTTCCTTTTGCCCTTCCCTCTTAGTTAGTGGAAAGACCTAAGCAACCCTTTTCTATTCTATGTTCACTAACTTTAGTTCTGTTTTTCTCCTCTGTCACCCCCCCCCCAATAAATGGTCAGGCTCTGCCATTTCTAAAATCACCTGTGTCTATTTGTACTGTCACCATCCTAGTTCAGGTTCTCACAATCCCCAGCTGGTCATTAGTCTTCCATCAAGTCTTTACCTCCATCCCTAACCAACATCACAGTGTTGCCAGGAAAATTTGCTTCCTTATGAAAAGATATGAGCACCTCTCAATGGTTTCCTATTACCCACCAAATAAATTGTAGTTCCCTTAACCAGGTGATCAAAACTGTCTATAACCTGCATCACCTTATTACGTACTTCAATGCTCTAATCAAACTGGAACACTCATCATCTCAGATGAACTTTCCAGACAGTTCTGTCTCATATCTTGACTCACCTGATTCCCTTTTTCTGGAATGACACTCCTCTATTTCTGCCTTTTAAAATTCTGACTATTCTCTTTTTTTTTTTAGATTTTTTTTCAAGGCAATGGGGTTAAGTGGCTTGCCCAAGGCCACACAGCTAGGTAATTATTAAGTGTCTGAGGTTGGATTTGAACCCAGGTACTCCTGACTCCAAGGCCGGTGCTCTATTCACTGTGCCACCTAGCCACCCACGAACATTCTTTACGGCCCAGCTCAAATGCCAGTTCTCTTCCTTGATTTTTTGCAGGAAGTGATAAATCTTCCCTTCCCCCTTGGTACAAAGGTGGCACAACTTCTTTCTTCTCTGTCCTTCTGTCTTGAAGCCTTCTGGTGTGTCACCTCTTCCTCACACCCTTGGAAGAGGCCTTGGGGATCTCTCTCCTCTCTAGCCCTTCAGCAGATGCCATCCCCAAGAAGGCAGGGATGGCTGCACAGGCTCTGCCCTCTGCTGAAGACTTGCTGCAAAGTCAATACTGACTTGACGGAGAAGTCCCAGGATAGCGCTCTCCATGCACAGACTGGCCCAGTGCTCCTAGTCCATTCAAAGTGAATTACTTTAAATTTGGGGATCTGGTTATTGGCAGGGCAGAACTTTTTTTGTGTGTGTGCAAGGCAATGGGATTAAGTGTCTTGCCCAGAGACACACAGCTAGGTAATTATTAAGTGTCTGAGGCTGGATTTGAACTCAGGTCCTCCTGACTCCAGGGCCAGTGCTCTATCCACTGGGCCACCTAGCTGCCCCCAGAGCAGAACTTCTGAGGGAAGAACTGCTTCTGTCTTTTATCCATACAGCCCAGCTAAATGTCACGCAATCAGCAGGAGTTTAATGAATTTTGAAATGTAAAAATTTGAAAGAATACTCTAGTCCCATTAAATGGACTGTATAACTCACTTTTAGAAAGAGTTTAAACTTCTCGTTTAATCTATAATAACCATCTTTTGAGTTAAATAATGAAGGACTACAGAGAAGGAAACTAAAAGTGATGAAAGGTTAGTAACTTGCCTGAGATCACTGAGCCAGGACTAGTCTTCAGTCTCCAAGACCAAGGCACTAACACTCCCCCTCCCCAGGTTAATAATTCCAAATGGACTTCCTAGCTGACATATGCCTAAGAGATGTATCCACACAATATTGATGAGGACATGAAAAATGACCCACTTATCCCAGTCCCTAGGACAAAGTAAAATTTTATTAAATGTTTTAACTAAATTGAGATCAAAATTCTGCCCCTGATTACTAACAGCAATAAGTTAAATAGCATAGCAACAGCAATGAGTTAATAACACCAGTAAGTTAAAGAACCATCTCCTTTCCAAGATCCAACCAATTTAAGTTCTGAAGACTGGAATCTCCTTCTCACTCAGATGGCTTATGAACTCAAAAACAATGGGTACATTTCACCAGATTCAGAAACTGTGGTGGACTCCATCAGGGCAGAGAGCCTGGATTAACTGGCTGAAGCTTGGAACAAGTAGAAAAGCCCCTGCCTCACACAGGAAGCTTTTGAGGTAGACCTCATACATACAGATTCCAAAAGGCTAGCGTTAACCCCACCTCTTTGCATTCAGACTACTTAAGCCAATGGTCATTATTTCTTTCCATCACTCATTTTGCCTGGACATGTCCATCAGACCAATCAAGACAGTCAGGGAACTGGGGATGAGAGCTCATAATATAACTGTTTCAGAGAAATATAAGAATAAGGTTTCCTATCTGAGTCAGTTAAATTATATTCTTTCCAGCTTCCTCCAAGGGCTCTTAGTACCGCTATAGCTACCATCTCTCACAGAAATAATAGCCCACTCCCAAGGTGTTTACCCAGGATGTTTGGGGCAGCAGACAAAGTTAAGGAGAAGGAAGGGCAGGGAAAAACAGCACTGAATATCCAGGTAGAGGATATAGATCTAATCTTGGTGTCACTTATTATCTGGAGGAACCATGAATCCATAGCAGGTGTTCTCCCCAGTTCTCCTTTCTCTCAAAAGACTGGGTTATTCCCATCTTGCCCAGGTTAGAAGTGCATTAACCTCTTGGAGCCTGATCATGCTGACTGCCAGGGGAGTTTTTGTTTTGTTTTGGTAAGGCAATGGAGTTAAATGACTTGCCCAAAGTCCCAGCTAACTAAATATTAAGGTCTGAGGTTGGGTTTAAACTCAAGTCCTCCTGACTCCAGGGCCAGTGCTCTATTCACTGCGCCACCAACCTACTCTTCTGCTCCTTTTCTGATTTGGGACAGTTCATCCTTCTTTACACAAACTAAAGGCCTCTTGGAGCAGCTAGGTATCAGTGGATAAAAGCACTGGCATTGGAGTCAGAAGGACAGGAGTTCGAATCTGCCCTTAGACTCTTACTAGCTCTGTGACTTTGGGCAAGTCACTTCCCCGACTACCTCGCATCCAGGGCCATCTCCAGTCATCCTGATTCATATCTGGCCACTGGACCCAGGTGACTCCGGAGGAGAAAGTGAGGCTGGCAAGTTAGCAGAGCCCCCCCCCCCCCATTCAATTCATGTGTTTGTCATGGCATCACCTCCCTGGTATTGTGGTCTTCTTTGAGAATGAAAGACAAACATTATTATTATTAGTGGACCCTTACTCCCAGGGGTTCACCATATCAAGCCCAAATTTAATGCTACAGAACTTGATGCCACTCAAAACTTCCAAGCCCAAGAGTCCAACTCCCCTAGTAGTTAGGATTACAGACAAGGCCAGACACCACCACATGGCCAAGGAGTTTTTAAACACCAACTTCAAGGGTATTTTCTTCTTAATCCTGATCCTTCTTAATCTCCAAGCAGCATTGTCACTACTGATCATCTTTGTTTCTCTAAAGGTTTGTGTGACTCAGGTCTGTCTTGGTTTTCCTCCTCTCTGTCCAACAATTGCTTCTCATCTCCTTTGCTAGATCTTCTTCCAGGTCATGCCCACGACAGTCCATCTTGGGTCCCCTTCTTTTCTCCTATTTTATTTCACTTGGTAATTTCATTAGTTCCCATGAGTTTAATTATAATCTCTATACAGATGATTCCTAGCTCTATATATTCAACCCTAGCTTCTCTGCTGAGCTAATCATCCGTATCCAACTGGGTCTTAGATATCCTAGGCTGTCCCACAGGTATCTCAAACACAATAAAACCAAAACACAACCCATTAAGTTTCCCCCTTTTAAACTTCCCTATCACTATGGAGACTACTAGTAACCTCCCAGTTAATCAGGTCCTCCCCCTCTCACTCACCCCACCCATACAATCCATTGCCAAATCTTATTGTTTGCATTTATCAAATCCATCTTTTCTCCATTGACACAGTTCTAGTTTGGACCCATATCTCTTCTCTGCAGTATAGCAATAAACTTCCCCCTCTCTGTCTCAAATTTCCTACTCAACTTCCAAGGCAATTTTCCTACATTGCACGTAAGAAAATTCTATAAACAACATGTATATATCTATATAACAAAATAATATATAACATATCTATACAATCTACATAAAATCACCCTGATCAGTGACCTCTAATAACTCCTTATTACGTACAATAGAAAATCTAATATTTAAAATTCTCCATAACCCGGCTCCTTTCTACCTTTCCAGATGGTTTCTCCAAGGACTCTCTACTCTAGCCAGCTACACTGACCTAGTTTTAGTTCCTCAAATGAATCACTCACTTTCCCGTCTCCATCTCCATTCCCCCCTGGGAAATCATCTTCATAACAGCTGTCCCCCAGGGTTGGACTGCCCTGTCTCACAACTCTTCCTCATAGCTTTCTGGGTTCCCTCAAGATGTGGCTCAAATCCCAGGTAGGACGATGCCTTTCCCGGAGCTCCTAGAACCTTCCAATTTCAGAGGACTCCTCCTTTGTAGCATCTTCAGCACCTCCTAGGTAGGACAGACGCTTCTCGATGGCGGATCTTTCTCTTTGTCTCCCCATCCCTTAGGCTCGGAGCTCTGCACCTCTCTGGGCCCATCCTGGCCGACCCGGCGCTGCTGCGTGGTTGGCTGCGTGTGGTCTTCCTTATTAGACTGGGAGTTCCTGGAGGGCAGGGCCCGGCTGTGGGGGTTTGGTGCTTTCCTGGCAGAGCCTGGCATGCAGTGGGCGCTTAGGTGACGCTGAAGGACGGAGGCCGGCGCTGAGATCGGAGAGGCCGGGCCGGGCTCCCGAACGCAGCCCGGCCCGGCGGTGTGAGTGCCTCTGGCCAGAGTGGCCGCGGCCCCGGCCCGACCCCGACCCCGGCCCGGCCCCGACCCCGACCCCGGCCCCGGCCCGGCCCGGCAGGGGGGCAGCCGTTCCTCCTCCGCCCCACGAGGCCCCGCTCTTCCAGGAAACCTCCCCCTCCCGCAGGAGGAACCGGGCCCAGCGCCGCCGTCGCCCTGCCTCTTCCCCTCCCCCCGCACCCCGGAGGCGCCTTCCCCAGCTTTCGGGGGAGGGGGGACCCCCAAGTATCAACAAGTGGCGGGCGGGGGCCCGCCCAGCTGAGAGGTGCGTGCGCCGGGCGGGGGGCGCCCCGGCCGGGCGCCCCTCGCTCCTAATGAGCCCCCGCCCCGCCCCGCCCCGCCGCGCCCCGGGCCGCCCCGCCGCGCCGCGCCCCCGGCTCCAGCCCCGGCCTTACCGAGCCCGCCGCAGCGCCCCAGCGCCGAGGAAAATGGAGTCGCCGCTTGGCAGCGCCACCGAGAGCCAGGCCGGGGGCTCCCACGACGTCCCCCCTCCTCGACGCCCGCGGCCGCCGCGGCGTCTGACGTCACTTCCGGCGCGCTGTCACAGAGAGGCGGCCCTGGCCCGGGCGCCCGGCCAGGCTGGGCGCTCTCTGGGGGCCCGGAGCGTCCTCCGCCCGGGGGCGGGAGCAGGAAGTCGGCGTCGGCCGTTTCTTCCGGACGCTCTAGCGGGAAGGGGCATAGAGAGCGCAGGGTCGGGGCGCGGCCCCGTCCCCGGCTTCCGCTTCCGGGGGGGGGCCGCGTTTCCGGCGGGACGATGGGGCGGTGGGGCCCGGCCGGGGCCGCGGCGGCGCTGCTGCTGCTGCTGCTCGCTCGGGGCGCTGCTGGGCCTAGTCGGGGCCTCCGACCCGCCCCTCGTCACCTGCGGCTCCGTCGTGAAGCTGCTCAACACGCGACACAACGTGCGGCTGCACTCGCATGACGTGCACTACGGGTCAGGTGAGCCCGTGGGCGGGGCCGGGAAGTGGAAGGGGGAGGAGGTAGCCCCGGGGGGCGGGGCTTGGCGTGGGGAACCCCGGGGGCGGGGCCGGAAGAGCGCGTAGGAGGAGGAGCCCGAGCTTCGAGGAATGGCGAGGGGGCGGGGCCTGGGGGAGTGGCTGGGCGGGGCGGGGGGTAGAGGAGGCTCTGTGGGGAGACGGGCAGGAGGCCCTAGCAAGCGCGGGGGCACACCTGGCAAAGCCTTCCCGGAGCCGCCCCACCTCCGCCTGTCAGGTGACCATCCGCCCCTGCCCCGCACCCTCCACGGAGCCATCAAAATCTTTTTTCCTTTTTAAAATTATTTTTCCAATCACAGGTCATTACAATTCTTAATATTCTTTTAAAAAACTTTTTGAGCTCCAGATGTCACCCTCCCCTTTCTCCCTGAGCAGGCCGGTGATTGGGTATAAATTCTATGGATCAAAGTAAGCTTAGAAGACGGGCATATGACCCTGTTAGTCCCCGGCTCACAACGTTTCAGGGATTCGAAATTCTCTTTGGGGTAAATTCCTTGTTTTAGCCTGGCTTTTCTTTGTATCCCCAACCCGTAGGGTACCTGACTCATTGTAAAGGCTTAAAACATTCTTTTTTGTTTTTGCAAGGCAACGGAGTTAAGCGGCTTGCCCAAGGCCACACAGCTAGGTCATTAAGTGCCTGAGACCGGATTTGAACCCATGTACTCCTGACTCCAAGGCCGGTGCTTTATCCACTGCAGCCACCTAGCAGCCCCCTCTGCCTGTCTCTTCACCGCTAACACTCTAGTTCCAGGTCTCATTTTCTCTTGTCATAGACTTTTATTGCAGCTTTCTTGGCTCCTTGCTTCATGTCTCTTCCTTCAGCAGACTGCCAAATTATTATTCCTGAAGCACAGGTTAACCTTGTTACCCCCCTACTTCTAAACCATCTGTGGCTCCCTACCTCTATGCTGAAATGCAACATCTCAGCCTTTAAACACTTTCATAATTTGGCTCCCAGGCTTCTTTTTAGTTTTATTTTTAACACTTCTGCTTAGATACTCTAAATTAGGGTGGGGGGTCAAATTCAAATAGAAATGGATCCCTCCCTGAGGGTACATCGACATAGCAAACTACAATTGAACCTCATCTATGTAGTATTGATTTTTGTGGTTTTGTTCACGTTTCCCAATTATACTTCCCTATGGTTCTCACCATACTTTTGCTTCAGAGTTTGACCCTTCTGGACTAGTTAATCACCAGCTTCCCTTCTAGCTTTCAATCAATGAGCTTAGAATATCTTCCTTTTTTCCAGGCAGTGGGCAGCAGTCAGTTACAGGGATATTAGATGTGGATGACAGCAACAGTTACTGGAGGATCCGAGGAAAAACCTCTACAGTCTGTGAGAGAGGAACCCCTGTGAAGTGTGGCCAGGCCATACGGCTGACTCATGTCAATACTGGGCGCAACCTTCACAGTCATCACTTCTCTTCACCCCTCTCTGGCAACCAGGTGAGCATGGTCCGGACTGGTGGAGCCTTGCCCAGCGGAATTGCTTGTTGTTAGACTTGTTTGATCTCCTTTTTGCTCTTTAGGAGAACTATATCTATTTATGAAAGAAAACTAGTTCTGGATAAGAGGACAGTTTCTTTGGTTCCCTAACTAGTTGGAATCATGGAGAAAGGAGATTTGAGAACCAGCGTCAACTCAGTAGAAAAGGATTAGGAGATTTCTCTTTACTCTACCAAAATAGGAAAACAAAATATCTGCTAATTGAACACTTAAACCATGGGTATCCAATCTTTTAGCTCTTCTGAACCACATCACCCAACAAAACCTTGTCAAGGGCTACATATACAATTTAATATTTATTTATGACAACATTGTAACCCATATTACCACTAAGTATAATGATAAAATGTAACAATGTCACATGAATGGAATTTGAGGGTCACTAGTTAGTTGGATGGCACCTGACTTTAAGCTCTTAGAGGAAGTAGACTATTTAGAACTTTGTAGTTCTGGTGAATTTCTAGAATTGTTTTTGGTGATAACCATCATTATATAAAGAATCAAAGGGAAGTAAAAGAAGGGTTCTAGCTCTTAATAGCTGTATCAGTCAGTGATAGGAAAAGTTAAACTATATAAAAATTAAGGATCAAGGGCAACTAGGTGGTGCAGTAGATAGAGCACTGGCCCTGTACCTGAGTTCAAATCCAACCTCAGACATTCAAATAATTACCTAGCTGTGTGGCCTTGGGCAAGACACTTAACCCCATTTGCCTTGCAAAAAAAAATATTAAGGATCAGCATAGTAAAATATGTCACAGAAGGCTAAGTGATTAATTACCGAATAACATCAGATTTGAACCTTAATTTGGTCATGTTGATGTCATCACCAGTGTACCAAACAAACCATTTGAATTTCACCTGCCACCATCCAAGTTTAGGCTTTTAGTCACTTCTAGCCAAAGCTTTTGTTTTAGCTTTTTTTTTTTTTTTTTTTGGTATTAGCAGTAATGCCACTCAGTAAATTCCAGGCCCCCTATTGCCTCCAGAGCAAATACAAAATGCTCTTGTTAAAGCCATTCATAACCCAGCTACCTCCAACCTTTCCAGTCTTTTTACTCTTTTCTCCTCAACATGTATTCTTTCATCTAGTGACACTGGCCTCTTGGCTGTTCTTGGAACAAGACCCTTGTCTTATGCCTCCAGGCATTTTTCTCTGCCTCTGGAATGTTCTCTCTCCTCTTCTACTGACTTTTCCTGTCCCATCTGAAGCCCACTTTCCACAGGAGCCTTTCGTACTACCCCCTCTGAGTTTTAGTATCTTCCCCTCTGTTATTTCTGATTTATCATCTTTATAGCATATACATATAGTTCTTTGCTTGTCTCACATATTAGATTGTAATTTCCTTGAGGGCAGGGATTTTCTTGCCTCTTTTTGTTTTCCCAGTGATTAGCAGAGTGTTAAAAAAAAACCAATTACTTATTGACTAATTTTACTACCATAACTAGTTTTACTGTCAGTCTTCCCCTTTTTCTGTCCATTTTTTACTTGCTGCCAAAGTTATCTTCCTAAAAAAAAAACTAGTAATTTCATTTGCCTACACCTTCACTGTCTCCCCACTATTAATTGAATTATATACAGACTTTTAGACCCAGGCTTCAAGCCCCTCACATTTTGGCCTGATGCTAACGTTGCTCTTACCCAGATTATACTCTAAGCAAATGTACTGCTGTTTCCTTCTCCCAAATGTGCCCTTTCCTTGTATCTGCCCAACCTTTCTCCTGTCCCCCCAGTTTCTAGATACTAAAATTCTTTTCTTCTTTCAAGTTCCCTTTCCACTGTTACCTCCTTCCACACTGACAAACTGGACGGGGTCTCTTCCATAATCTCTTCCCTTCCATTTGACCTCTCTAGCATTTAATCCCACATAAATAACATTATGCCTTTTTAACCTTTTTCTGTACATTTTGCTGTCTCTTTCCCAACCAAGAATAAGGATGAGGTACTTTTAGTAAACAGTAGATGCAAATGTTTGTTGATTTCTATTAACTCATTTGTATTGTTTTGGGGGTCATTCTTTGGTATTTTTGTTTAGGTTTTTTTTTCAGGGCCACACAGCTAGGTAATTATTAAGTATCTGAGGTGGGATTTGAACTCATAGTCCTCCTGACTTCAAGGCCAGTGCTCTATCCACTGCACCACTTAGCTGCCCTACTTGCCTCCTTTTAACCCCAAATTTTTAGTTCTTCCTGTGGAAGTGCTCCCCATTTTCCATCCATCTATCCTGGGGCTCATGCTAATTCTTCTGTTCTTGTCATTTTCAGGAAGTGAGTGCATTTGGGGAAGAGGGTGAAGGGGACTATCTGGATGACTGGACAGTCCTCTGCAGTGGCTCACACTGGGTGAGAGACGATGAGGTTCGGTTCAAACACGCTTCTACTGACGTGCTGCTCTCTGTCACAGGAGAGCAGTATGGCCGACCCATCAGTGGCCAAATAGAGGTGCATGGCATGGCCCAGCAGAGCCAAAACAACTATTGGAGAGCCATGGAAGGCATCTTTATGAAACCCAGTGAGCTGCTTCGCACCGAAGCCCATCATGTTGAGCTGTGAGATCCTTTCGGCTCCTCTCCACCTCACCACACAGTGTTTGAGTTGCACCCACTGCTTTCCACACTGGAGCAGCAGCAGCCTTATCATCCCCTGGGTGAGGATCCAGCATGGGAAATTTTTAAGTTCTTAAGAGCAGCAGCTCCCTTCCTGCCAATATGTATCTATCCTTATTCTGGACTTGGTTTCACCTTTTAAATGTGGGAGTTACTACCAGTGGTGGGACTGATCTTTTCATCCATTTAGAAGAAATGGAGGTGGAAGAAATAATATCTCTTGAAGATGGAAATTCCCCTCATTTGGATGCTTTGGCATAATAATCCGTTAACAGGTGGAGTACAGTTTCCAACATAATGCTTTTACTCAGGAGTAATAAAAAGAATTTGATTCTCAGTCTTTAAGTGGTCATTCAATTAGGAATCACATTCCTAGATGTGTTTATACCTACAAACCTTTAGAAACTACTAGGGAGGGCAGCTGGGTGGCACAGTGGAAAGTACCTGAGTTCAAATTTGGCCTCAGACACTTAATAATTACCTAGCCGTGTGGCCTTGGGCAAGCCACTTAACCCCATTCCCTTGCAAAACAAATGAACAAAAAAACTAGAAACTACTAGGGACTGGGGGACAGCTAGTTGGCAAAGTGGATAGAGCACCACCCTGGAGTCAAGAAGACCTAACTGGCCTTTAATCTGGCCTGAGACATTTGACACTTACCAGCTGTGTGACCCTGGAGGCAAATTACTTAGTCCCCATTGCCTCACCAATTGTCTTGATCCATATCTAGTCACTGGACCCAGATGATTCTGGAGGAGAAAGTGAGGCTGTTGACTTAGCACAGCACCCCCTCACCTCAGCCCAATTCACATACATGTCATGGCATCACCTCTCTGATGTCATGGTCTTTGAGGAATGGAGGACAGGCAATAATAAACTCTTTGTATGGGTCTTGCTTGGGTGGGGTAGAAATCAAGATTTCATTTCATCAACCAGCTCTGCCCTTCTGAGGACTAAGTTTTGACTTAACCTTCAAATTTGGGAAGGGAAAAAATTCTGAATCTGCCCAATATTAATAACTGATTAATAATTTCTCTCAAGGATCAGGGAATTGCTGCCTCCTGGGCCCATGATTGTTGATGAATCCAGTAGTCTTCCACTTACCTCAAGAAAGCCCCACTCTCTATTTTCTTGTATAAACTGGGCAAATGAGGTCAAATTTATGAAGGTGAACAGCAGTCTCTTGTGATGGGAAGAAATAGTCATTTCTTTTTCAGCCTCCTTCATACTCCCAAAGCAGGTGGATTCTGGGATGTTGAACTTGTGCATTCCAAAAGTGTGATGGGGGCGGAAGGGAGGTGGCTGCCATCTGCTGGGATTCCAGGGGATAGAGCAAGACTCACTATTTTAGGATGGCTTTTTTCCACTCATTTTGCAGCCTTTACATTTTTGACTTGGAGAATGTCAACTCTGTGTCAGACCTCCCTGTCTAAGATGTTAAGATTTGGACCCTTTCACAGTGACACAATCCAAAAAAGATGTTTTAAGTGAGAAAAATGTTCCAACTACAGAAGTCCTGATTTTCAGAAAACCTTCCCATTTCTCCAGCTGAACTCTCCTGATCCTCTGAGAAGAAAAGCCTTGAGAGAGGCCAGATGTAACAGGATGTTATAGAAAAGTGAAAGGAACAATGGAATACAGTAACTGCAGGACTGATCCCAGGAAAAGAAGCAAAAAGTGACCTGGAAAAGCCAGGGCTGAATTGGGGAGAAGCAGGAGGATTCAAGTGGCTAAAAGAGGAAAGTGGGGGGACTTGAAGGACAGTTGAACTGCCTCTGCCTTACCAGGAATCAGTAATAGGAGAGTTGAGAAATGTACAGGGGAATGAACTATTAGAGGAAACTATTTGAAGGGAAATGGTTTTGAATAAGTGGATACTTCTAGAAAAGAGGGGAACACGGCTAAGAGTTTGGTTTTCATAAAAGGTTCCTTTTCACACGTTTATTGTCATCTAGGCCTGCAGTCATTCCTGCAAGGAAGGGAGGTTTTCTGGGGGAATTTTGTTGGAAATGTGCACTCAGAAGGGGTCTTTGGTAGGTGGGATTTCGGGCGCTTGTCCATCCAAGGAGCTGCGGGATGTGTTTCCAGTCGCCTCCCTTCCTCTCTCCAGCCCAGGGCTTTATCAGCTCGGTTAAAAGACCTTCAGGAAGCTAGTTGGCATTTTTTACATTAAGTTGGTGTCTTAAAGCTGCAAATCTGCTCTTTGTGAAGGCGGCTTTCCCGCCACGGCGCCCCAGTCTTCGGCCCCCCAAGGCGCCTCCCCCTCCAGTTCCTCGGAGCTCTGGCCATTCCCCCAGCGCGGCTTTTCCGGAGAATTAAACTAAACCGGTTTTGAGCACGTCTGGCCCATTCTCGGAGAGGTTTCTGGGGGGAACCGGGCCCCCCCCAAGAGTGGGGTAGAGGGCTCGATCCCCGACCGCTGCGCAGAATCGGGGCTCCCCGAGATGGACGGATGAACCGTGGTGTTCCTGGCTCCGGGGGCCCCTCCTCAGGTGCAGCCGGGTGACCCCGGCCGGGCTCTGATCCCTCGGCTCTGGGCGCACGGGCCCCCCCCCAGCGCAGTTCCGGGCGGAGCGGACCAAGAGAGGAACCCCACCAAGAGAGGAACCCCGGACTGCTGGGGGGCGGGGCCGGGGGCGGGGGCGGCCAAGAGAGGAGCGCGGGGATGGGCGGGCCGGGGGCGGGGGCGGGGGCGGGGCCTGTCAGGAGAGGCGCGCGGGGATGGGCGGGTCGGGGTCGGGGCCTGCCAGGAGAGGAGCCTGGGGCTGATGGACGGGCAGGGGGCGGGGCCTGCCAGGAGAGGAGCGAGGGGATGGGCGGGCCGGGGGCGGGGGCGGGGCCTGCCAGGAGAGGAGCCCGGGGCTGATGGGCGGGCCGGGGGCGGGGGCGGGGCCTGCCAGGAGAGGAGCGCGGGGCTGATGGGCGGGCAGGGGGCGGGGCCTGCCAGGAGAGGAGCGAGGGGATGGGCGGGCCGGGGGCGGGGGCGGGGCCTGTCAGGAGAGGAGCGCGGGGCTGATGGGCGGGCCGGGGCCGGGGGCGGGGCCTGCCAGGAGAGGAGCGCGGGGCTGATGGGCGGGCCGGGGGCGGGGCCGGCCAGGAGAGGAGCGCGGGGCTGATGGGCGGGCCGGGGGCGGGGGCGGCCAGGAGAGGAGCGCGGGGCTGATGGGCGGTCAGGGGGCGGGGCCGGCCAGGAGAGGAGCGCGGGGCTGATGGGCGGGCCGGGGGCGGGGCCGGGGCGGCCAGGGCAGGGCGGGGCGCCTCGGGGCCGGGGCCGGGGCGGGGCCAGACCGGCTCCTCCCCCTTCCGGCTTCCCAGGCCGGCGGGGGCGCGGCGCCGGGGGGGCCGGGCCGGGCGGGGCTGGCGGCGTCTCCTCGGCTGCGCGGCCCTCGGAGGCTCCGCACGGCGCTCGCGGGGCCGGGCCGCGCCGGGCCGAGGGGCCGCCATGCCTCTGCTGCTGGCCGCGCTGCTGCTGCTGCTGCTGGCCGCGCTCTGCGCCCTCTTCCTCTGCCGGTGAGGGGCCGCGGGGGCGGGAGGGAGGGGCGGGCGCCGGGCGGGGGGCGCCCCCGGGGGGCTGGGGCCGCGCCCGCGTCGGGCCCCGGGGTTCCGGGTGACCTTGGGCAGGGCCCGGCTCCCGCGGACCTCTGCTGCGCCGCGGCGCCCCGCCCCGCCCCCACCCGCCCCCCAGCCCCGGTGCGGGGCCCCCCAGAAGCCGCGCTCTCCCGGCGGGAAACTGAGGCTCGGGGCCTGCAGGCGGTGAAGGGCGGCGCGGGGTGCGGGGGCCCAGGGCGGCGCGGGGGCGGCCAGACGGGGCAGATGCCCACCCGGCCCGGAGGCCCCGGCCCGCCCCGGGGTGCCGCGGGGCCCGCCCCGGGGTGCCGGGGTGCCGGGGCGCCCCCCGGCCGGCCGCTCACCGGGGTCTCCGGGCAGGTGGCTCCTGATCCGCTGGGCCACCAGGTGGTGTCACCGGAGGTTCCAGGCCGAGCTCAAGATCGGCTCCTTCGGCTTCTTCTGGATCCAGAACGTGAGCCTGAAGTTCGAGCAGCACCACCAGACAGTGGTGAGTGCCCCCACAGCCGGGAGGCGGAGGGGCCTGGCGTCTGCACTCCAGTGGCGTTCCCTAGTTTCCTGCAGTTCCCATTCCTCTTGTTCTTTTAGCCAGCTGGTATCCATTTTTCTGACAGTTTTTAATTGAAAAAATAAATCAATTTCCAATACTCTTATGATCACGTACTTTGTGCCTTAGTTTATCATTTTGAAAAATTAGAATGACCTCAGAGGTCCCTCCTAACTCTAAATCTATGATTCTGTGAGCACAGTTCTGTTCTATTCCTTTGGTTCTGTGGGCTCTATTTTGTTCCCTTGATCCATTTTCATATTTTATAAAAACTCCAACAAACCCAAACCAGACATTTTTGATATTCACCTCCACTTTGAGATGTCTTATTTCCCTGATCATTTTCCTTGGTGGTGGTGTTTCTGATAGATTTTAATCACAATCCTATGAAGTAAGTCTTTGGTATTTTGACTGAGATTGCATGAAATTCATGATTTAGTTTGCATAATACTGCCATTTTTGGTAGGTTGGGTTAACCTAATCACATGCATGGAATAGCTCTTCAGTAATTTAGTAATCCAGCCATTTAACAACCCCGGTTTCTTTATTCTTGAATATTAGGTTCATTACCCAGGTAATCACTTCTTGGATCCAACCTGAGAATACCAGGTTTAGGGCAAGTCAGTTGGGCTTGTTTATTGAGACCCACTGTAGGTCCACTTGGGCTCTGGAAGGATATAAGAGAAATAGTTTAGAGATTAATGGGAGAAATGAACCAATTCACCCATAAAGTCAATGTAATCAGTCTGATTCTGGATGACTGTGCCTTCCACTGCTGGAAGCTCCTCTCCATCGCTGACCTTCAGCTGACCTACAACCGTCATTGAGAGGGCATTAGAAAGAACTGGATTTGAACCCTGGCTCCATCACTGGTATGATGCCTCACCTGCCTTTTTAGTAAAATGGCAGGCTTGAGCAAGATGCCTTGGGTTCCTCCAGCTTGCAATCTGGTGTCTCTGATTTCTCAGAGCCTCTATCTCTTCAGCTGTGAATTGGCAATGAGAGTCAATAGCATTTATCTAACATGTAGTACTCCCCATATAGTCCAGTGCTGGGTGGAAACAGTTGCAGACTCACTATACTAATGGCACTGTTATCTTCCTTCACAGCTCACCTCAGACGGTGCCTCTCTTTAGCCTTCTTTACCCCATCATCTGGTGGTGATTTCTCCCTTCTCTATTCCTAGAGCCCTTTGCCCCCTTCCCTCCCAGCTTTGTATGGTGTTTTTCTGCACAATGCCACTGTGTCTGCCTGCCATACCCTTCCCCACAAGTAGACTAGAACCATCTTCAGGGCAGGGACTATTTTTGTCTCTGTGACTCTGGTTTGTAGCACAATGCTTTGCATTAGTTGACGATGTTTAGTATCTGTGAAGTTGAATTGATCTGGATGGGCTTGGTGTGGGCCCTTCCTCCCCCTATCACTGACCCCGGGTCCCAGTGACCCTTATGTCAGCTGTTGAGCCTTTTGGATTGTCCAGGCCTTAGCTGGCAGCAGCTGCACAAAGCCTTTTCCCCATACTGTTCCAGGAAATTGATAGTGGGTGGATTTCCAGCAAACTCCTGAGCCACGATCTACCGTGAGTATCCCATCTTATGTTTCCTATCAGGGAGATCTCTCTAATTTGGGTTGGGAAAATGGGGTTCGATTGAAGAGAGACTTTTCAGCCTCTCATCCCCTTAAGGACTCCACTATGGTCTGTATGCTATGAACTTGGGAAGACAAATATTGACATGTGCTGCCAGTCCTAACTTCCTGGACCCAAAACTGCTCTCAGGGAAGTTGGGAGATTAGAGGGAAGGAATGGTTCTCTGACTGATCTATTTATCAAAATATTGACAGTAGTCAGCACTCTCTCCCCTGGGGATAGGCACTATGTGGCGCTGTGCTTAGGGGAGGTGCGCATCAGAACTGACCTACAGAAGATGACTGGCCTGCCCACTTCCTTCTCCAAGACTTCTGGGGTGGATCACAGCAAGCTGCCCCTCAATCCATCCTTGCTGAGAATTGCTTGCCAGGTGAGGCTTTTCCCCATTTCCTGAACATGGTGGCAGTGGATTGAGGAGGCCCATGCTTCAAGCTGACATTACCTTCCCATCTCTCTACTGAGTTGAGTTTTTCAGAGGTGTCAATAGCTATTTTTTGAAATCTTGGATTGCAATGCCTGTGGGATGGGAGGTGTGTCTTGTCTTCATCTGAGGGCCTAAGGAAAGAGGGTAGTCCTGTCCCTGGCTATTATTCATGCTTGCTTCTTCCCAGCTTTTCTCGATCCATGTGGACTCCATCAACATTATGGTTCTCAAGGTAACTACCTCTGAGTCCCTGTGGCACATTCAGATCAGCAGGAGCCGATTCCTTCTGGATAGTGATGGGAAGAGGTAAGAGCTTGGGTGGATAGAATCCCAGATGGCAGCATCCCAACCAACTGTTTCCATTCTGGAACTAGAAAGTAAAAATCAAGGTAGGGCTAGCCGGCAGAGTGGCTGGAGCTCAGGATCCACAGATGTTGCTCCCATCACCCAGATAGTTACACAGCTTGCCTAGACACGAAGGCAGGTTTTCTACCATCTTCTCTTTCTGTAAACAAAACTTGGCTGGAAGATGAAGTGGGCTCAATGACCAAAGATTTTGACTTTTTCTTCCATTTCCCAGAATCGACTGTGAGGTGAGCTTAAGCCAAGTGAATAGCAAAGTACTGAAGAGTGGTCAGTCGGTGAGTGTGTCTTGGGATCACATCTCCCCCTCCAGCCTATCCTCCATTCTGAGTGTGAGCTCTTAGACACACCAGGGTTCCCATTATGGTTTTCTATGCCAGGGGTTCTCTGTCAGCCCCAATGGTGATCCCTTGGGACCTGCTGTATTGTCTAGTCACCATCTTTTTGACCTAAGCCTTCTGCATATGAGGGGTTGATCTGTTATCTGTTTCACTCACCTGTTGCAGGAGGACACTTGCCTGGCAGAGCTCTCCCTTGCCCTGGACCTATGTGTGGAGATGAGTTTAAGCAGCCTGCAGCTGAAGGCTATCACCCTTGATGTGTGGACCCTCCACGCAGAGCTGCATGAAGGCCTTTTCCACAGCCAGTTGCTGCACCCGAGCCTGGTGCCTACCTTGAGGCCAGATAAAGTGCCAGGTGAAGATAGACTTGTGGATCCTCTTCAATGAAGATAGATGGAAACTAAGCTTTGAGTTTTACTATTTAGCTAATAGGTTGTTAGTTGTCACTGGTAACGCCTGTTGGATCTGACCTTTGAGAGTAGATGAACCTAGAGTAAGAATGGGACTCCCTCAGATGCATCCACTCTCTTTCTTAGACTGGAGGAAGGAAGGAATGGTAGATTTCTTTGTCCCTGGAACATTTGCCTGGTGGCATCTTGGGGATGTTTGCCTTGGGTTTCAGTGGATTGCAGACTCAAGAGGAGGTAGTAAGTCAATATAATGCAGCATCCCCAAAAGTCCATAATCTTTGGCTATGTTGAGAGGCCCATAGTGTCCCCACACAAAGGAGGTCATGGTTGGACTTTACTCTGTTGTGGCAGGGCTACAAATGGAATCCTGGGGTCTTCAGGTCTTCAGGCTTCATTTTAGAAAGGATATTGCCAACATGAACTTGTCCAGAGGAAGAATATCCAGGATATTGGAGGGTCTAGAAATAAAAAATGAGGGATTTAACTGAAGAAGAGAAGACTGGGTAGCAGGGGCACCTGGATGTTCAGGCATTCGGGTCATATAGAGAAGGAAGCAGACTGGCTCTGCTTAGTTCCAGAAGCAAAGCTGGGTGCCTCAGACAGCAACTGTAAGTATTGATCCTATTAAGGGAAGTTTTTCTAGTTATTGGAGTTGTTTCTAAGTGGAACAGGCCGCCTTGGGTTTTTTCCCCACCTGAGACAGTCTGAGGGGAACTCCACCTTGGGGAGGTAGAAGAGACAATTCTCATATGTGTTCATAGTGGATCAGATGACCTCCAAGGTCTCTTTGAAGCTGACGGAACTGGGAGGCGAGGGCAGGGTAGAGGGACAAAACTGGCTTTGTCCCAAAGGCACTTGGGGAGAATCCGAGATTCTTGGACATAGATCAGTGGATGCACTCCCTCTATTTTCTCATCTGTAGAAGTGAAAGAGGACTTCACTGAGCCAGCCATTCCTGGTTTGAACCTCCTTCAGCTGCTACCAGGGAAAGTGAAAATAGAGATGGAGAACACCAGTGTGGTGCTGTCCATGAACAGCCAGAAGAGGTGAGGACCAGTGGGTGGAACCAGCGGTGATCCTGCCCAGAGTGGGGCTGGGGTGGAACCTCGTGGGGCCTGAGTTTACTTTGGTTCTTGGCTAGGCACCTCAACTGGACACTGAAGCTGCTACAATTCTATTACCATCGGGATGAGGACCAACTGCCCCTTCGCAGTTTCACCGCCAATTCAGACATGGCCCAGATGAGCACTGAGCTGCTGCTAGAAGGTGAGTGGGTGAGACCTCAGGAGGAGAGAGTGTAATGGGTTCCATTTACTCCAGATTGGGATTAGTGGGAGTGGGGAAGATACTGAAAGGTACGAGTCCCTTAACATGTGGGGGATGGCTGAGGGGGGAAAGGTGGGAGTTTTGATGGCCCTTTTGCCTCCTGCAGATGGGCTGCTGCTCTCCCAGAGTCGTCAGCGCATCATCTGCCTAAATTCCCTAAAGGCCAGTGTGCAGGTGAGAGCCTCAGCCCTTCTGTGACCCCTCCTGATCATTAGCTTTCCCTGAATTAATAACCAGTCCCTTTCCCAATGGGGGAACATATGGAGAGACCAGACCCCACACCCCTCCCTCCTCTTCCTTTCCCTCCTCTTTCTTCTCCTCCTCCTCCTCCCTTTTTTCCTACTTTTCTTCCTCCTCAACCTTGTACTTTCCTCTAGGTGACTACCATTGACCTCTCAGCCTCTCTGGTGCTCAGCACTTGCATTGTCCACTACCGGCACCAGGAATTCTCTCACTGGCTAAACATGTTAGTGCAAGAGAGGCAGGAGCCAAAGCAGCCCATCTCCCAACCTAGGAAAACCAGGTGAGAGATCAACCATCTCCTGGTATTCCACCTTCTGCCCTGGTTCCTTAGGATACTGATAGAGTGTTTCAGAAAGGCATCCTTCCCACATAAGCACATTATGGCCATTCTGTAAATTGCTGCCATTTGATTGATCTTGTCTCTTGGTCCTCTCCAGAGAGCTCCTAAATAGTAGGAACCACAATGTGGTTCTTTTTGTAAATGCTTGGAGTCATGCTGTACTCAAGGACTGAATTGGCTTTTTGATGATGGTGATAGTTTCTTTCTTGGTTGTAGCTTTTTGGGTTTCTTAGATAATTTCTGTAGAAACTAGAAGGATCAGAGTATTGTGATTTTTGCGTTCTTTAGCCTACTATTTTCTGTGTCCTATTTTGAAAATCATGCAAGGCAGATTCTCTGCTCTGATCTGGGAAACATCAAGAACCTGTCTCCAGATAGGGAACCTTTTTTCCTTCCCTTACACTGGTGTTTTCTCTTTCTACAGAACCTTCCCTCAAATTCTGGCCCCCATCATCCTCAGCACTTCTATCTCCAATGTCAATGTTTCCATTCAGCTTGGAGATACACCACCCTTTGCCCTGGGCTTCAATTCCATCTCTCTGGGTAAGATTCCTGAGAAGGAGGCAGTGAGTACATCCATTGTAAGGAATCCATACCGGCTTGACAGTCATAATGGTTTTGGTTTGAGTGTAGGAAGCTGAAGATGCCACAGCATTCCTTCTCACCATCTTCCTTTCAGATTACCAGCACCTGAGGCCCCAAAGCATCCATCAACGGGGCGTCCTGGCTGTGGACCACTTGTGCTGGCGTGTGGGAAATGACTCTCACATCCAACGGGCACCTCACCCACCCAACATGCATGTCTGGGGTGAGGCCCTTGTCCTTGACTCCTTCACTCTACAGGTAGGTGAGGAGACCCTTGCCCTTGTTCCCTCCCATCTTAGGCATCTGTAAAATCCCTCATAGATTCCTTCTTGATTTACAATGTTTGGAGAAGGCAGTTCAGAAGTCTATGTTGGGCCTGGTGAAACATCTGGATCTCTTCCCTTTCTAGGGCAGCTATAACCAGCCCCTGGGTCTGAGCAGCACCCAGTCGGACACCCTCTTCCTAGACTGTACCATCCGTGGTCTGCAAGTGGAGACTTCAGACACCTGTGCTGAATGTCTCTCCCGCATCATGTCCATGTTGGGTCCCTGGTCCCAGAAGTCAACCCCACCCAGGGAGCTTCCTTCTGGGGAATCTCCAATGCTCCTGTGGAAGGTGGACTTGAAGGTGGAGGATATGAACCTGTTCACCCTTTCTAGCCTGGTGGGTAAGTAAGAACTCAGTAAGAAGCCTCATACAAAGTTGAGCACACAGGCGAGCACAGGCCTTCCTGATTAACTCAGATAACACTGCTCTGCTCACTTCTTCAGGGACTGGCCTGTTCATCAGACTGGTCTGCTCCCAGTTAGAAGAATGGGGGGGATGTAGAAGTGGTGCCCCCATTTAGGGATTGCTCATGGTCAGATGTTCATTGCACTTTTATGTTTGGATTTGTTCTCTCATCTGTGGCCTTCACTGCACAGGTGGCGAACACACGGAAGGACTCAGATCTGTTCAGAGCCTAGCCTTTTTATGTCTTTCTAAAATTCTTCCATTGAGAATCCACCCATGCTGTGGAGGTGCTATTTCCCTGTAGCAGATGAGAGAATGAGACATACTGATCTAGGCCATTTTCTTTTTCTTTCTTAATGATGCTGAGTGGCTGGGGGTGGCTCGGGGGTGGGAGAGAGGGGTTGTCACTGTCTCTTGCTGAACCTAATCTCCATGGGCCTCATGCAAGAGATGAGCTCTGAGTTGACCTTGGAATGAAAAAATGAGAGAGCACAGAATGGGTCAAGTGGTAGGAGAGAAGGGAGGAAGGGGAGGCTAAGAGTTGGAGCCAAGAGAAGGGGTGGAAGGGGAGTGGAAGAAGCCCCTGGCTAAATGGACGCCTGGGCTTCTAGGAGCCTCCGAGGTCCGGCTGGACACCCTGACGGTCCTGGGCAGTGCAGAGAGTTCCACAGTGGGGGTCCAGGGTCTCGTCCTGGCCCTGGTAAAGACAGTCACAGAGAAGATGCAGCCATGTTGCAAGGCCCCTGACATTCCCACTCCCATCCTGAGCCTTTCTATGCTGTCCGTCACCTACCACAGTAGCATCCGTTCTCTTGAGGTAAGTTAGCCTTGCAATGGAGGAGGGGGTCAGCGGCCCCTTCTCTTGTGGCTGCTGGGCCATGGACCCCTCCCCCCCCAGAGTTGTCTGCAGTTCCATGACTGGGCAGACCTTGCAAGGCTTCCCTTAAGCTCTTCTTCATGCAAGGGCTCTCCATGGGGGGAGGGAAGAGCTCCCCTCCTCCCTCTGGGACAGCACTGTCCTTTGCCAAGAAGGAGGCCATGATGGCTCTCTGAGAACAACCATTACTCAAGTCAGAGCTTGTGAAAGCTTAATGCCTTCCCAATTTAAGCTTTATTTTTAACATTAATTTTTAAAGCATCAATTGAGGTCAAAACTGATGTACAGGACATTTTCACATTTGTTGCCCTCATCTAACTGCAGCTGTGGAATCCCAGGATGTGGCTGAGTAACAATAAGCATCCTAATAGTGGCATCAATCAAGAGATGCACATTTGGTCACATCTTTCCTTTACTTAAAAGTCTGCAGTAGGGCCAGCTAGGTGGCGCAGTGGATAAAGCACTGGCCTTGGAGTCAGGAATACCTGGGTTCAAATCCGGTCTCAGACACTTAATAATTACCTAGCTGTGTGGCCTTGGGCAAGCTATTTAACCCCATCTGCCTTGCAAAAAAAACCTAAAAAAAGTCTGCAGTGGTTTCCAGCTTGTCAAAGTGAGCCACCTTTGCTGGGCACACGGGCTGTTCACCGACAGCTGTCATCCTGCATTTTTTTTTTAAGTTTTTGCTAGGCAATGGAGTTAAGTGACTTGCCCAAGGCCACACAGCTAGGTAATTATTAAGTGTCTGACATCAGATTTGAACCCAGGTACTCCTGACTCCAGAGCCAGTTCTTTATCCACTGTGCCACCTAGCCTCCCCCCTGCATTTCTTCTGTGTTCCCTTCTTAAAGTGATTTATTGTCATTTCCCCGTGGCTCCTCTTTCTCCTTTAACCCCATGTAATCCTCCTTTATAGCAAACAAATGCAATTAAGCAAAACAAGTGAACACATCTTCTGTGTCTGAAAATGTGGGCTTCATTTTACTCCTGTTGTCCCCTAAAGCCTCTCTCTGCCACAGGCAGAGACATGCTGCACCCTCAAGTTTTCTGAAGTTCCAATTGGTCCCATGGTTTCATAGTTCTGAAGTCATTCTATGTTGTTTTCTGTAGCATTATTTGGTTATTTTGTGAATTGTTTGGTTTTCCCAAGGCAGTGGGGTTAAGTGGCTTGCCCAGGGCCACACAGCTAGGTCATTATTAAGTGTCTGAGGCCGGATTTGAACTCAGGTACTCCTAACTCCAGGGCCGGTGCTCTACCCACTGTGCCACCTAGCTGCCCCACCCATTACATTTCGGTACTACAGTTCAGCAGTACCTCAGTCAGTGAGTTCCTCTTTTCCTCCAGTTCTTTGCTACTCTAGATCTACATATGATGGAACCTATTGCTCATGTCTAAGAATTATATACTGCGTAGTGACTGTAAATATAATTCCCAATAGTTCTTCTCAAATGGTGATCCCACCAACAATACCCAGTGCATTGGGGGACGCTCTCCTCACCTCCCCTGCAACGTTTACCAGTTTTGTCTTCTGTTCTCTTTGACAGTGTGGTAAAGCCTGTTTAACTTGTTATTTCTTTTAGAGTTGGTAATTTGAAGTATTTTTTCACATGACTGCTTTTCCTCTTGAAAACTGCCTGCTCATCTCCTGTCCTTTGACCACTTATCTTTTGGGAAATGAGTCTTATCCTGATGAGGACAAAAACCTACCATGTCATATGAGGACTTGTTAAAGGAACTGGGAGTGGTAGCAGAGAAGAGAGAAGACCGGGGGAACATAAGAGTTATCTTTAAGTGTTGGAAGGCCTGTCACATGCAGGAGAGATTCAGCTTGTTCTGTTTGGCTCCAGAGCAGGACCAGGAGCAGTGGGTGGAAGTTGGAAAGAGACCAGTTTAGATGATGGGGAAAAAACGAGCAAAACTTCCAAATTATAAGAGCTGTTCCCCAGTAGAATGGGCTGCCTGGAAAGCTTCCTCCTCCATGGTGGTCTCCAGCTCCAGACCCAATGGCATTCTGGGGTAGAGATTCCCTTTGGGCACACTGTAGGTGAGGTAGATCCTGAGCTTTCTTCCAACTATCAAATGCTGTGATTCATTGTTAATTCTCTGTAGGTTTTGAGTCAACAGACCTTTACCAGCTTATAATAGACTTCGTCAGATATAACTGTAAAGATCGTTTGCCCACAATTTACTCCCTTTCTTCTAAGCATCAATTTGATTTGTACAATAGATTTTCTTTCTTTTCTCTCTTTTTTTTTTTTTGCAAGGCAGTGGGGTTAAATGACCTGCCCAGGGCCACACAACTAGGTAATTACTGAGTATCTGAGGTAGAATTTGAACTCAGGACCTCCTGACTCCAGGGCCAGTGCTCTATCCACTGCTCCACCTAGCTGCCCCACAATAGCTTTTTAGTTAATACAATCAAAATTATCCACGTTATCTTTTAGGATCACTTTTATGTTTTGTTTAAGAATTTTTTCAGTAGCAATAGATGTGCAAGGTACTTTCCTTCCCTTTTTTTAAAAAAATGATAGGACCTTTTACATTTAGGTCATTTATCCTCAGAGCTTACTAATGGAATAGAACAGTAGTCTAAATCTCATTTTCTGCTAAACTGCTTTCTAGTTAATCTTAGTAGTTTTGGGGTTTTTTTGACTACGGAGTCCTCTCAGTAGTTAGTCTTCTTAGGTTTATTAACTAGTAGGCTGGGGGCAGCTAGGTGATGCAGTGGATAGAGCACTGGCCCTGAAATCAGGAGGGCCTGAGTTTAAATCCAGCCTCAGGCATTTAATAATTATTTAGCTGTGTGGCCTTGGGCAAGTCACTTAATCCCAATGCCTTGCAAAACCCCAGAAAACCAAAACCAAACAAAATAGTAGACTGCTGCTGTTAGTGGCTTCTGGGTCTTCCTTGCCATTGGTCAGTTCTTTTGTTTTTGAAGCCTAGCTTTGAGGATGAGTGTTTTCTAGGGTAGTTTAAGATCTGGTGATAGGAGGCCCCTTCAATGCCTACTGTTGTCATTCTTTTCCTTGACCTTTTGTTCCTCCAAATAAATGTTGTTATTACTTTGTTTGGCCTGATAAGGGCAAAGGAAGACCAGAACAAGGCCTTGGAGGTAGGCAGGCCTTGGATGTAGCCCCTGTCCTGTGCCAGGGACTTTACAACTCATTAATCTTTCAATAAATGGTTAGAAAGCACTCTTTCTTCTTCCAGGAAATAGTATTTTATTTGAGATAGTTTTCAACATCCCTTTTTTTGTAAACTTTTAATTTCCTCATTTTTTCTCCCTCCCTCCCCTCCCCCCTTCCCAAGTCAGCAAGTGAAGTGAGAGAGGTTGTACACGCACAGTTGTTGTATACATAGCTCCACATTAATCATGCTATGAAAGAAGAATTGAAATAAAAGGGGAAAAAAAACAAAAAAGAAAAAAAACAGATTTTAAAAAGTGAAAATAGTCTGCTTTGTTCTGTATTCAGACTCCACAGTTCTTTCTGTGAATGTGACTGTAAATGTGATGTTAAGTTCTGGAGGGACACAAGAAGAGGCCAAAGACACAGCAGGCGCACAAATCTGTGCTGGCGGTGTGTAAAATCTCTGAGACGTTACCTAGAGAGGAGATGGAGAGTCTTGTTCCTGGAAGAGTGGCCTGGGCTACTGCCTTAAGAGCATATGTAGGAGCAAGGCATGAGAGCCTGGAATTTGAGGAGGGGGTAGATTATGAAGGTCTTGGAATGCCGCACAGAGCACTTTGTATCTGATATGGAGGCGAGTAGAGGAGTGAACCTTCAGTAGCACTTTGCTGGCTTGGAGCAAGATGGGTTGGAATGGGGAGACTTAAGCCCAGCTGACTCACCAACAGATTGTGGCAATGGTCTGTGTGTGATCTGATGAGGGCAGGGTGGGAGGCAGATGGAGGGAGGGCACCCAGGGAGGGTTAGAGGAGAGAAGGGTATGACTCACTTGATCCTCAGAATGACCCTACAGAGTAGGGGCTGATAGGATCCCCATTTTAGAATTGAGAAAACTGAGGCAAACGGTAATTTAGTGACTTGCCCAGAATCACATAGCCAGTGTAATGATTTGAACTCAGGTCTTTCTCTTGATTCCAGCCTCGGTGCTCTATCTGCTGCCATTGCACTCTACCTAGCTACCAGTAAAGTAATCTATTGGTAGTTTGATTTGCGTGACACCCAATCTGTAAGTTTATTGGGGGCAGCTAGATGGCACAGTGGATAGAGCACCTACCCTGGAGACAGGAGGACCTGAGTTCAAATGTGGCCTCAGATACTTAGTACTTAGCTTTGTGACCTTGGGCAAGTCACTCTTTTTGTTTGTTTGCTTTTTGGGGTTTTTTTTGGTTTTTATTACAAGATAATAGGGTTAAATGACTTGTCCAAGGTCACACAGCTAGGTAATTATTAAGTGTCTGAGGCCAGATTTGAACACGGTCTGCCTGGCTCCAGGGTCAGTACTCTATTCACTGTGCCATCTAGCTGCCCCCAGGGCAAGTCATTCTTAAACTCCATTGCCTTAAGTAAATAAAACTAAAAAAACACAAAAGCCAGAGAATCTGTAGTTATTGCCATTTTTGATTATATTGACATCACCCACTCACAGATCATGAATTTCTTCTGAGGCATGTGTTTGACATTGCCCTCCTCTATGTCCTGTGTGTTCTAGCCACCTGGACACTAGAGCCAACTCTGTCAATATTCCTCTCATCCTCCTGCCTCAGTGCTTGGGCCTGGAATGTTGCCCTTATCGTTCCTCCCACCCTCGAAAATTCAGTTCCAAAGCCCCATTTTTGGATCTCCCTCTTCGCTGCAGTGGCAGCCTCCATTCTTGGCTTTCATTTTGTCCAGCAATGCCCTGAAATACTTAGGTCTGGTCCTGGGCATGTTAGTTGGTCACTTGGGTTTGTGTCTTGGAAAAATTTCTGTGTGGAGAGGAGTCCCGCAGTTAATAGGCTGTCCCCTCTGTAATCCTCAATAGTTCTGGTAACAGTATTTGAGAGGCTTGAACAAAGGAAGCATTGCCATTGCCCATACTATCTGCCATTGATCCCCCCCCCCACAGGTGCAGTGTGGGGCTGGACTGATGGTCCTCTGGAGCCCCCCAGACCACATGTACCTGTACCAGCACGTTCTGGCCACAATGCAGTGCCGAGACCTCCTTAAAGCCCCAGAGCAGCCAGGAGCCCCCTCAGGGCCCGAGGTCAGCCCCCGTGAGCAAGCTCCCCCCAAGCGCTTCTTGAACCTGACCTTAGAGGTCAGCACGGCCAAGCTGACCGCCTTTGTGGCTGAGGACAAATTCATCACACTGGTGGCAGAAAGCGTGTCCCTGAGTCGCCACAGTGGCTCTGTCCAGATCTACTGTCCAGAACTAGCCACAGGCTTCGACGGCAACAGTATCTTTAGCTTCAAGGAAGTGGAGGTGCAGCTGCTGTCTGAGCTGGAGGAGATGATCTTGCACCGCAACCCCTTCCCCTCCCTGGAGACCCTGCGGAACCGGGTCTGGCTCTTCTCCCTGGGCTCAGTGTCCGTGGAGTTTCCCTACCAGTATGACTTCTCCCGCACCCTGGACGAGGCTGTGGGGGTGCAGAAGTGGCTCAAGGGGCTCCACCGGGGAGCCCGAGCTGGGGGGTCTCCAGGCCCAGCCACCCTCCCCCCTGACTTGCTGATCAAGGTGCAGCACTTCTCTTGGGTCTTCCTGGATGACGTCTTTGAGGTGAAGCTGCGGGACAACTACGAGCTGATGAAGGACGAGAGTAAGGAGAGTGCCAAGCGGCTGCAGCTGCTGGATGCCAAGGTGGCTGCTCTGCGCAAGCAGCATGGGGAGCTGCTTCCTGCTCGCAAGATCGAGGAGCTCTATGCCTCCCTGGAGCGCAAGAACATCGAGATCTACATTCAGCGCTCCCGCCGTCTCTATGGGAACACACCCATGCGCAGGGCACTGCTTACCTGGAGCCTGACAGGGCTAGAGCTAGTGGCCCTGGCAGATGCCTCCTTCCATGGGCCTGAGCGGGTATTGGCACAGCTGCGGGAGCTGGATCCCAGCAGCCCTTTCCCCTGTGAAGGCCTCGAGCTTGCCATCCAGTGGTGTCGCATGCTTAAATGCAGCGTGAAGACCTTTCTGGGTGAGTGTTATCCCTGCCCATCTCCAAGCAGCTGGGGAGTAGTCTCAGTTACTATGGGCATTCCCCCTTGTCCAGCACAGGGGTAACCCTGCCTGGCCCCAGGGGATTGGCTCCCCATCCCTTTATGTGGGCTAGAGGCACCCTTGGTGGGGGGGGGGGCTTTTCTGTGTCCTTTCCCTGCCTTGCTCCATGGTTTTGCCATTCCAGCATGGCATCTGAGGGTGTTCTGTGAACTGAGTGGGCAAGTGAAGATCCACTGGGAGATGACACAGGCTCCTGAGTGTCCATCTTGCATGTGTCTTTTCACACAGTGCGGATCCGCGATTACCCTCGCTACCTGTTTGAGATTCGTGATTGGAGGCTGCTGGGCCGATTGGTGGGCACGGAGCAGAGTGGACAGTCCTGCTCCCGACGGCGACAGACCCTCCACCTGGGCCTCCCCTGGGGGAATGTGGTTGTGGAACGGAACATGCCCCCGCTCAAGTTCTACCATGATTTCCGCTGTGAGTAGGTGTGGGGACCCCAGAGAACTCAGGAGTTTGGTTTGGAGGCAGAGGTCTGTGATAGAGGGTGGGCAGTGAAGGGACACTTGTCTCCAAGACTTGTGGACAAAGCTGGAGCTTTGGGGTATCTCTGTCAGTGACTGGCCTGCATTCCCTCCAGCTGAGGTCTTCCAGTACACAGTGGTCTGGGGGCCGTGCTGGGACCCCGCCTGGACATTGATCGGCCAGTCCGTGGACCTCTTGACAAAGCCCTCAGCCGACCCCAGCGCTCCCTTACCTTGGTGGGACAAGAGCCGCCTGCTTTTCCACGGGGACTGGCATATGGACATTGAGCAGGCCAACCTCCATCAGCTGGCCACCGAGGTGAGCAGGTGGACTCTGGTTTTCACCCCATACAACTGTAAAGCAGTCTGGTTGGAGCTCAGTGCTGTGAGGGGTGAGGGGTGGGGGCCCCCTTCTGATGCCTCATTAAGTCCTTGAGACGCTTGCAGGATCCCTATAACACAACTGAAAATATGCATTGGGAGTGGAGCCACCTATTTTTTCACTGGAAACCAGGCCAGTTCGTGTTCAAGGGGGACTTGGACATCAACGTGAGGACAGCCTCCAAGTGAGTGGAGTGGGGGTCTGGCCCTGGGGCATCGCCAAGGGCGGGGGGACAAGCAGGGACCTTGGGGGAAGGGCACTGAGAGCCCGGGGCTCCTTTGTGAGGCAGGTATGATGACTGCTGCTTCCTGCACTTGCCTGATCTCTGTATGACCCTGGACCTGCAGTGGCTATGCCATGGCAACCCCCATGACCACCATAGCGTCATCCTTCGCGCCCCTGAGTTCTTGCCCGAAGTGTCCCTGGGCCAGCTGCATGACTCCTACCGGGCCTTCCGATCTGAGAACCTCAACCTCTCCATCAAGATGGACCTGACCCGGCCCAGTGGCAGTAAGGCTGGGAGTGTGAGGAGTGGAGGGGAAGATGAGAGAAAACAGGAGGTTGGGGCTGGAGGAAGAAGAGACCTTGAGTGTCTCAGGGGCTAGCCGGGGAGGTTCCACTTGGACTGCTTTGTCCCCCTTCTCTGTTCCTGCAGCGATGTCCCAGCCCCGGATTCTGCTCTATAGCAGTACTCTTCGATGGATGCAGAACTTTTGGGCGACATGGACCAGCGTCACCCGGCCCATCTGTCGAGGAAAGCTCTTCAGTAACATGAAGCCTAGCAAGAAGAAGTTGGGCCAGCATTACAAGCAGCTCTCCTTCACAGCGCTCTTCCCCCAGCTGCAGGTTGGACACAGCTCCTCTGGCAGAGCCTTGGGCTCTCTGGACCCTTCTTTACTTAGCCTTGCATTAGCTTCACTTGGCCGCTGCCCCTGGGACCCTGGACTCTGCCCTTGCCACTCTCCTCCTCTTGGTCACTGACGGGCTCATCTTTCCTTTCTTCAGGTGCATTACTGGGCCTCATTTGCTCAGCAGCGGGGCATTCAGGTTGAGTGCAACCAGGGCCACGTCTTCACTCGGGGAACCCAGCGACTTATACCTCAAGGTTTGACCTGCTGCCCCCTGTCCCTTTCTTCCCCTCTTTTCTTTTTCCCACATCTTCTGGACTCTGTCCATTCGCCCACCTTTCTGCTCCCCACCCTCATCCCCTGTGCCTACCTGCCAGTCCTCTGAGTGTCTTGTCTGCCACCTCGCAGCAGGCACTGTGATGCGGCGCCTCATCTCTGAATGGAGTGTGACGCAGATGGTAAGTGACCTGAGTCAGGTGACAGTCCATCTGATGGCGTCCCCTAGTGACGAGAGTTCTGACCACCGCCTTGACTTGCTGGTCACGAAGACGCACCTCCTGAGCCTATCTTCCCTTACCTACCAGCGACATAGCAACCGTACTGCTGAAGAGGTATTTTTTTTTAAGTGGAATTTATATTTTAGTGAAATTTTTTTTCCAGTTACACGCAATGGTAGTTTTCAACATTCAACCATTTGTAAGCTTTCCCCCCATGGCAGCGAATAGTCTGGTAAAAATTGTATATGTACAATCATGTTTAACATATTTATATTTAGTCATGTTGTGAAAGGGGAATTAGAACTAAGGGGGGAAGAATCGTAAGAAAGGAAAAACATAAAAGAAGTTTTCAAAGAGTGAACATCGTATGCATTGCTCTGCATTTAGCATCTGTAGTTTTTCCCATAGAAGGTACAGAGGTGACTCTCAGAGCTCCTTTCCCCCTTTGGGGAGAAGAGGCACCTGCCTAGCTCCACCTGAATTTCTACTTGCATTCTGAGCTCTCTCCCAACTCCACAGATGAGCGAAGCCTCTATAGCTCCTTGGTCTGGAAATGCTTTTCTATCTGGATTAGGTTTTTAGGTTGAATCATTTAAAAGCACATTCTCAGTCTTGAGGGCTGATGCCTAAGGATATAATTTAGTCAGAAAATGCAGCCTCTCCATGTTCCTGTTGACCCCGAGCAGATTTCATTTTGAGTAGTGCTGTTCCCCACACCCTTGCATTTTGGATGACCTGCCTTCCTTCATCTGTTCCTCTTTCCTCAGGAGCTCTCCTCCAGAGATGGGGACCCTACCTTTCACACCCACCAGTTGCACTTGGTGGACCTTCGGGCTTCCTGGACCACCACCAACAGAGACATCGCCTTTGGTCTCTACGATGGCTACAAAAAGGCAGCTGTGCTCAAACGAAATCTTTCCACAGAGGCCCTGAAGGGTTTAAAGATTGATCCCCAGCTGCCAGCCAAAAAGCCAAAGCGGGGTGTTCTGCCCAACCCCCCCACCCCACCTCGGGTCAACACTCCCAGCCTCAGCCGAGGGCCTGAAAAGGGCTCCTCCGGAGGTAAGCGGGAGGGGAGCAGATGCCAGGGATTCGTTTACTCAATGAATGGGACAAAGCTGATCGTATCTGGGATCACAGGGTTGAAACTGGAAGAGATCCTAGGACCATCAGATTGGCCCTACTGCCTATTGCCTTGTTATTTGATTTTCAGTTTTGTTGTGGCCTCCTGCTTTTACATCATAGTCATTTCTTCTTAGATCACTCTCACCTCCTTGAACTTGGAACAGAGAAACCCTTTTAGAGCCAGCCAATCCATCACTTCTTGTCAGCATGGTTCTGCTCTTTTTGCTCAGAAACACTTCTTAAAAATCTGTCCACACTTTCCCAGTTTCTCATGTTCATCTTTTCTTACAGTTCAGTAAGATGCCCTTATATTCACACATCATGGTTTGTTCATCATTGCTCATTGGAGGGCAGCCCTCTGCTCAGGAAGCTTTATTCCTGTCATCTCCAGGAGCAGGATTCTGCTTCCCATTGGAATCTCTTGGTGCCTTCCTGCCTTACAGGCTTTACTGCACTAACTCTGCAAGCCAGTGGGTCCACTTTGCTGTTCCTGGACCTTTCCCTCCTGTGTGCCTTTGCAGTGGCTCTCCTTCTTGCTTGGAATGCTTGCCATCCTCACCTCTGCCTTGGAGCTTCATGGGCTTCCTGCAGGATGTCACTGAGGTCCCATTTCTTCCCAGACCCTTTGTCTTTTTTTTTTTTTGCAATGCAGTGGTATTAAGTGACTTGCCCAAGGCCACACAGCTACATAATTATGAAGTGTCTGAGGCCAGATTTGAACTCAGGTCCTCCTGACTCCAGGGCCTGTGCTCTATCCACTGCACCACTAGCTACCCCTAGACCCTTCATCTTCAAAATAATTTTCTTCGACTCTGTGTACAGATCTTGTGCCTACTTGAATCCAAGTGAGTAGAAGTCTAGAATTGAATCCTGCCCCTTGTGTTCAGGATCCCTAACACCTGTGTACCTTGGTGTCCTTGGCTGGACAGCAGTCTTATATAGTAGCTGCCCAAGAGGATTTGTGAGGGTCTGATGCATGTAAGATGCTTTGTATGCCTGAAAGAAATGTCAGAGTCAGAGGGAAAGGGAACGTGTCCATGTTAACCAGGGGACAAGCAGGATTTGACTCTTCTGATCCCAAATCCAGGTGCTGCTTTCCCTGATCTGACTTGAGCCTGGGCCTCTCTTAGTCCTCTCTCACTTTATCTTGCTTCTTTTCCAGTCCAAAGATCATTCATGTCACAGAGAAATGAAAAGAACTGGGAATAGATGTTGCTCTGGTTAGCTTTTCCCACCCCCATGCTGGGCAGCACCCTGCCCGTCTTCCATTAGAACCTTAAGAAGACCCCTTGCTGTTGTTTCTTAGCTTCTTGCCAGTCTCAGAACATTCATTCTAGTGGCACTCTTCCTAGGAGACTGAACCATCCACACATTGGTGCTCCCTTTCATGGGTACCATTGCTTCCATGTTCGCACTTCTCTTTAAAGTTCAAGTGGATTATTTCCTTGGGTATCCACATGGCTCTCTTTAGGCAACTTCTTTTTCCTCTTCCTAAGACTTGTTTCTGTACCTTCACCATTGAGCTTTCCATCCCATCCAGCCTGACTCCCCATGTCGATGGGACTCTACTTGTCCTTTCTCATTCTAGAGTCTAGACCCTTTAAAAGGGGCTCTTTGCACGTCAGACTCTCATCATCTTTCTTTTCCTTCCCTGCCACACATTCTAAGATGGAGTAGTCACTTGAGGCTGCATCACCATTACTTCCATCCCAGCACTCAGGGCCTTTTGTTAGTGAAGAGTAGAGCTCGGGGGCAGCTAGGTGGCTCAGTGGATAGGGCACCAGCCCTGGAGTCAGGAGGACCTGAGTTCAAATCTTACCTCAGACACTTAATGATTACTTAACCCCAATGCCTTAAATAAACAAATAAATAAATAAGATAAAAAAAGAGTAGAGTCTGGAGACAGAACAAACAGAAAGAAGGTGTTTACAGGGAAAAACTGTTTCTGGGCTCTACTCTTTTTTTTTAAATCTTATTTATTTGTTTGTTTGTTTATTTCTTTCTGTTTGTTCTAGCAGCTTGTTTTTCTAGGCAGTTCCATAAGACATGGGGCATTAAAGGACCCAGAACAAAGACTGTGAGGAGATGTGGGGAGAGAGACACAAGCAGAGGGAGCTAGTTTAAGGAGGGTGATCAGTCTGGGGAACAACAGGGAGAAGGAATTCTGTGTGTTATTTAGTTTAGTATATGATTGGGTGGGAATTCTTCCCCCTCTGATCTTGGGCCTTTTCTTCCTCATCAGGTGCCCATATGTTGCGGAAGCTCATTGAGGAGACAGATAAATTTGTGGTATTCACGGAAGAGGAGTCGGGGGTCAGTGAGCAGCTGTGTGGTATTGCTGCTTGTCAGACAGATGATATTTTCAACCGCAACTGCCTCATTGAACTGGTCAACTGCCAGGTACCCCTGCTATCTCCCAGTACCCTGAATAGAGGGGGTGGGAGAGAAGTTGTGATCTAATTGCACTTACAGGGCTTTGGGATTCAGTGATGTTAGGAACCTGCTTGGCAGCGGGCTTGGGAAATCTTATAAATACCTAAAACTGATTCTCTTGACGTAATGGTTGTCAAGTTTTTTCCCAACTAGATGTAAAGCTATTTTTCAACATTTTTTATTTCTTTTTTTTGTTTGTTTTTTTTGCAAGGCAATGGGGTTAAGTGACCCAAGGTCACACAGCTAAGTAAGTATTAAGTATCTGAGGTCAGGTCCTTCTGACTCAGGGCTGGTGCTCTATCCACTGTGCCCCCTCAATATTCCTTTTTGTAAGATTTTGAAAAATTTTCTCCCTTCTTTCCCTTCCCTCCCTCCTTAAATATATTTCCATGTTTGTCATATTGTGAAACAAGAATAAGAACAAAAGGGAAAAAACATGAGAAAGAAGAAACAAAAAATAAATTTAAAAAAAGTGAAAACAATATACTTTGGTCTGCATTCAGACTCTGTTGTTCTTTCTCTGGATGTGGACAGCATTTTTCATCCAAGCATTTTGAATATTTTTTTAAAAACTTTTAGACTCAAATTTGAGAAGACCTGTTTTACTAGGAAGAGCCCACTCTGCTAGCATGCATTCCCATTTTTGAAGGCCAGAGTAGTTGAAGAACTTGGCATTTGGTCACTTCTCCTCCCTCCCACGCTTCACTTGGTGATCAGGTGCTGCTTCTTAGGGCCTGTAGTGAGAGCTGAGACAGATACAGAGGGGCATTGCAGGAAACTGGCAAGCAGGGCCGGGGATGTTCCAGGGTTAGGGAGCTGGTGGGGACCTGCTCTAGGATTTGATATAAACTTACTTTTAAAAGAATTTTCATTTGTTTCAAACTTAAATACAAAATGAACAAAGAAAAAAAGAACATTTCCATGCACACAGTACACAACATGAGAAGATTCAATATAAAACAACAAATTTCCATTTCAAGAAAACCTATGTAATGAATACTACACATTGTTTTCAACTCTACTCAGCAGTTTTGTACTTCCTTCTTGGTTTTCTTTTGTTCTCTGCTGTGTACTTTACTTTTTCTCCCTTCCCCTCTACTCTGCCCTAGATAAGGCTACAATTAACTGTGATTTTCTATATCACACAAAAATATCTATGAACATACATACACGATGGAAGACCATACTACGCATGTTTCTATTTGTCACTTCTTTCTCTGCAGGTGGATAGAACTTTTGTTCATAGGTCCAAGTCTTTCCATGTTTTTTCTAAACAGCTTATCATTTCTCGTGTCATAGTTGTGTTTGAACATAATCATTTTACCACAGTTTGTTTAGCCAGTCGCCAGTTGAAGGGTATTTGTTATTTTAGCCAAATGATTTGGTATTGAATTATGCTGGTGGCAGTGGCAGACTAAACCAGTTCCAGTGGATGGTGTGTTCTTGTAGCTTATTTTCCCCTCTTCCTAAGTGGTCCTGTTGTCTAGACTACTTCTTTGCTTTGCCCACAGATGGTTCTTCGAGGTGCAGAGACAGAGGGCTGTGTCATTGTGTCTGCGGCCAAAGCCCAGCTGCTTCAGTGCCAACACCACCCGGCCTGGTATGGTGACACCCTGAAGCAGAAGACATCTTGGACATGTCTCCTGGATGGCATGCAGTACTTCGCTACCACCGAGAGCAGCCCTGCTGAGCGAGATGACCGGCAGCTCTGGCTTGAGGTCAGTGTTCCCCCTTTTTCTCCCCCCTCTAACCTCGCAGATTGAGACCTGTCTTTCCTGTTAACAGAAGTCAGTCTTGGCTCCCTCTTGCCTCAGGGGTCATCTATAATAAACTTCTCTTGCTTTCCCTCTCCCATTTCTGTATCTTTGGGCACTTAGATGGCATGCCCACTTCCATTCCCCCCCGCCCCCAGAGGAGAATGCAAGCTTCTTGGGGGCAGCCACTCCTTCATTGCCTTTGTATCCTCAGGCACCCAGAGCCTGGCACACATTAGAGACTTTGTCATCTTGTGCTGAATGAGTGAAGGTGGGGAAATTCTTTCATTGCCTGCCACTGTCGGTTGAGTGTAGATGATGACAGGAGCCCCGGGTTTGTTGAGCCTCCATGCCTTTAGCTGCTCCTTCCCCTTTTGTCCTCATATCCTCAGCACGTAAGGCAAAGCTTGGTGGGCTTTTGACCCTGTTAGTAACTGGCACAAGGCCCGGAGCTTCTGCACTCTGAGAAATGTTGTTAGCTACATCTGACTTCTGATTACTGTTTGTCAGCTAACTGCATTTGTCAAGGGAGAGCAGGTCAGATTTTAGGGCTCTTCCATGGGCAGCTCAGAAGGTGCCCACATTGTGCGGATGCTCTGTTCGCAGGCCCGAGAGAGGGTGTACTCTGGGGATTCGAGAGGGAGGGAGCTGGGAGTAAAGCCAGGGAAGATGACACAAACCTGTTCTTGTGCTTAACCTCTTCCTAAAGCCACCTGGAGGCAGTCATAGCAGGAGGCTCAGCTCTCAGGAGCACCTGTGAGCTCCCACCAGCCAATTTTGGACAGTACTATTAGTTATTAGCAAGGACAGCAAAAAAAAGGGAATTCTGCAGCCCTCCCCAAACCATTCCCTTCACCCACCCCATCACTTGTGATGAGACCAAAACAAAAGTCACATTTGTTATTCTGCCCTTGGCGGGATAAATCTGAGGCATCTCACCACCATCACAATGAAGCCTAGTGTAGGCAACATCAAGTGTAACTATATTGGAGGTAAACAACCTTCAAATCACAAGTCAGGCCAGGAGGGGACAGACAAGTTGGTGGTGATCTGCAGAGGATGTCGAGCTGGCACCCTGGCAGCAACCACATAGATCACCTGTTCTCTCTGTGGAGGGGTCCAGGGGAGATGGCTGCTGGGATTTGTGCCTGTCTCAGACATGCTGAACCTTATACCTGAAGCGCGCTTTCTCAGCTGAGGGCAATTGCAGCTTTCAGAGAATGACCCATTTTGGGATACAGTCTTTGAGGGGCATGTGAGGGCACATTGTACACAGAACTCATTCTCTGGGCCTCAGTCAGTTCATTTGATGGTTGAAGGCTCCATGCAGTTTTCTTTTTTCCAGTGATGAGGCTGCTCACGTTGTACTGAATCTTGCCTGGCAGAGAGATTGAAATGAATGCCAGTTTCTCTGCCCCTTTCACCATTATTAGTGTCCACAGAGAACACTGAGAAAAAGACTAGAGAAGGTGCCAGGTCTAGTGAAAGTTTGCTTTGACCAAAGTCTGATTTCTGATTTTTTTTTTTTTTTTAGGCTTTCTGTGCCTGTTTAGTAGGGATGCCTTACTGAACATGTGTCCCACATTTCTTTGCCAACCGGGAATTTGGGAAAGGAGGGTTTTATTTCATAGCTGATGTCTATCCTTGGAAAGCTCAGGGCCAGTCTGAAAGGCTGAAGGCATTTGAAACGTGGAAAGGCACAGTTTGATTTCTCCCTTGGAGGTGTCTGTAGAGATATGGGAATGGGAGGTCTGTGGAACAAGTGGTGTCCATTCTCGACTTGAGAGCCAAAATGTGATTATTATGGCTAAAGATGCCCATCTCTACTTGTCCAGGTGAAGAACATCGAGGAGCATCGGGAGCGCACTCTGGACTCTGTGCAGGAACTGATGGAAAGTGGGCAGGCTGTGGGCGGCATGGTCAGCACCACCACAGGTTGGTTGGGCTCCACCTTCATCCCACATTTGGGAGGGGCAGGGAGGGTCCTGGGGCCTCCACTTTGGGCCCAATATAGTGCTGGGGGGTGGGGACATGAGAACAGGATGATAGCTGGGATTAGGCCAGACTGCTGTTTCTGAGTTTCTGGTGGTTTTCCCTGGAGTCCTTTGGTCCTAGAAGCAAAGGTTCTGAGGCATGGCTTTTTTGGACATAAGTCAGAGGGATGTCCCCTGTGGAGAACTGCCCCTAAGCAGACTTTCTCCCTGCCTAGACTGGAACCAACCAGCGGAGGCCCAACAAGCCCAGCAAGTCCAACGGATCATCTCACGCTGCAGTTGCCGGATGTATTACATCAGCTACAGCCATGACATTGACCCTGAGCTGGCCACTCAGATCAAACCACCTGAGGTCCATGAGCAACAGGAAGAAAAGGAGGACCTGCTGAAAAAACAGGAAGGTATGCACAAGTGTGTGGGCTTCTCAAAATGGGGAGGGTCCCCTGAAGTTGGCAACCTCTGCTGGGGCTTGAGACTTGTATATTAACCAAAGTCTGGACTGGCCATTCCCCTCTGGGGCTAGCTTCAGGTATTGGCATCAGTTCTAGGGAGGGCCCTGTCCAGGGTGGATCCCCCAATGGTGAGGCAAGGCCCCACCCCCCACCTGAATACAGTCAGAGTGGGAGGGTTTGCCTCTAAGCAGTCTCCCAGTCCTGGAGATTCTGGGGTGTGGAGGGTTTTCAGGGGGACAGTGGACTCCCTGTGAATATCCCTGGCTGATATCATAGGAGCTGTGGACACCTTCACCCTCATCCACCATGAACTGGAGATCTCGACCAACCCGGCCCAGTATGCCATGATTCTGGACATTGTCAACAACCTGCTTCTCCATGTGGAGCCCAAGCGGAAGGTGAGCCTGACTCTCAGATCTCAGGTCAAGCCTTGCCAGATTTGACCCAAATCCCTGTACTTCTTTTGGGAGGCCACAGCATTGAGCTATGGTCCTGAGGAGAGCCCCTTCCCTCTCCCCCTCCCCCTCAAGTTTGCACAGGCATCAGCCTTCCTCCTCCCAACCATAAGCACCTTTCTGTGGACCTGCTCTCTGGCAGTGATCAGGAGATCCTTCTTCTCAGGAAGCTTCTGAGAAGAGAGGTGCCTTCACCCCATACCCACTGGCCTCATTCTTGCTCCCCTCTCTTAGGAGCATAGTGAGAAAAAGCAGCGGGTACGCTTCCAGTTGGAGATCTCCAGCAACCCTGAGGAGCAGCGAAGCAGCATCCTCCACCTGCAGGAGGCTGTCAGGCAGCATGTGGCGCAGATTCGACAGCTGGAGAAGCAGATGTACTCCATCATGAAGGTTGGGGCACCAGAGGGAGGGCGCCCTGGGCTCCCAGGCAGGGGAGGGAGCTCCCACTCACTTAGCCCCCTCCGACTCCCCCAGTCTCTGCAGGATGACAGCAAGAATGAGAACCTCCTTGAGCTGAACCAGAAGCTGAGCCAGGAGAAAGCAGACCTGCAGCTGGAGAGTGAGGAGCTGAATATCCTCATCAGGTGTGTCAGCCTGGGTGCCCCTGCCATGGTGTCCTGCTAACCTTCCAACCACCTCCTCCTCTAGCAGTGCCAGGAGCCTCAGGACTGTGGGCCCCTGGTCAGGAGCCGATGCCTGGGATTGGCTTCCTTACCTCCCTTCCTTTGGCTCCCGGGCAGGTTGTATCCAGAGACTGATGGTTGTGAGGGAGACAGACAGGGATATGGGGGTTCCCCTCTGGCTGGCAGCCTTGAAACCTTGGCTCTGAGCCTGAAATTCTGGAGTTTGTTTGGCAGCAGGGCATGATGGCCACTTGAACATTGGCCTTGGTGATGGCCAGAGAGCTTTGTAGCTTCCTGATGGAGGGTGGAGGAAGAGGACTGAGGTTCATGTGGCCCTGCAGGTGGTGGGGTGGGTGAGGGTGGTCTGTCTGGCTGGAATTGGCTCCTCCTTTGGGATATCCCCTACCGTACACGTTTTGACCTAGCGGACTTTGGCTCTGTCCACTCCTTCTTGACCTCATCCCCATGCCATCAGGTGTTTTAAAGACTTTCAGCTTCAACGGGCCAACAAGATGGAACTTCGAAAGCAGCAAGAAGATGTGAGTGTGGCCCGCCGGACAGAGTTCTACTTTGCCCAGGCACGATGGCGCCTCACTGAAGAGGATGGGCAGCTGGGCATTGCTGAACTGGAGCTCCAGCGATTCCTCTATAGCAAGGTAGTGCCATAGCCAACAGAACCTGGAAAGGGGCCTCTGGCAAACCCCAGAGAAAAGCATATTGCAGCAGAATGTGTCTATCTTAACAGGTGAATAAGTCTGATGACACAGCCGAACATCTCCTAGAATTGGGCTGGTTCACAATGAACAACCTCCTGCCCAATGCGGTCTATAAGGCAAGTGTCCCTCCTGCTGCCCAAGCCCACACTCCCTGCAGAGAGCAGTGGGAGAGTGAGCTGGACATTCAGGGCCTTCACAGTTATTAATACCTTCCTCACAGGATCATTGTGCGAAAAACTTGCTTTAAACTGTTAAACTGCTATGTGAATGTGACCCTACAACAGGTTTTTAAAGTAAGTGCTAAAGGGCACTGGTGGATCTTCATTTTGACCCTTTGCATCCCACAGGTGGTGCTCCGGCCCCAGAGTGCCTGCCAATCTGGCCGGCAATTGGCCTTACGCCTGTTCAGCAAAGTCCGGCCTCCTGTGGGGGGCATCTCCATCAAGGAGCACTTTGAGGTGAAGTAAACCTAACTTAGGAAGAATCTTAAGGGTAGGCAAGACAAGACTGTTTCTGCAATAGAATTAGCCTAAGGGAGAGTGACAAATTTTGGTTTTTGTGTGCGATTTTTTAAAAAATTTTATTGATCTTGTTTTTATGTCATTTATATTTCCCACTGTATTCCTCTCTCCACTGCACCCCCCAAGAGTCATTCCTTATAATGTGAAAAAAAGGAAAATTTCCACAAAACCAACCAACACATCAAAAAGAAGTTTTCAGCAGTAGCCCACCCCCATTGTCTCCCATTTTTTCGAAAGGGTTTTCTCATATCTCTTCTTTGGGGCCAAGTTTAACCAATTCAGCTTCCCAGTATTTAATTCTGATTATTTCATTGTTCTTTCCATTCACATTGTTTAGTCACTGTGTATGTAATTTTCCTGATTGTGCAGATTGCACCCTGCATCAGTTCATGTATGTCTTCCCATGCTTCTCTGTATTCATTAGTCATTGTTTCTTACACCACAGTCATACTCCATTACATTCACATGCCACACTCCATTACATTCACATGCCACAGTTTGTTTAGCCATTCCCCAGTCAGTGGACATCTACTTTGCTGCTATGAACATCTTGACGTGTGTGGGATCTTTTTGCCTTGTCACTGATTTCTTTGGTAGATATCTAACAGTAAAATATATGGGTCAAAGAATATGGATATTTTAGACGTAATAATTCTAGGTTATTTTTCAGAATGATTGGACCAATTTGCAATTCCACCAATACTGCATTGGTGTGCACATCTTTGTGTAACATTTCCAACATTGACTATTTCTATATTTTTTCATCTTTTCCAGTTGGTTGGGTGTGACATGAGTTGTTTTATTTTTTCAGTTTTAGTGATTTGGAATATGATTATTAATAATTTGCAATTTTTTTGAGAGTTTTCATATCATGTTGACTATCAGAGTATGACTTTTGATCTTAAATAAGAAACTGACTTCATTTTTGTTTTTAGTTAACAAAATCCACTTTTTCTCTTCAACCTCCTCTGAATCAGTCACACAAAAAAAGAAAAACAAAACTCATTAACAATAAAAAATTCCCACATTGGTCGAGTCTCAATATAATGTCTCAGTTTAGGCCCCATTCCCCATCATGACTTTAAAACCACCTCCTGCCTCCATCTCTTGCAGGTCAATGTGGTCCCCCTCACCATCCAGCTGACACATCAGTTCTTCCATAGAATGATGGGCTTTTTCTTTCCTGGTCGAAGCATGGAGGATGAGGAGGTCGGCGATGAAGAGGACAAGTCCAAGCTGGTGACCACGGGTGAGTGCCTCGGAATGGGGCTCCAGCAGAGTGGGGCAGCAGCCACGAAGAGGGGGGTGATGGCCAGCCTGCTCGCTCTCTTGTAGGGATGCCAGTGGTGAAACCGAGGCAGCTGATCACGGCGGAGGATGCGGTGTCTCTGGGCCCTGGAAAGGGTGTTGCTCAGGGCCTGAACCGTGGCTCTGGGGTCAGGAGGTCCTTCCGCAAAGCACCCGAGGTACCCAATATATCCTTTGGATGGTGGGAAGGGCACTTGGGTAATCTTTCCTGCCACCCTTGGGATAGAGGGGTGAGTGAGCTATCCTCACTCCAGATGTTTCTCATTTCTTCTGCCTTCCTCAGCATCCCGTGGATGACATCGACAAAATGAAAGAACGGGCGGCCATGAACAACTCCTTCATCTACATTAAGATCCCACAAGTTCCACTTTGTGTCAGCTATAAGGTCTGAACCTGCCCTGGGTGTCTTGGGCTGGGTAGGGGCAGCTCAGCAAACTTGGGAGCCGGGGAGCTCTCTCTCTCTCTCTTCTCCCACGCAGTTGGGGGCCATTCCTGTTGTGTCAGGAGGGGGTCTCTGTAAAGTGCCAGCAGGCTCGCTGATGGATGGGTGTGTGAGCCTTCTTTTTCTCTCTCTTCCCCACAGGGTGAGAAGAACAGTGTGGATTGGGGTGACCTTAATCTCGTGCTGCCGTGTCTAGAATATCACAACAACACGTGGACGTGGCTGGACTTTGCCATGGCTGTCAAGAGGGATAGCCGCAAAGCCCTGGTTGCCCAGGTGTGTGGCTGAGCTTGCTAGGTCAGTAGGGCCTGGGGGCCCTAGGGCCCTAGGACCCTATTCATTAGGTCTCCGCTCTGATGCTTGTGACCTTGGCAAAGTCAGTTTAATTTTTTTGAACCTCAGTGTTCTTGTTTATAATTGTTGTTATAATTTATAATTGTTTCAATTCTTTAAAGGCCCTTCTTATAGGGTGGATGTAAAGAAAGCAGTGTTAGACCTTATAGTGTAAAATTGTACAGTTATTAATACCTTCCTCACAGGATCGTTGTGAGAAAAACTTGCTATAAACTGTTAAACTGCTATGTGAATGTGAGCCTTTAGAACAAGGTGCCGATGGCGGAGAGCTCCAGGGAGGCCGCAGGGTTGGGGCCTGCTCGCACTACAGCTAGCTCCTGAATAGTGTCAATAATTAAACCCCTGATACTTGATTTCACTCTGCATGTTTCCATATTTCATACACATATTATCTTCAAATAGTGACAATTCTGATCCATGCATCTCCTTCAGGGGAGGCCTTCCTCCCAGTAGTCTGGACCTAGCTCTGCATTCTAAGCCGGAGGGCAGGCCAGCCTGGTGACTGGCGGCTAGAGCAGGTGCTCTGGGCGTGTTCCCAAGCAGCTTGGGTGTTTTATGTCAGATTCACTGACCTTCATCCCCCTCCCCCCCCAATCCTCCCAGGTGATCAAGGAGAAGCTAAGGCTGAAGCCAGCTGCAGGGTCTGAGACCCGAGGGAAACTTGAAACAAAGTCAGACCTGAATGTGCAGCAGCAGGAGGAAGACGAGAAAGCCCGGCTCCTCATTGGGCTGAGTGTGGGTGACAAGAACCCCAGCAAGAAGTCGATTTTCGGCAGGAGAAAATGAGCAGGGAAAGCCCCCATGGGGCAGAACTGGACTCTGGCCCTAAGATCCAGGGCCCAAGTGACTCAGGGCGGGAGCAGGGGGTGGAACTCCTCTTGCTCCCTGGGGATTTGTGGGGGCCTTAGGGAAGGATATCCATGCTAGGCGCTACTCCCCCTAGGAGTGCCTAGTGGAGATGTCACTGTGCTGCCAATCCCTGTGCCAAGCGGGCAGAGGATCAGAGGCATCAGGTCAGAATCTAGAACAAGGACATAGGCACTGGGGCCAGAGGAGAATGGGGAAAGGGTAGCAGAGGCAGAGCAGAAGTGTTACTTACATTTTTATAGACATTATATTTCTATGTGTAACCTTTCTCATGTGCCAGGGGAAGGAAGCTGTGGGATACGTGATCCCCTCTTGGCCCCGTCACCCCTCTAGCCTTGTACAAAAAGAGGGGACCACCCTCCCATCCTACCCAGTCTTTGTTCTGCTGGAAGGAGAGAGCTGGCCGTGGGCCCCTTCCCCTCTCCCTTTGGGCAAGCACCCAAGTGCTGGTGGTGGGGGTGGCAACAAAATGGGATTTCAAGAGAAAGAAAGATGATTTTAAATTTGATGCTGTTTCGTGTTCTCTGCAATGCGTGGACCCCATGAGTAGTTCCCAGCTCCCGCCCTGTAGCTGCGGCTCTGTTCTTCCTGGCAGGGACTTCTCTCATCCCTTCCTCCATCGATGCTGCCTAGAATCCATGCTGAGGAGGCTGGCCTGCATTTCACACACTAATTCCAGAGTGGTGGCATTTCTCCTCTCTGAGAGAGAGTGCCCAGAAGACTAAGTAGAACAGGAGGCGGGCACCATGAATAATGGAGCTGGGGGTGGGGCTCATGAATGATGTAGCTCAAAGGGGTGGACCTGCTTATGTAACCAGGCCAGAGGGGTCTGGTAGCTGGGGAGCCACTGGCGGGATGGGAGGAGCGAGCAGCCGGCGGACCCTTCCCCACCAGGTCAGTGGCCCAAGCTGCACTAGCCCCAGTGAGGGGCAGTGTGGGCTTTGTGCCCAAGGTGGGGGAAGGGGTGGGGGTGGGGAGGATAGTAAAGCTGGCCAAGATGAAGCCTTGATAAAACCAAAGGGAGGGGAGAGGGGATGAATAGTGTCTTGTGGGCAAGGGGCATATGCAGGACCCAGAGAGTGAGCCTGGCTCTGTGCCAGTACTAGGCTATGCCAAGCTGTATTGGATGCACAGAGAATGCAGGCTGGTCCACAGAGGAGAGCTGACTGCACTATGCTGACTGGCCCCTCCCCCCCCGGAGTTGGCACCTGCTGAGATGGGCAACCCATACAGGGTCAGGTGGGCAGAGGGAGCTCAGGGAGCTCCCCTTGACTCTCAGCAGGGTGACAGCATCTCCCCCATCCAGGGCCCCTGGGTTCGGGGCTGGAAGAGACTCTTGTCAAGAGTGGGGATCACCATATCAGGTCTGGACCAGCTTCGGGGACCACGGATGCCCCAGTTTCCCCATTTGGGCTCCTTGGAACCAGCCCTGCTACCAGCAGAGAAACCCCTGACCGAATGGCCGGTGCCGAAACTCATCTCTCTCTTCTTGCCTGAGTTCCCCATCAGGCCCCCCCAGGGGCAGCAGCAGCTGAAGGTAGGTTAGCCATAGACTACATATGGTATCCCAGGACACCCCAGTTTGAACCCATTTGCCTCCCTCTTCGTTTTTCTCTGTAGGTCCTGGGTTTTGTTGCCAAGGGCTCCTTTGGGACTGTCCTCAAGGTGCTGGATTGTGGCCTCGGGGCCTTGTTGGCTGTCAAGGTAAAAGCCTGCTCTAGTTATCTTGTCCCCAGGGTGGGGGGGACAGGAGGTGGTTTCAGGTGCTTGTTTGTCTCTTTCCTCCTGCTTCAGGTGGTCCCCAAGGTGGAAGTCCTTCAGCGAGATGGCTTGAGACAGTGCAAGGAAGAGGTTAGCATTCAGGTATGCCCTGAGCCCAGGGAAGTCACAGAGCTGAGGAATGGGAGGGGGAGCCCACTGCTGACCCACCCCTGGGGAGTTGCCTTTGCTCACACGAGCTTGTAGACTCAACAGTCCTGAGTCACCTCAGCATTGCAGTCAGGCACCTCTCATCTTTGCTACGAAGGTCTCCTGATGCCAGGCTGGGGTGAGGGTCAGTTGGCAGACAACAGAGCTCAGCCAAAGGATGAGCCAGGTGGTACCTGGCTCATCTTCTTCCTTTAACAGGTGCTTCCTTTGACTTGACCACCTATTTTCTTTATCCCCAGCGCCAGATCCGCCACCCATTTGTGAGTGGCTTAGGAGGCAGCTGGCAAGGACAGCGGCACCTCTTCACCAGTGAGCCTCCTTTCCTAGTCTCCCTACTTTATTGCCCTCTTACAACCCAAGCTCTCCAGACTGAGAATAGGGGAGTTCCTTCTTCCCCATCCCTCCCTTGGGGACCCTTGGAGAAGAGAATGGTACCATTTTTGGGTAGGAAGACCATGATACCCTGGGCTAAGGGCAAAGTAAGACTCTGACCCCAGGCTCTTTTTCAGTGTACAACTACTATAGCACAGGAGACCTGTACTCTCTCTGGGCCACAGTCGGCTGCTTTTCTGAGGCTTCTGTCCGCCTCTTTGCTGCAGAGCTGGCCCTGGGTGTGGGTAAGTTAAACACAAGGGGCTTGTTCCCTAGTAACATGTGAGAGCTCAATGGGGAGACCGGATCCAGGAAGGCTTTAGGATGGAGGGCTGAAAGGCTTGGATGTGGCTATGCTAATACTTTGTTCTCTTCCATAGGCTACCTACATGACCTAGGCATTGTGCATAGAGATCTAAAGGTAAAATACATGGGAGCAGCTCCCAGGGGGAGGGGAGGCTAGGACTCCAGCCAAATACTTGGAACTACTCACTACCTTAGGATTAGTGTCGTCGAGCTTGGCCAAGCCAGCTCTGCTCTGCACAGCTTTGCCTTGCCCCCTTCCCAGATGAGTCCTGAGATTGGGACATGGTTGGATACCCTTTTTTAGGTAGGGGTTAGGAAGACATCAGGAAGGGAATGGTTGCATTTAGATCTGTTATTTATAACCTTTCAGATGGAGAACATTTTATTGGATGAAAGAGGTAAATTTTTTCCATTCATTCCTATATTTAATAAAGAGAGTATGTGTGTGTGTGTGTCTGGGTATAGGTGGGGGGGTAGGTGTCTATATGTGTTTGTGTGTCTATATGTTTTCAAGTTGGGGACAGGGAGAATGCTTGCCTGAGAATAAAAGGTAGAGAAGTAGATGGGTGGATGTCTTTGTGTGTCTGTGTATCTATGTCTGTTAATGGCTCCTCTCCCCTCATCCTTCAAAGGTCATCTAAAGCTCACAGATTTTGGCCTGTCAAGACATCTTCCCCAAGGAGAGCGAGCTTATACAATCTGTGGAACGCTTCAGTACATGGGTGAGACAGAGGCAGGGCTGGCAATCATGGTTGGTATAGATGTATCTGGGTGGCAGTGGCAGCTGCAGCCTTCTCTTGGCTCCTCATGTCCTCTGCACTGGCAAAGGATCGCCTCTGCCTTGGCCATCATTCCCCATGACTGGGATGGATTCAATCCTCACCTCTGCCTGGCTGAGTCCATCTCTTCCTGTAAAAGAAGTCCTACCTTCTACCTGGAGCCTCCCTCCCAAGTTACTTTATGTAAAAAACTCTTTTGGATTTATTTGTATGGATTCCCTTTCTGTTTATTTGATACATACTTCCTCATGCATTTTTTTGTCTCCCCTGTTAGAATGGAAACTCCTGGACTGGAGAAATTATTTCGGCTCTGATATTTTTAATCCCCAGTACCCAGCAGAAGTTTCTAGCACATACTTGATGAATGCCTGTTGGTCACTGGGTTGATTGATTGGGATCTTTACTCCTTGCAGCCCCAGAAGTCCTGAGTGGTGGGCCCTACAACCACGTTGTTGACTGGTGGTCCCTAGGCATCTTGCTTTTTGCCCTGGCAACTGGAAAGGTAAGAAAAGACTTGGAGAGGTGGAGGAAGGAAGGAGATCCTATTTCAAGGAAAGAGGAGGGGATATTATGCCACAATCATTTAGCCTGGATTTCATCCTGTGAGTCAAGGTCAGGAGTGGTGATGGGAGAAAAATAGGCTCTGTCCTAGGCAACCTGTTCCAGTCCTCTTCATTCTTGTCTTAGTTCCCCTTGCAGGCTGAGAAGGATCACGTGGCCATGTTGGCAAGTGTGACTCACTGTGTTTATGAAGTCCCAGCCTCTCTTAGCCAGGGGCTTTCTCTTCTGCTCCAGGAGGTAAGAATGACCCTGTCCTGACTCTTCCCTGATCACCAGCTTCTAAATCTCACCTTTCATGTGTGCTTGAAAAGTTTCATTTCTTTCCATTTTTCCCAGCCCAGGCTCCAACTTTCATGGCCTGCCACACTTCTTTTCCTGATTGACTCTGTCTCCCCAAAAGATTCCTTCCCTCCTTAGGCCGTTGTGAAATCCCCTTCCCAAACAGATTATGGCTCAAACCATTGCTGCTCCCTTCTCTGGTAGAGACTCAGGTTCCTCATGGATGCTTCCCACTGACCTCCAGTGGCTCTTCCTTTGTCCCAATCTTCTCAACTCTAAGGCTGCTGCTTCTCAGTCACACAGAATCCAGTATCCCAGGGAAGGGTCCTTGGCCACCACTGATCCTAGCTAACAGGAATCCCTTCCCCTTTGTGCATGGCAAGTGGTCATTACACGCTTTCTCACTCCTGACTTCTTCCCCATGTCCCTGGGGTTCAGCCTGTCCTCACTCACAAGGCCCCCCTCACTTTGTCTCCCTACAGCTCCTATGCCACAACCCTTTCCATCGTCTGCGCTACCTGTATCACTTCCAAGTCCATCCTTTCTTTCGAGGCATGGCCTTTGATCCTGAGCTTCTGCAGAAGCAGCCAGTATCCTTTGTCCTGGAGGCAAGAGCTACCCTTCCTGGCCCAACTGAGACTGGGCTATTCCAGGATTTTGACTGTGATTTGATGTCTTTCTCCACCCATCCCTGCCCTGCCTGAGCCCTCCTCCCTCTCTCTCTCCCAATCCCCCAGCTGGATTTGTAGCTAAGAGTCTCAGGACTCTCTCCACTGCCAACTCAGGAAGTTCTCTCTGGCCCACATACTCGTTCCTCATTTTTTTGTAGCAGGATTCCCCCCAGTTTTGTAACTTAAAACGTTCTATAACTGAAACTGAACCTGTAGGGCTCAGGTCCTTTAAAGGGGTGTCATCTCTCCATTCCCGGGCCTCCCCTGCCACAAGCATCTCATTCCACCTTCTTCCCTCCCCTGCCCCTATGCTCTCCATAGGTCTGGGCAGGCCTCTTCCACATCTCCCAGCCTCTGGCTTTTAGCCAGGTTTCTCCTGTCCACTTCTCCTTCCATTTCTATGCCAATTTTCCTTTCTCCAGCAATACTGAACTCTGTACTGACACACATTGATTCCTCAAGGTGCTTGACAAGTTTAGCCAACCTGTCCTTTTCAGAAGCAATAATTGTTTTTTGTAAGCATACAAATCATCCTTATCCCAACAGTTTACATTTTAAATAGTGATCTAAGGATTGTGCAATATATTAAATAAAGAAAATAAAACTGAAACTTTTACAACCTATTGTGAGGAAGAGATGGGGCAACTGAGACCCAGGCAGGTTTGGGTCTCTCCAGGGTTATATCTGGGAAAAGCAGAGAGTTAACTATGAAGTTCTGCAGGGAAAGTAATCATCTCCCAGGACAAACACTGCCATGCTGGATATATCCATGATCCATTCCTCCAAGATTTGTTTTCTAATAAAGGACACTTGTGGAAAAGTGTGGTCATCCTCCTCCCCAATACACCTTAAGACTCAAGAAATGACTCTCAAAGTCAGTCATGATTTTATCAAAGCTTTTCCAAGTCTTTTTTTAGTTCATAATTTCTCTTCAGGTAATGAACTTGTCTTTATATTAGTTTTTTAAAATACTACAATCATCAAGTCTTCTTGATGTTGCAAGCCTGTTTTTTTGTTTTTTTTTTTTTGACATATAGACAAGTAAATATACTATCATCTTAAGATAGAACTGAAGGCTACAAGAACTGAAGGCTACAGGACCTATTCTTAAAATGAGGTACTCTGTCATGGTGGGAAGTTTCCATAAGGAAAGAGAGGGACTAAGAAAGAAAAACTACTTACCATTTGAAGGGAAATAAGATTGAGAACTGGATAATGCCTCTGGATTCACTGAAGCTCCTTTCAACTACAATGGAGGACAGAATCCTCAGAGTGACTTAGCCTAAGGCTAGTAAACTTGTAATCATTGTGTCATCTGAACTGTTTCTGGAGCCAGGTGGGGAAAGACAGGATTAAGGATGTGATTTGATCAACCCCAGAGCCTCAACTCAATTCAGTCACAACTATTACATATTTATTGTGTTTAGAACATACTGTGAGATGAAAAATTTAAGTAATAGTATTCATAGTCCTTGCCCTCAATGTGATCAGGATATGGTTTAATAAACTCAAAAGATTTATGCCCATACCCAGAGACTTATGCATGAGAGGTGCAAGCAGGGTTTTGAGGTCTGATAAAGGAAAGATTCTTACTGACTAGAAAAATTTCGGAAAGCTTTGGGTAGGAGCTGACTTCTGAGTTGGATTTTAAAGAATGGCCAGGAACAAGTGAAGAAAGGGGAGAATAAGTCAGCCCCAGAGGCAAAAGAGGTGTTTACAGGTTATAGTGAATAATCCAATTTGGCTGGAGCATAGAATACAAAGGAGTGAGTAAAATGAGAATATTTGGGAAGAAGGAAGACCTTGGCATTCCAGGGTAAGAAGTCAGACTTTTTCCTTGATAACCATTAGGGAGCTGCTGAAAGATTTAAAGCTGAGGAACAATTGGATTGGAGGGATCAGTAATGGTGACATTAAAACTTGTTAGAAAGTTATTAAAGTGGTAAAAGTGGAGCAATGGGAAGAGTTTCAGACCTGGAATCAGAAGGACCCAAGTTCAAATCTGGCCTCAGACATTAGCTGTGTGACTCTCGACAAGATGCTTAACCCTGTTTGCCTCGATTTTCTCATGTATGAAGTGAGCTGGAGATGGAAATGTCAAAGCTCTCCTGTATCTTTGCCAAGAAAAGACCAAATGAGATCACAAAGAGACAGAACTGAAATGACTCATCAAGGAGAATGAAAGCAGGCAGATGCCAAGGGTCTATTAGAATGAAGATGGAGAGAGGAGAAAGGAGAGAACAAATGTAAGGAGTAGTGAGCTGGTAAATGTTGAACTATCCTGTTTCTGAGGAAAAAAAGTTTAATCTGCATTATTGACATTTTCACTTATCAATTTAAGCTTATTAGAGATAATCAACAAAACAAAAGTAGACTTATTTGTTAGTGTTTGCTGATTTCTTAAGTTTGGCTCATGGAAATTTTTAAATTTTTATCTTTTTAAAATTTTTTTTAAATTTTGAGTTTCAACTTCTACCTCATCCATTAAGAAGGCAAGCAGTATATCAATTATATATGTGAAGTTATGCAAAACATTTCCACTTTATCTATATTGCAACAATAATGGCAAAAATAATATCAGTTCATATATGTCTTCCCAGGTTTTTCTGAAACCATACGACTCATTTATAGCACAATAGTACTCTATTACAATCATATACCACAATTTGTACAATCATTTCCCAGTTGATAGGTATCACTTCAGTTTCCAATTCTTTGCTACCATGCAAAGAACTGCTATAAATATTTTTGTACTTACAGGTCCTTTTTCTTTTCCTTCAATCTCTTGGTATAAAAATTTAGTTGTATTGCTGGATCAAAGGGCAGTTCTTTCGAATGATTGGTCCAGTTCACAATTCCACTAACTGTATTAATACCCCAAATCTTATCCAACATTTGCTTTTTTCCTTTCCTGGCATATTATAGCCAATCTCATAGGTGTGAGGTGATGCCTCAGGGTTTACATTGAAAATTGGAAATCAGCATTAGCTTTAATTCATGCTTGCTCCAGCTCAGTCCCTAGATAAAAGAATCATGAAAAGACAATCAACAGGTCTTGATAACTGATTCAATATGAAAGGAAAGTGAGTGAGGAGCTAAAAACATGTCCAAAGTGGCAGGCTAAGGGAGATTGGATGTGGAGTAGCACTTCTGATGAGATCTATGAGGTGGGAAAGTCAGAAGCAATAGCAACTGTAGGGGGAAAAAGTAAGCCTGATATGGTATATATATTGAGTTAGGATATCTTGAGATGTGGCTGAGTACTTTGCAAAAAGATCTGAGCTGGAGAATAGAATGAAGTCATTGGAAAGGTGTTGGAGGGAATGGTATTACCAAGAGAAAAAAACCTAGCCAGACCTGAGATGAGATTTGAAGGTAAAACTTGGAAAAATGCTCATTTTAAAGATGATGAATAAGATGGTGAGAAACCTGAGAAAATGGGATACTTAAGTGTGTAACCATAAGGAAATTAGATTCTGTGTTTACTCAAAAGTAATTGATTCTTATGGACAAGCAGAAAGGGGACAGTGAGGGACTCCATGGAAATTTCACAAGTCATGAGATTAATCTGCAAAGAAAAATCAGAACTTAGTCCAAAGCCAAGGAATGGAAGGATCAGAATGTTAGACTCAGTTATTCATCTTAGCATCAGCAAAGTCTCAAGGGGGCAACTAGGTGGCACAGTAGATAGAGCACTGGCCCTGGAGTCAGGAGGACCTAAATTCATATGTGGCCTCAGACACTTAATGATTACCTAGCTGTGGTGACCTTGGGCAAGTTGCCTTGCCAAAAAAAAAAAAAGATTCAGAACCCATGAGCATAATTGTTAGATGCATGGAAACACCTTAAAAAACAGACTAGGTCAAATGTGGTAAAAGTACAAAAAATCAATGAGAAGAAAAATACCTTAAAAAGCAGAATTGGTCAAATAGAAGAGGTCCAGTTTCCCATTAGAAAATGTGAAGTTTCCACAGTAAATGACCAAATTGAGGAAAATCAAATTTGAGTTGCTGAGGTGGTTTTCATTTAGTTTCAAATATGCTAGTTTAATGTTATTTCCTATTATGATATTATGGTGTTTTCATTATTTTACTATTTCAATAATTTAGTCTTCCAGGAGTCAACTTACTAATATTGTGAACTCTAATGGGTTAATGATGGATTTACTATTTCTTCCAAACAGACAAGTTTTATGAAAATTTTCCATTTGGTATAGAGACAATAGAGGACTTGAGGGGCAGCGAGTAAGTTTTTATTTTGAGCTGTTTACACAAAGTAACTGACTCAAATGTTCTGGTCAGAAAAGTCACGGGTGATCTTTGAGAAAGCAGTTTTTTTTTTATGGTGACAGGACTATAAACCAGATTAGGAAAGAGAGGCAGACGATTTCTTAAGGAAATTTGAAAGGATATTTGTAAGATTCAGAACCCATGAACATAATTGTAAACACATGGAAACACCTTAAAAAAAAGATGAGGTCAAATGGTAAAAGAGATACAAAAAAGTCAATGAGAAGAAAAATACCTTTAAAAAAAAGTAGAATTGGCCAAATAGAAGAAGAGGCCCAGAAATTCATTGCAGAGAAAAACTCTTTAAAAAGTAGAAGTGGAGGGCAGCTAGGTGGTGCAGTGGATAGAGCACTGGCCCTGGAGTCAGGAGTACCTAAGTTCAAATCCGGCCTCAGACATTTAATAATTACCTAGCTGTGTGGCCTTAGGCAAGCTACTTAACCCCATTTACCTTGCAAAAATCTAAAAAAAAAACAAAACAAAAAACCTGAGAATTGAGCAAGTAGAAGCTAATGACTTTATGAGAAATCAATAAATAAAAACCAAACCAAAAAATGAAAAATTAGAAGATAATGTGAAATACCTCTTTGGAAAATAGATCCAGGAAGGTAATTTAAAAATTGGTAGACTACTTGAAAGCCATGATAAAAAAAAAAAAAAAGCCCTAGACATCATCTGTCTTTTTTAAAAACTTAAAGATTTATTTTCCCAATTACATGTAGAGATAGTTTTCAACAATCATTTTTATAAAATCTTCTCTTTACTCCTCCCTCCCCCAAGATAGCAAGCAATTTGATATAGGTTATACATGCACAATCATGTTAAATATATTTCCTTATTAGTCATCAACATTAATTTTTGTAAGATTTTGAATTCCAAATTTTTCTCCCTCTCTTTTCTCCACCTTCCCCTAAAATATCAAGCAAAGATAATAGGTTATGTATCTACAATCATGTTAAAACAAATTCCCACAATAGTCATGTGAAAAAAGAATCAAGAAAAAGGGAAAAACAAGGGGAAAAAGTGAATGGAATGCTTTGATCTGCATTCAGGTCCCCTAGTTCTTTCTCTGGATGTGATTAGCATTTTCCATCATAAAGTCTTTAGGAATTGTCTATCATTATATTGCTGAGAAGAGCTTTGTCTATCATAGTTGATACATAGTTGAACACAGTTGTTGCTGTGACTCTATACAGTGTTCCCAGAAGTCCCCTGGTTCTGCTCACTTTACTCAGCTATCAGTTCATACAAGTCTTTCCAGGTTTTTCTGAAATCCACCTGTTCATTTCTTAAAGAATAGTAGTATTCTGTTATATTCATATAACAAAACTTGTTTAGCTGTTCCCCAACTAATGGACATCCTCAGAATTTCCAATTTTTTGCCACCACAAAAAGTTGCTATAAATATTTTTGCTCATTTGGGCCTTTCCCCCTTTTTTGTGATTTCTTTGGAATGCAGACTTAGTAGTGGTATTGCTGGATTAAAGGTTATGCACAGTGTTTAACCCTTTAGGCATAGTTGCAGATTACTCTTCAGAATGGTTGGATCAATTCACAAGTCCACCAACAATGCTTTTATTGTTCCAATTTTCCCTTATCTTCTCCAGCATTGGTCATTTTCCTTTTCTGTCATGATGACAATGTTGATGTTTGTCCTTCATTCTCAAAGAAAACCATGACATCAAGGAGGTAATGCCATGACATGCAAATGAATTAGATTTTAATGAGGGATTATTGTACTAAGTCATATGGGTCCAGTGACCAGATGTGAATCAGGATGACTGGAGATGGCTCTGGATGTGAGGCAATCATGATTAAGTGACTTGCCCAAAGTCACATAACAATTGTCTGAGACAGATTTGAAATCAGGTCCTTCTGATTTTAGGATTGGCACTCTACCCACTGCCCTTTCTTTCATATTAGCCAATCTGATAGGTAGGAGGTGGTACCTCAGAATTTAATTTAATTTGCATTATATTAAAATTAAATTTATATTTCTCTAATCAACAGTGATTTAGAGCATCTTTTTCATATGACAATAGATAGCTTTACTTTATTTGAAAACTTCATATTCTTTGACTCACTTGGGAATGATTTGTATTATAAATTTGATTCAGGTCTCTATGTATTTTAGAATTATAAATTGTATTTTATCAGATGCATTGACTATAAAAATTGTTTCCCAACTTTCTGCTTTCCTTCTAATCTTATTACATTCATCTTGTTTGGCCAAAAATATTTTTAATTTAATGTAATCAAAATTAATCATTTTCCATTTCATAATGTTCTGTTTTTTGTTTGGTCATAAATACTTCCTTCTCCATATATCTATTGCTAACTCTCCTAATTGACTTGTGGTATCACCATTTATGTCTAAATCCTGTATTCATTTCCATCTTATCTTTGTATAGGGTGTGAGATGTTGGTCTATGCCTAATTTCTGCCATACTATTTTTCATTTTTCTCAGCAGTTTTGGTCAAATAGTGAGTTCTTATCCTAGAAGATGAAGTCTTCTTTTAGTTTCTCAAATAGTTGATTATTATAGTCTACTATGTCTTGTACACCTAACTTATCCACTGGTTCATCACTTTATTTCTTAGTACCAAAATATTCTGATGTTTGCCATTTTATAATATGGTTTTAGATCTGTAACAGTTAAGCCATCTTCCTTTGCATTTTTTCTTAATTTCTTTGACATTATTGACCTTTTGTTCTTCCAGATGTTTTTAAAATTATTTCTCCTAGCTCTATAAAATAATTTTTTGTGGTTTGATTGGTATATTTCATTTAGGTAGAATTAAACATCACCTTTCAAAAAAATTATCAAGGAAAACTTTCTAATATTCTAGAACCAAAAGGTAAAATTGAAAGAATCCACCAATCACTTCCTAAGATTCCAAAATTAAAACTCACAGCAATATTATAGCCAAATTTTAGACTCACAGAGGATCAAGCAGTTAGGATAACATAAGATTTAGCAGCTTTTATATTTAAGAATTAGATGTTTGGAATATAATATTCTAGAGGGTAAAAGAGCTAGAATTACAACCAAGAATCACCTAGCAAAACAGTAAAATCCTTCAGGGGGAAAAGTAGATTTCCAATGAAACAGAAGAGTTTCAAGCATTCTCGAAAAGATCAGAATTGAACAGGAAATTTGAATGCAAGACTCAAGAGAAGCATAAAAAAGTAAAGAAGAAAGGGAAATCATAAAGGACTTAAGGTTAAACTGTTTACATTACAATGGAACATGATACTTGTAACTCATAAGAACTTTCTCATTATTAAGGCAGTTAGAAGAATAGAGAGGGGCCACAGGTGTGAGTTAAATATGAAGGGATGATATCTAAAAAGATAAAATTAAGGGGTGAGAGAGGAATGTCCTGGGAGAAGGGGAACTGGAAAGGTAGAATGGAGTAAATTACCTCTCAAAAAAGAGGCAAGAAAAAACTTTTACAGTAAAGAAAAGGGAAAATAAAGGGGAATGAGTGATTTGGTTCAAAGAAGGAATAACATTTAACGGGGTATATTGTATCTGGTATTTTGTCCTACAGGAAAATAGAGGGGAGGTGTGTGATAGAAAGGAGGGCAGATTGAGGGAGGGCTTAGTCAGAAGCAAAATGGTAGAATTGTGAACTGATTCATCCATTTTGCAGATCAATTTGGAACTATGCCCAAAGAGATCATGACTGCCCTTTGATCTGGCAATACCACTACTAGGTCTGTATCCCAAAAGAGATTTTTAAAAAAAGTAAAATAGTTATAGCAGCTCTATTCTAATGGTAAAGACCTGGAAATTGAGAGGATGCCCATCAGTTGGCTAAACAAATGGTGGTATGTGATTATGTTGGAATATTATTTTGCTATAACATTAGCTCCTACACAGGTAAACTTCAATGGATTTCTAGTCCATCACCTTAACTACTTAGCCACAACTATGGGCAGCTAGAAAAAGGAGAGAAGGGGGTCAGAGGGAGGGGAGGTGGCATGTGGGTCATAGAGGACAGGGTAGATCATAGGAGAGGATAGTCAGATTTAACACATTTTCTTTTTTACTTTTTGCAAGGTGGTGGGATTTTGGGTGGCCTCTGGGGTGGGATGTAAGCCCACCAGTGCTCTGTCCGCTGCACCACTTGGCTACCCCACAGCACATTTTTGAAAAGGGACAGAGGGAGGGGAGAAAGAAAATATAATAGATGGTAGTGGGGAGAAATGGATAGAGGAATTACAATCAGCAACAGCAACTGTGGAAAAATGTGGAAGTAATTTCTATGATGGACTGATGATAAAGAATGTGATCCACCCAAGACAGAACTGATAGTATCAGAACACAAATTGAAACACATTTTTTTCTCGTTCTTTCACTTTGTTTCTCATGAAGTTTACTTTTGTGGGGGAGGGGGGTATTACGTTTACTTTTAATCAATATTTTAGTAATGTGTAAATAAGGAAATTTAAAAAATAATAAAAAAGAAATGATTAGTAGGATGCTCAGAAAAATCTGGAAAACCTTACATGAGCTGATGAAAAGTGAAATTTTTTTTCCTTTTTTATAAAGATTTTATTTATTTTGAGTTTTACAATTTCCCCCCCAATCTTACTTCTCACCCCCCCCAGGAAGGCAATCTGCCAGTCTTTACATTGTTTCCATGGTATACATAGATCCAAATTGAATGTGATGAGAGAGAAATCATATCGTTAAAGTAAAAGAGTTAGCAGGATCAGACAATAAGATACCAGTTTTCTTTTCTAAATTAAAGGTAATAGTCCTTGGTGTTTGCTCAAACTCCACAGTTGTTTCTGGATACAGATGGTATTTTCCATCGAAGACAGCCCCAAATTGTCTTTGATGAACTGAAGGAATGAGCAAGTCCATCATGGTTGATCATCACCCCCATGTTGCTGTTAGGGTGTACAGTGTTTTTTCTGGTTCTTGCTCATCTCTCTCAGCATCAGTTCATGCAAATCCCTCCAGGCTTCCCTGAATTCCCACCCCTCCTGGTTTCTAATAGAACAATAGTGTTCCATGACATACATATACCAGTTTGCTAAGCTATTCCCCAATTGAAGGACATTTACTTGATTTCTAATTCTTTGCCACCACAAACAAGGCTGCTATGAATATTTTTGTACAAGTGATATTTTCATTCTTTTTTGATCATCTCCTCAGGGTATAGGCCCAGTAGTGTTATTGCTGATTCAAAGGGTATGCACATTTTTGTTGCCCTTTGGGCACAGAGGAACAATATTTTTAAAAATTAAATATTTAGTATTTTATTTTCCCATTACATATAAAAACAATTTCTAATGCTCATTTTTAAAACTCTGAGTTCCAAATTCTTTACCTTTGTCCTGTCCCTCCCATTAAGACAGCAAGCAATTTGCTATAGATTGTAAATGTGTAATCATGCAAAACATTTCCATAATAATAGTTATGTTGTGAAAGAAAGCATAGGATCCCCGCCACCAAAAAAAGAAACCTTAAGAAAAATAAAGTTAAAAAATATACTTCAATCTGTATTCTGAAAACGATCAGCTCTTTCTCTGGAGATGGATAGCACTCATAAGTCCATCAGAGTTGTCTTGGGTCATAGTATTGCTGAGAAAAGCTAAGTCTTTCACAGTTGATTATCCTACAGTATTGCTGTTACTCTGTTCACAGTACATTTCTCATTGCATCAGCTCATGTAAATCTTTCCACATTTTTCTGAGAGCATCCTACTCATCATTTCCTATGGCAAAATAGCATTTCAACATGATTACATACCACAGTTTGTTCAGCCATTCCCCAGTATGGACATTCCCCACTATGGGCATTTCCAATGCCTTGCCATCAGAAAACTGCTATAAATATCCTTGTACAAAAAGGTCCTTTTCTTTTTTGTTTTTCTTATTTTTTGTGATGCAGCACTAGTAGTGGCATTGCTTGGTCAAAAACCAGGAGGTTTAATGGTCCTTTGGGTATAATTCCAAATCGCTTTACAGAATGCACTAATATCTCCCTATACCCCCTCCAAAATTTACCATTTTCATTTTCTGTCCTATTAGCTGATCTAATAGGTATAAGGTAGTACCTCAGAATTGTTTAAATTTGCATTTCTCCAATCAGGATGGTTATAAATAATATGGATAATCTCATTTGAAAATTTAATATCTTTTGATAACATCAATTGAGGAATTGCTGTTATTTTTATAAATTTGAGTCAGTTCTCTATAATTTGAGAAATGAGGCCTTTATCAGAAAAATTTGCTTACAGTATTTTCCTTCTATCCTATTCCTCCCATCCCTGTTTATTCTTTTCTCACACTCTCTCTCTCTCCCCTTTCACCCTGTCCCTCCAAAAAAAGTGTTTTACTTCTGACTATTCCCTCCCTTCCATCAATTCCCCTCTTCTCTTATCCCCTTTCCCTCCAACTTTCCTGCAGGTTAAGATATATTTCTATACCCAATTTATTGTGTATGTTATTCCCTCTTTGAGCCAATTCTGAGAGTAAAGTTCACTCACTCCTCCTCATCTTCCCCATTTCTCTTTACTGTAAAAGTCTCTTTTTTGCCTTTTATGAGACAATCCATGCCATTCTATTCATCTCCCTTTCAATATATTCCTCTCATCTCTTAATTTTATATCTTTAGATATCATCCCTTCATATTCAATTCATACCTGTCCCTTCTGTCTATATATACTCCTTCTAACTACCCTCATAATGAAAAATTTTATGTTATCAGTTTCATCTTCCCATGTAGGAATATAAACAGTTCAGCATCATTGAGTTCCTTTATGATTCTCTTTACTGTTTACCTTTTTTGCTTCTCTTCAGTCTTATATTTGAAAGTCAAATTTTCTGTTTGGCTCCAGAATTTTCATCAGAAAAGTTTGAAAAGTACCCAATTTCATTGAATGTCCAACTTTTCTCCTGAAATTTTCTCCTCAATTTTGTTGAATAGTTGATTCTTGGTTGTAATCCAAGTTCTTTTTCCATCTAGACTATCATATTCCAAGCTCTGCAATCCTGACTGTGACTCCATCATACTTGAATTTTTTTTTTTCTGTCTGCTTGCAAAATTTTCAGCTTGACCTGGGAACTCTGGAATTTGGCTATTATATTCTGGGGAGTTTTCATTTTAGGATCTCTTTCAGGAGGTGGTCAGTAGGTTCTAGAATAGCAAGATAGTTTTCCTTGATAATTTCTTGAAAGATTATATCTAGGCTCTTTTTTTGATCATGGCTTTCAGGTGGTTCAATAATTTTTAAATGCTTTCTCCTTTATCTATTTTTCCAAGTCAGTTGTTTTTGCAATGAGATAGTTTACATTATCTTCAATTTTTTCAGTCTTTTGGCTTTGTGTTTCTTAATTTCTCATAGAGTCATTAGCTTCCATTTGCTTGATTCCCATTCTTTCAAGAGATTTTCAGGAATTATTTTCTTCAGTGAGATTTTTAATCTTTTTTCATACCAATTGGATTTGTTTTTTTTTTGCAAGGCAATGGGGTTAAATGACTTGACCAAGGTCACACAGCTAGGCAGTTATTAAGTGTCTGAGGTCAAATTTGAACTCAGGTCCTCCTGACTCCAGGGCCAGTGCTCTATCCACTGTACTACCTGGCTGCCCTGCCAATTTTACTTTTTAAGGAGTTTTTTTCCCCTTCAGTGAATTTTTGTGCCTCTTTCCATGCAACCAATTCTTTTTTATGACATTCTTTTTTTCCATTTTTTTTTTTAGGTTTTTGCAAGGCAAATGGCATTAAGTGGCTTGCCCAAGGCCACACAGCTAGGTAATTATTAAGTGTTTGAACTCAGGTACTCCTGACTCTAGGGCTGGTGCTCTACCTATGCCCCACCTAGTTGCCCCTTCATTGGTTTTTTTGTACATCGTTTTTAAAGTGTTATTTTTCTTAGTATTTTTTTAATCTTCTTTATCAAGCTGTTGCCTTGTTTTCATGATTTTCTTGTATCACTTGTATTTCTCTTCCTGAATTTTTAATTTTTACTCTACTTCTCACTTGATATATATATATATATATATATATATATATATGTATATGAGGCTTGGAGCTTTGAATTTGCTACTGCTCCTCCTGACCCTGGAGCTGCCATCCAGGACTGTAACCTGGATTCAAGTAGGGAAAAACAGCTGTGAGTCCTGCTAGCAAAGAGACTTATGTAATCTCCTTTTAACCAGTTGTTTGATCCCCTTACCATCTGTGGGTTGAAAGCTCCAGTGGCTCCTAAGGCCTGCTCATGGATTGCTGTACTCTTCCCTGGAGCTGCTTACACTGCACTGTACTTCACTCTCACCCTAATTAAACAGACCTTTCTTGCCAACCTTCTGTGTTGTCTTGGGGCTGAAAAAGCATTTCGCTCTATTTTTTTATTGAGTTCTGCCACTCTAGAATTTATTTAGAGTCATTTTGTAAAGGTATTTGGAGGATTTGTGGGAGAGCCCCTTTGAGTTCCTACCTTTACTCCACCATCTTGGCTCTACCCCAACAGCAATAGCATAAGATGATCATCTGTGAATGACTTAGCCATTCTCAGCAATACAATTATCCAAGGAGTTTCCATGGGAGGCTTGATCTTTTCTGTTGTTTCTCCTTTGTTTTTTTTTGTTTTTTTTTTAGATTTTTCAAGGCAATGGAGTTAAGCGGCTTGCCCAAGGCCACACGGCTAGGTAATTATTAAGTGTCTGAGGTCAGATTTGAACCCAGGTACTTCTGACTCTAAGGCCGGTGCTCTATTCACTGCGCCACCTAGCTGCCCCTCTCCTTTGTTCTTGAAGAGGGCTAAGTATATCATGAAGATGACTTCTTGACTCACTAGTGAACTGGATTTAAGTGAGGCTGAGTTGTGCAAAGTTGTCAGCCTCACTTTCTCCCCAGAGTCATCAAAGTCCAGTGGCAAGACCAGTCAAGATGAGTGTCCAGGATCAGGATATCGTGTCTTTTCCAGGCCTAGGTTTGTCTGAGACAGCACCCATTCAATAACCATGGTCTCAGTAAGAATTGAGACAAAAGGGGCGGCTAGGTGGCGCAGTGGATAGAGCACTGGCCCTGGAGTCAGGAGTACCTGGGTTCAAATCCGGTCTCAGACACTTAATAATTACCTAGCCGTGTGGCCTTGGGGAAGCCACTTAACCCCATTGCCTTGCAAAAATCTAAAAAAAATAAAATAAAATAAAAATAAAAAAAAAGAATTGAGACAAAAGATGACCTAATTCACTATCACAAAATTATCAGTTTGGGAGAGGAAGATCCTCAAAATTTCTGACTAGAACAGAAAAAATTATTATTTATACTCATTCTAAGCCATCAAAATAAAGGGAATGGAATGTAGTCTGCTTTCAAGTATGGAGAGCAGTTGGAGGCTTTATGAGATAGGATAGGGATGTTTGTCCTTCATTTTTTTTTTTTAGATTTTTTGCAGGGCAAATGGGGTTAAGTGATTTACCCAAGGCCACACGGCTAGGTAATTATTAAGTGTCTGAGGCCGGATTTGAACCCAGGTACTCCTGACTCCAGGGCAGGTGCTCTATCCACTGCGCCACCTAGCTGCCCCTTGTTCTTCATTCTTGAAGAAGACCATGACATCTGGGACATGATGCCATGCCAAACAAATGAACTGGGTTTGAGTGAGGGGTGCTGTGCTAAGTCACCAGTCTCACTAGCCAGATATGAACCTGGATGACTGGAGATGATCCTGGATGTGAGAACATCAGGGTTAATTGATTTCCCCAAGGTCACTGACCTAGTAAGAGTCAAGTGGAAGCCACATTTGAACTTGGGTTCTCTTTGATTCCATGGCTGGTGTTCTATCTACTGTGCCACTGAGCTACAGGGAATGGTTAAGAACAGTATTGCTGAGTAGCCATGAGGATCTGGCTGATATTGTGCAGCCTAAATTTATAGTGAATTTGTTTCTATGACTTTTTCTAGGACCTCTCAAGGAGTCTTGTAACAGGAGTAGAGAAATAAGATTTTTTTTTGTTTTTTGTTTTTTGTTTTTGCAAGGCAATGGGGTTAAGTGGCTTGCCCAAGGCCACAACAGCTAGGTAATTGTTAAATATCTGAGGCTGGATTTGAACTCTAGTACTCCTGACTCCAGGGCCTGTGCTCTGTCCACTGTGCCACCTAGCTGCCCTGAGAAATAAGATTATTTGACAGAATTAGAGGGCAGTCAGGTGGCTCAGTGCATAGAGTACTGAGCCTGGAGTCAGGAAGACTCATCTTCCTAAGTTCAAATCTGGCTTATGAGCCAGAAAAAGAAATAGAAAACTATTCTAATATCTCTACCAAGAAAATCTTAAATATGGCCATGAAGATCAGACACATCTTTTTTTTTGTTTATCCAATAACTTTATATCTTGTTTCCCAATTACATACAATAGTAGTTTCTACCTCATTTTTTGTAATGTTTTGAATTTTACAATTTTTCCCCAACCTCCTTTCCCTCCCCCTCCCCCTCCCCCATAGAAGGCAATCTGATAATCGTTACAATGTTTTCATGCTATACACTGATCAAAATTAAATATGTTGAGAGAAAAATCATATCCTTGTGGAAAAATAAAATATAGCATAATTATATTGTACAGTACATAAGGCAACTTTTTTTTATTAAAGATATTGAGTTTTACAATTTTCCCCCAATCTTGCTTCCCTCCCCCCACCCCCACCCCACAGATAGCACTCCATCAGTCTTTACTTTGTTTCCATGTTGTACCTTGATCCAATTTGGGTGTGATGAGAGAGAAATCATATCCTTAAAGAGAACAGAATTCTCAGAGGTAACAAGATCAGACAATAAGATATCTGTTTTGTTTTTTTTCCAAATTAAAGGAAATAGTCCTTGTACTTTGTTCAAACTCCACAGCTCCTTATCTGGATACAGATGATACTCTCCTTTGCAGACAGCCCAAAATTGTTCCCAACTGTTGCGTTGATGGAATGAGTAAGTCCTTCAAGATTGATCATCACTCCCATGTTGCTGTTAGGGTGTACAGTGTTTTTCTGGTTCTGCTCATCTCACTCAGCATCAGTTCATGCAAATCCCTCCAGGTTTCCCTGAAATCCCGTCCCTCCTGGTTTCTAATAGAATAGTGTTCTATGACATACATATACCACAGTTTGCTAAGCCATTCCCCAATTGAAGGACATTGACTGGATTTCCAATTCTTTGCCACCACAAACAGGGCTGCTATAAATATTTTTGTACAAGTAATGTTTTACCCTTTTTCCTCATCTCTTCAGGGTATAGACCCAGTAGTGGTATTGCTGGGTCAAAGGGTATGCACATTTTTGTTGCCCTTTGGGCATAGGCAACTTATTTTTTTAACTGAAGGTTTGGCCTTTGTTTAAACTCCACAGTTCTTTCTTTAGATATAGGAATTCTCTGTCACAGATACTCTAAAATTGTCCCTGATTATTGCTCTGATGGAATGAGCAAGTCCATCAAGGTTGATCATCACCCCCATACTGCTGTTAGGGTGTACAGTGTTTTTCTGGTTCTGCTCATCTCACTCAGCATCAGTTCATGCAAATCCCTCCAGACTTCCCTGAATTCCCATCCCTCCTGGTTTCTAGTAGAACAATAGTGTTCCATGACATACATATACCAGTTTGCTAAACCATTCCCCAAATGAAGGACATTTACTTGATTTCCAATTCTTTGCGAGATCACAAACAAGGCTGCTATGAATATTTTTGTTTTTTTTAATTAATTTTTTTTGTAAGGCAAATGGGGTTAAGTGGCTTGCCCAAGGCCACACAACTAGGTAATTATTAAGTGTCTGAGGCCGGATTTGAACTCAGCTACTCCTGACTCCATGGCCAGTGCTCTATCCACTGCGCCACCTAGCTGCCCTCTATGAATATTTTTGTACAAGTAATGTTTCTTACCCTTTTTCATGATCTCTTCAGGATATAGACCCAGTAGTGGTATTGCTGGATCAAAGGATATGCACATTTTTGTTGCCCTTTGGGCTTTAATTCCAAATTGTTCTCCAGAGAGGCTGGGTGAGTTCACAGGGCCACCAATAATGCATTAATGTCCCAGATTTCCCACATTGATCATTGTCCTTTCTGGTCATATTGGCCAGTCTGAGAGGTATGAGGTAGTATTTTGGAGATGCTTTAATTTGCATTTCTTTAATCATTATTGAATTAGAGCAATTTCTCATATGATTATGGACAGCTTTGATTTCCTTAAACACAATTAAAACGACTGAACAATTCTATCACAGTCATATATGGTCTGGTTTTAGAGAGGTTATCAGTACAAATACTGAAATATTCAAAGACAATGGAGGGGAAGTCTGGGATCCAGATACTAAAATCACTGATGAAAATGGGCAACGGCTATGGAAGTCAGCAAATGATATCAAACAATGAATGATAATTGGTAGTATTGATGATGGGAAATTGGTGGTACTGACATAAAGATGAGAATTCTTTTGAAAGTGAAAAACTCGGGGCGGCAAGGTGGCACAGTGGATAGAGAACTGGCCCTGGAGTCAAGAGTCCTGAGTTCAAATCCGGCCTCAGACAGTTAATAATTATGTAGCTGTGTGGCCTTGGGCAAGCTACTCAACCCCATTGCCTTGAAAAATCAAAAAAGAAAAAAAGAGAAAAAGAAAGTGAAAAACTCACTGACTAGGCCTAGAATTGGAAAATGTCAGGATTTTTATTTTACAAGTATGCAAAATTCACAGATTAAACCTTTTCCTGGAAAGACAATGAGCTATAACAGAAAGAGAAGGAAAACAGTCATAAGAGCTGGCTGGGTTTAGACCCAAGTGAGTCTGGCCACATGGAGCTGAGACCATATTTCTCCAGTGGCATAGGTTGGGATGACCTGGTTCTGGCTTAGAGAAAGTTGCCATCCTACATATAAGAAAAGAGTGCTCCACTCTGGAAGACCTTGCTTAAGTACATTTCCATAGTGGGTTGGACGAGGGTGGTGCTTGGGGAGTGGTTTCACACCTGGTTCCAAGGATTCTCCAATATGTATGCCACAGAAGCATCCTCCGAGGAGTGACTAAGGCAGTATTTATTCCACATGAGTGGCAACTATGTACTAATCTTTCCTGTCCCAAAGGGTGTGACCTTCACATCCAACATAGCCATTTTTTGTGCCCTGCTTCAGTTTTAATGAATTGTAGGGATGATGAAGTCTAAAAATATTTTGGGGTGTGATCTGAAAGATTAAAAGAGATAAACTTTAAAGGAAAGAGATAAAGAGTGAACTGATCCCGGGAGGGGATGAACTAGAAAGACAATTAGCAGCAGCAGCAGCAGCACCTGCTGTACTAGGAAGTACAAGGAAGAGAAATTAAGGGTATTTGCAAGTACAAGTGTGCTGATAACAGCAGCATCCATTAGGGGTAAAGGTCAGGTTTATATAGGGGAGCAGCTGTGTTTGGGGTGAATTTAGGAAAGAAGCTATTTACATCTCAGAAGAAGTTGAGGTGATTCTGAGATAGCCCTTTGGGGTGAGTTTCCAGGTTGACCACAATGGGACTATTTATAGAGATAGCAATGGGGTAGAAATCACATACCCACAGGATATGTAAGGCAAGCATAGATGTAAATATTTGATATAACATATTTCTCTTAATATTTCCTCTACAGGGAGATCAGAAAGCTTATACAGTAGCAAGGGGAGGGAACAGGAAGTGCATAACAAGAGTAGACAAATCCTTAAACTTCCCAGATCATCCTATCATTTAATTTTCAAAGAAAGCCATCCTTCTACAAAGCTATCTTGCCTAAGGGAGGTAACATTTTTTAATGAGTTTAAGTACCAGGAGGGCAGGTCAAGTATTCCTTTCAAAGTCTAAAGGTGGACACATTTCCATTCCTCACAACAGCTAAAAGGAAAAAAAAATCAACCTTTGACCAGGAATATAGTTTAAAACTTATAGTAATTATTGTTATTAGACTTTGACACCTCCTAATCTTATGGAATGTCTGATATAGAGCTCTATCCTGACTTGTCTGTTTCCTTGATGGCTAAGTGCAGAAAAGGATCCTGACTCCTGATAGTGGAATTATATAAACTCCACTTTGGGATCTGGTTTTCTAGTGGTGGGGAAAGAGAGTGGCACACACGTATAATCAGCAAGCTTAGAGAAATTTAATAAATGCAAATGTTAACCTAATTCTGTTTGTTTTTTCTTGAGACCAAACTCTGGAGGCTAATATTTGTCCCTTAATAGGACAAAGTCTGGAAGTTAACACCATGTTTTGTTTAATTCTTTTATAAGGCCAAACTCATGGAAGTTGACATATTCAACTTCTCCTCTACCATACCAGGGTTACTGAGGGCATCTAGTAAAATTCCAGTCAACCTGGATCATTGCCTCTCTGAAATCCATTTACTTTTCTTACCATCTCCTTATCTCATTTCCCACAAGGACTTTTCCAAATCTTTTCTTCCCTCTTAAATACCATCCATATTTTTCTTTCATGCAGAAGATTAGATAACCTTATTTTATCTGGCATGAATTTTACAACTGCTTACAGGCCATTTCCATTCAGATATTTCTATCTAAAACTTAAATCCAAACAGAGTTTATTATCTCCCCCCCCCAATACCTGCTTCTCCTTTCAGTCATTGTTTCTTTGTATGGAACAGGAAGATGGGAGAAAAAAGGGGTTTCATGGAAAGAAGGCTTAAGAATCTATGTGGGTTCATTTAAGTGAAGAACTCACCAACTTTCTGACTCAGGGAATGTAAGAAAGACTTAGACTTTAATTCACAGGTTACACAAATAGTTTACAAGTTACCATAAAAAGTCCAAATACAAAAGTTCACAGGTTAGGTCCCATGGAGAAGCAGTTAGATATTGAGTTTCTTAAAGGAAACAGCAATTTCTAAGAAGGTAATGAAGTTTAGCAAAAAAGAGATGGTTGGGAGAGAATAGTAAAGAGGATAATCCCAGCAGCATGGGGACAGCATCCAGCTTAAAGAAAAGAAGTCAAAATAGCCCAGCCATCCAGACTGAGCAGACCCTTAAAATACTTTTCTGTGATAGGCAAGACAAGGGTGGTGCTTAAGGAGTGCTTTAGCAACTGACTTCAAGTATTCTCCAATGCACATGTCACAGAGGTGGTCCCCATCCTAAGTAATCTGCAGCTACTAAGTATGCTCCTGTCGCAAAGGACATGGCCAAAGTTAGCCTTATTGTTAAAGTCCAAAGTGGCTTAGAAAATGGAGTTCACAAAAAGCCAACACAGAATGGAGAACATCTCCCACACAGGACAGAAATTTTCCAATACAAAAAGATTACAATCTTCAACAAGCCTTTTAAATTAATTTTCTTTTCAAGGAACAAAAAAAAAAATTTTCTATTTCTTTTCCCTCCCCATTGAAGAAAAAAAAAAAGGAAGAACAAAACCACAACCACAAATATACATAGTAAAGGAAAATAAGTTCTAACACTGGCCATGTCCAAAAAATATTTGTCTGATTCTGCACCCTGACTCCATCATTTCTCTATTAGGTGGTCCTCTGGAATAATGGTTTGTCATTATATTGATCAAAGTTTTTAATTCTTTCCAAGTTTCTTGTCTTTACTATGTCTTATTTCTCTATTAAAAAAAATTTCTTAAAGAGAGAGATCATACTGTCTAAATTTTTCTATCCTTTCCTCTGACTAGCATGGAAAGCACTTAAATGTTTGTTGTATTGTCTGTCATAAAGTTAGTGTAATTATGTCACTGATGACCTTTTTTAAGTACTACTCTGATTTCTGGGTATATCTAATGACAATCAGAAATTATGGGACACTGACATTGAAGAGTTAATTGTGTACTTCCTTCTATAACACAGTCAGGAGTTGCAAAGATCTGGGTACTGGTAGGAAGTAGGGTAAAAGTTGATGGCTTCACCAGCCCTTCTGGTTGTTTTTGTTTTTGTTGTTGTTTCTCTTCTGAATTAAATTACTTGGCAATCAGAAATATCAGAGTATTTAAAAGAAATTATTCTATCACAATTTCCCTTAAGTTTCTTTCTAGATTTTTAAAGTATCTTTACAGTGTCTTACAATATTTTATTATCGAATTATTTAATTTTTAGACTATAAGTCAAAAAAGAGTTTGACTTGAAGACCTTCCCCTCCTTCTTCCTGACAGTGGTAGCAGGAAAAAAGTTGAAGAGTTGGGTTTAATTCCAAAGAACTTCTCCAGCTAGCTGACTAGCTAGTTAGGTGCAGCTGGTTGGGGTCAACTTCACAGAAGAGCTAAGGATAGCCCTAGGGTAAATAAAATAAAGAGCTGGGAATTCCTTCCCCTCAGTGGGGAGAAATGACAAAGTAAGCTGTTGACCAGCAGATGGTAGCAGAGAACACCAACAATTTATTAGAGACAGAAAGCAAAACATTGTCTCAGCAGAGCAAAATAAATTTGTTACTGGAAGACAGCAGCAGCACCTTGGTTCTTTACCAATAGAGGTCTGATGTGTTCTCTGGTCATACTTATCAAAAGACTGCCTGGTCTTTGTGGACCATGGGATAGATAAAGCACTTAGCCTGGAGTCAGGAGGACCCAAATTCAAATCCATCCTCAGAATCTTGGCACTAGTTGTGTGACCCTGGGCAAGTCACAAAACCCCAATTACATTACCAAAAAATTGTAAACATCTCATTAAAAAAAGAAAAAAATCATACTTCTTCTCTGGTACGAATGGAGTATGGATTTTCCAGATCATAGGATTCCCCTAATCTTTGAGAAATGAAAGGGATAACAGTATAGGATATGTATCTACACTTTACTGATTGTACTTTAGAGGCTGGACTTATCTCCTAATGAGTGACTGAGGCTCTGAGAGACACCCTTACTCAAAGAGAAACCCTTTGGGTTCTGATTAAGATATGCCCCCTTAAATATTAAAGTAGTGGTAGAGAATTGAAGACTTGTAGAATATTAATGAAAAGCCCTGGGAACCCATTTATGAGCTTGTACATCTAAAAATGCAGACTTCCAAGATCATAGAACCTGAAGAAGTTCAATTTGGTGATGTGAACCTGTGTCTTGTTTATTACTAAGGCCTTTCAAAATGAAGAAGAGAATCCTTTAGCCTTGGGTTATTTATTGAGAGGCTACTTCAGAGGTTTGTGGTAGAAAGTTCCATGACGACTGTTGAGATGACCAGGGTCATATTGGTCCATCCAAATAGAGGGGGACTTATGTATGATAAAGCTCTTGTGGGGTGGGGGTACCTGACAATTATTAACCAGCAAGGCAGGAAGAGTTCCTGTGTCTGGTAAAGAAGCATGTGGCAAAGATAAAAGATCAGTAATAGGCAGAATTAGTCCTGATTAGCTTTACAGAATCTCTTCATGTACAGGCCACTGACAGAGGCCAAATGAGAGGTTGCTCCAGATCACCTAGACTTCACTGTTGAAACTCTTGGAAAAATCTGTCATGCAACAGTAGGTGGAGCAACTCCTTTCAAAACATCCCTCTTCAAGAACAATGCCAGCAGAATGCAGTTAAAAAGATCCAGGTATTTTGTTCTGATTGATGGTCATACATAGGCTAAATATCTAATAGAGAATCAAGTTTATCAGCAGCTGAATTCCACTGGGTTGGCATTTGATTTGGAGATAAGGGCTGCTTCCAGGACCCAAAAAAACCCAAGCCAAGCTGTGTCACTCACTTTTTGTTGTTATATTATTTTATTTTTTACAATTACATACAAAGATAGTTTAACATTCAATTTTTTGTTAAGTTTTTAAATCACATTTTTCTACTCTCCATCTCTTCCCTGTGGGATGCTATGCTCCCTATGGCAGCAAACAAGCTGATATAAGTGTGCATGTATAATCATGTTTAACATATTTCCATATTAACTATGATGTAAAAGAATTAGAACTAAAACACATAAGAAAAAAACCTAAAAGAAGTTTAAAAAAGTGAACATAGTATGCTTTGCTCTGCATTCAGACTCCATAGTTTTTTCTTTGGATGTGGATGGCAGTTTCCATTACAAGTTGAGTTGTCTTTGGTCACTGAACTCCTAAAAGGAGCTGCATCCATCAAACCGATCATCTCACAATGTTGCTGTTAATGTGTAAAATGTTCTCCTGGTTCTGCTCACTTCACTCAGCATCAGTTCATCCAAGTCTTTTCAGGTTTTTCTAAAATTCTGCCATTCATGATTTCTTACATAATAATGGTGTTCCATCACATCCATAAATCACAATTTGTTTAGTCATTCCCCAATTGATGAACATCCCCTCAATTTCCAATCATTTGACACCACAAACAGATATGCTATAAATATTGCTCTTTGGGCATAGTTCCAAATTGTTCTCTAGAACAATGTTGAATCAGTTCACAATTCTACCAACAGTACATCCTCTCCAACACTGATCATTTTCCTTTTGTGTCATTTTAGCCAAACTGATAGATATGAGGTCACATCTCAGAGTTATTTTAATTTGCATTTCTTTTATCAATAATGATTTAGAACATTTTTATATGACTCCACAGTTTTAATATCTTCAATTGGACAATGACTTTTATTCTTATAAATGTGACTCAGTTCTCTATATATTTTAGAAATGAATTCTTTATCAGAAACACTAGTTGTGAAATGTTTCCCAGCTTTCTGTTTTCCTTTTAATCTTGATTGCTTTGGTTTTATCTGTGTAAAATGTTTTTTTGTTTTTTTTTTAGTTTTTGCAAGGCAATGGGGTTAAGTGGCTTGCCCAAGGCCACACAGCTAGGTAATTATTAAGTGTCTGCAACCAGATTTGAATCCAGGTACTCCTGACTCCAAGGCCGGTGCTTTATCCACTGTGCCACCTAGCCGCCCAAAATCTTTTAATTTTAATGTAATCAAAATGATCCACTTGACAATTTATAATGTTCTCTCTTGTTTGATCATAAATGCCTTCTCTTTCCATAGAACTAACAGAAAAACTATTTCTCGTTCTCCTAATTGGCTTATGGTGTTACCCTTTATGCCTAAATCTTGTACCCATTTTGAATTTATCTTGGTATAGCATATGAAATTTGGTCTATGCTTAGTCTCTGTCATACTATTTTCCAGTTTTCCCAGCAATTTTTGCCAAATAGTGAGTTCTTATCCCACAAGTTGGATGCTTTGGATTTATCATTTACTATTGTTTTTGGATACCAAATCTATTCCACTGATCTATTCTTCTATTTCTTAGCTAGTACCAGATAGTTTTGATGACTGCTGCTTTATAAGGTAGTTTTTTTTTCATTTTTTAGGTCTCTGCAAGGCAAATGGGGTTAAGTGCTTGCCCAAGGCCACACAGCTAGGTAATTATTAAGTGTCTGATTTGAATTTGGATTTGAACTCAGGTACTCCTGACTCCAGGGCCAGTGCTCTATCCATTGTGCCACCTAGCTACCCCATAAGGTAGTTTTAGATCTGGTTCAGGTAGGCCCCCTTCCTTTGCATTTTTTCCCCACAAATTCCCTTAATAATCTTATCCTTTTGTTCCCCAGATGAATTTTGTTACAATTTTTTCTAGTTCTGTAAAATAATTTTTTGGTAGATCTGTCACTCATTTTTTTCTGATTCCTTTCTATCTGGCATCATGGGACCTAATATTATTATGATCATAAAGATGGTAGAGATAGAATATTCTACTGTGCAAAACAGTAGATCTCAAATGATAATTATATTACAATCATTTTATGAAAGAAATTTGTAAAAGTTGCTTTTATAGTTTTTTTGGGTAGAGAACTGTGAACTGAATGAGTATAACCCACTGTGAGCTTGAACTTCCTTTGGGAAGTTGTTGCTGTCAACAAGAAGACAGATACTATTAAAAAGTCCACACCTGGGAGCTTCTCTCATATGTTATTATCAAGTGGGATCAATTGCCACCAGTTCTAAATACAGCAAATAATCATTTGGGGTTCAGTCCTAAATACCTTTCCTCTCCTTCCTATGTAGAATTTTATAAGAAGAGTCCAGGAGTAGCAGGGCATATCCATGGATACCTGACTAAGGCCTCTGCCTTAAAAGTGGATCTAGAGAAATTCAATTTGGGTGACTTTTAAATTACTAAAGGAATGGAATGATAAGAAACCACATAAAGTTACTTGTGGCAAGTAACATACCTTAAAAACTCCAGACCTTTTCAAGAGTGATCCTGGTGAAATTGCCATTTCTGAGATGGAAAATCTCAGGAACCATTAAAAGGAAATTAGTTAATGACATCAACTCAGTCATAGGAATTGCTACTTAGGATGATGACTTTGGGGCTATTTTCTTTGGAGGCAGGCGTGGTTGTCTCAGGTAGAGAGGGAGATGACTACTCCTGAGGTGGTTCAATTTACCTGCCCAGCAGGGGGAGCTGGTCAGTAGCTGATGATGGTAGTGATGAAAAAGATGGGCTCCTCCAATAGACTCCCTAATTTTTTTAAATGCCTTACCCATAGTGAAGAGGACTAGAAAGATTTAAATATGAATTATCATTGCACTTTAAACAAGAGTATGAACTAAGATCCAGACAACATGATACACATTACAGATGTTCTAGACTGCCTTCTAGATAGCCACTGATTCTGAAACGACGGACTTAAAGAATTGAACAATTTAACAATAAAAAAAAACCCTTTCAACAAACAATAAAGCAAATTTCCATTGGCCATGCTCAAAAATATACACCTCGTTCTAGATTTAAGTTCATTATTTTTCTAAGGAGGGGAATGGCATGATTCATCTTTAATGCCCTGGAATTGAGGCTTATCATTGCATTAATTTGAGTTCTAATGTCTTTAATATTGTTTTTTTCTATCAGGTAGCAAATGTATAAAATGTTTGCCTATTCAATTCATAGAGGATTTCCTAGCTTCTCCTGAAACTATCTATTTCATCGTTTCATATGATCCAATAGTATTCCATTCTCTTCCATTTGGTTTCTGGGTTAGACATGCTTCATGACAGAGGTGAATACTTTGGTGAACTACATATTTTATGCCTACATTAATATTGATGGTAATAATAATAGTTAACATGCCTGGTCTCTGTCCTTCACTCTGCTAAATGCTTTACAAATATTTACTCATTTTATACTCACAACAACCTTGGGAGACAGGTAATGATAATGATCCTCATTTTAGTAAGGTGGACACAGCTAATAAGTATCTAAGACGAGATTAGAATTCAAGTATTCTTGACTCCAGGTCCTGTACCCTTTTCACTGCATTACTTAGATATCTCTGATAATCTGGGGTTCACTTAACAAAATTAATTTTGTATAGTATATCTATTAAATAACCTTATAGAATCTTAAGTATGGGAAACTGTAAAGAGAATGTTTAAAGTCTAATTTTAATCTGATTCCTTTTTCTTTTTGCTAAAAAATAATAGACATCTTGTTTTCTCTACACAATGATTTGTGTCTATAAAGATATGATCTTTTATGGAAAATAATCTGTGAAATCTTGTGTGTTCTATTCTCATACTTTCATCGACAATTATTTGATAAGGATAAAGATCATGTTCATGAAGATTTCATAAGGATGAGAAAGCAAGCTTATGAATTGTTAGTTACTGACCTTCCACTGTCAAAGTAACTTTTTGTGGAGTGATAACACTACCACTGACTTTTTATCCTTTTTTTTGGATGCGGTATTTAATCTCTCCCATTCCCTTCAAATTAAACAATGATCTGCCAGGGCTTAAAAATTGTTTCTTATATATAAATCTTATAAAAATCCCATCTTATGTTTCTTCTGTGTCCTTGTTCTGATCCACCAATCCCCCCCTCTCCCTATCTTCTTGTGTGTATCACATCAAAAGTTGAGATGTTGAGAGCCCAAATATGGTGAGTGGGTTCCACTGCCATTAGTGGTGAAGATAGATTGTTATAGAAATACTCACACATCTATTCCAATTTTGTGTCTGTTTGTTCTCATTCCAGGTTCATTTACAAATGCTCTTGAAATGAGCAGGTTTCAATCTCATGCCAAGCTTTCAGCAGGCTCACATTCTCTCCTTTTTTGCTCTCAGTATTCTGTAAGCTGATGCTGCCCATTACTTACCCTTATCTTCCAGAGTATTTTACAGATTAACATGTCTTCTAAATCACTGTTGTATTTGCATGCCAAGTGTAATAAGACCATATCTACAAGGGTCCTCCCTGATTCCAAAAAAATGGGCTAAGCTAGAGAAAAGACTAGAGAAAAGGTGAAAAAGTTGAGGCCTGACTGGCCCAGGAATAGGGCAAGATTCAAACTATGATTTTCTTGACACAGTTTTCTGGTAGCTTCTGCCTGTATGTGGCTTCTTGGTCACCTAGGTGCATAAAAAGTCCTAAGGAGCCAGGGTTCGTAAAGCTTAGTCTATTCCAAAACCAGGCAAAACACTATCTCCTAATCTGCTGAGTATATGGAGATAAAGAAGCTACATCTACCTAAGCTATGTACTGTTGTATCCTTATTAAATATTCTATGTTAGGGCTTAAGGAAACCTCCTTTTGTTAACCTACTAATGACTCATGGCATCTGAACTAATAGAATATTAGCCCAAATCAGATTATATCCCCAACACAGTATCTCTCCAATTGGCAAGGAAAGAAAGTGTTTGTGGCTGGAGATGGTTTCTGGGCTCATTTTGATCTCTTCATTTTGGCAATTGCTTTTAAATTGCTTACATTTTTAAAAATGGTAATAATCCAAGTCATTGTCATGACCTTTATAAATTTCCCTTTTTCAGGGGTTATAGGTTATGTATTTTGAACATTAATTTTTTTAAACATTTAGAGGTTCAAATTTTCTTTCTCTCTTCAGCCCTCCCCAACTTGTTGAGAAGGCAAGCAACATGATATCAATTAAACCTATGAAATTAAGCAAAAACATTTCTATATTAGCCATGTTGCAAAAAGAGCAAGAAAAATGAAGAAAAAGAAAAATGAATAAAGTGAAAATAATTATACTTTGGTTTGTACTCAGAAATCATGGGTTCTTTCTCTGGTAGCAGATAGCATTTTTCATCTTAAGTTCTTTGAACTTGTCTTAGATCATTCTATTGATCTAAGTCTAAGTTGATTAGAGTGACTATTTTGCTTTTACAGGTTATTTAATAATAGATTGAGTCATAGACCATATGTAGCATCTTCTCATCCTTACCCCTCTAAGGTGGTGTTGATTTTGACCTTACCTCTTATTGACTGACAAACACAATGACAGCTAATTCTGAAAGGACTCCCAACATGGGTTAATAAACAATTATTTTCTTTTTTTCTATTATCTTCAATTTTATTGTCCTCTGCTTCCAAATCTCTTCTTGGAATGAGGTGAAGCTTTGACCTCTCATTTCTGACCCTTGAAGTGTTTTTCTCAGTTTTTTTTTAAATCATCTTCCCTTTCGCTCAACTCTACAATGAAGTTATTTATGATCACTTGATTTATTTTGGTGGCGTTTTGTGAAATTCTTTTTTTTTTAGGTTTTTTTTGCAAGGCAAGTGGGATTAAGTGGCTTGCCCAAGACCACACAGCCAGGTAATTATTAAGTGTCTGAGGCTGGATTTGAACCCAGGTACTCCTGACTCCAGGGCTGGTGCTCTATCCACTGTACCACCTAGCCACTCTTTTTGTGAAATTCTTGCTGAAATTCCTCCAGAACTTCATTCTCTCCAATAGATATTGCCATTATTTTCACAAAGGCCCTTTTATGCTCATTGTGATACACATTTTCTTTTTTTTTATAATGTACTGTTTTAACTTGATTTTTATTTTAAAGGCAATGGTGTTAAGTGACTTGCCCAAGGCCACACAGCTAGGTGTCTGAGTTAGGATTTGAACTCTGGTCCTCCTGACACCAGGGCCCGTGCTCTATTCACTGTGCCACCTAGCTGTCCCCAAGAGGGCAGGAACACCTGACTCCAAATCCCTCAGACCCCTGGCTGTGTGACCTGAACCAGGTCTCCTTTTTTAGCCTCAGTTTCCCCAACTGTAAAATGGGGATAATAGTATCTACCTTAGAGTTGTTGTGAGGATCAAACGCAACTGCTTTGCAAACCTTAAAAACACTCTATTAAAAGCTAGCTATTGTGGTGGCGCACTGGACAGAGCACGGGCCCTGGCGTCAGGAGGACCTGGGTTCAAATCCGGCCTCAGACACTTCCTAATGACCTAGCTGTGCGGCCTTGGGCAAGCCACTGAGCCCCACGGCCTTGCCAAAACCTAAAAAAAAAAGCTAGCTATTGCAACTCTAATAATCACGCTTGTCCTTCCTCCTCCAAGACCATCCGTCGGGAGGTGCTGCCCGTCAAGCTCCTGGGCCAGATGGGGGGGAGGGGAGAGACCCCGTGGGGTGCAGTGGTGGGCGCCGGAGAGGCCATCGGGGTTCCGTGACTTACCCAAGGTCACACAGCTACTACGTGTCGGGGGTCGCCTCCTGACCCCCCTTAGCTCCCCCAAGCTAACTTCAGGCTTGGCGGGGAGCTCCGCTGGGCGCCACGTCTGCGCAGCTCAGGGCCCACGGAGCCGCAACTCGGTCCTTCGGGGCATTCCTGGCCTCCATGACTACAGCGCCCGCCGTTCTGCCCACGGGTGTGACCTACAGGTGACCTCTGACCCCAGAGGGCGCCGGGGCCGGGGGAGCCCGACAGTCTTCATGTTACCATGGGAGCCAAGCGGGAAGAGGCGCGCGCTCAGCCGGAAGTGGGGCGCGGCCGCGCCGGTGACGTCACGGCGCCCCGACCAATCACGGGGGAGCGCGCGCCTCGTTCGAACGGGTCCGGCGGAGGCCGCGGCGCCGCCTTCTCCGCCCCGAGCTTCTGCCGCCTGGCTCGTCCCGAGGAGCGGAGGCGCCCGGCCCAGCCCCGGCCCAGCCCCGGCCCCGGCGCGTCATGTGGCGGGTGAGGAGCCTCGGCCCTCCGGCCGCTCCGCTGCGGGTGAGCCGGGCCGGCCGGGGCCTGCGGCCTTCCGGGAGCGCCGCCCGCGGGGGAGGGGGGGGACGCGGCGCGTGTTGGAGGGACTGGGGGAGGCGCGGACCGGAAGCCCCTCGAAGGCGGGGCTTTTTTACATTTCTTTTTAATTCCTCTTAGTTTTTGCAAGGCCACCCAGCTAGCTAATTACTAACTGCCTGAGGTCGGATTCGAACCCAGGCCCCCCTGTGTATCCACCGCGCCACCTAGCCGCCCTAAGGTTGTTTTTAAATAACAAAAGATGTTGATTCTGCACCTTGGGGCTCCTATTTGTGGAGGAAACTGAGGCCCCGCCCCCATCCCTGGGGTCTGACTCCGAGCGGTAGGGTACAGCCCCGCCCCCCTTTTTTATTCGTCGCACTTGGCCACCTACTGCGGTGGATTGCCGTGAAAAAGTGCTTTGTTAAAGAAAATACTTAAAACCATTTATATAGAAACAGGAGAGTGGTTGAGCATCAAGATGTTCCTGTTGGGGGGAATTTTTTTTTTTTGATAGCTTACTATGAGCAAGAAAAACCCGGTCCCCGCCTTGATCGCGCACATAATTAAATACATACGTCATATACACAGTATATTTGGGAGGGAATAGCTCACAATTTGGTGTTCCTCTAAGAGTGACATTATTATTGCTGTTGTCCTATTCGCTTTGCGCATTTGAAGTTGAGATCAAAAATGGTGCTGGCGCAAACTGCTAGCTCGCTATTTTATATGTAATATTCTTCGATCTGTTGGGACAGATGGATAAAAGGACAGCTTTTAAGACACTGATAAAAGTATTAAGATGTAGGCTCACTGAAGGCGTGTTTTGAATATTTCCAGAAGCAGACAGTGATAATGATGGCAGTGTTTCCCCCCAATAGTTTTAATTTCTTCTGATAAATCTTTGGATTTTTGGAACTATTTTGTTTTATACAGTTTGGAAATGATTTATATTCAAATATGGTAATAGCTATTGAAAATTCTAAAAATAAATGTGGCATCAGGACAGTTGTATATAAGTTTTGTTTGTGTCTGATTCCAGGGTTAAGTGACATGCCTAGGGCCACACAACAGCGGTGTCTGAGGTTGAATTTGCACTTAGATCCTCCTGGTTTCAGGGCTGGGGCTCTGTCCACTTCTGCTACATAGCTTCCCCCTGTTTGTTGAACTTTATTTATTGTTTTTTAGCTTTTTGCAAGGCAATGGTGTTAAGTGGCTTGCCCAAGGCCACACAGCTAGGTAATTATTAAGTGTCTGAGACACATAAGAAAGTTTGGTATTTGTAGTACTGGGATTTGCATCTGTGTATCAAGTATCTAGCATATAATTCTGGTCTCTCAGTTGTCTTTTTTTTTTTTAAGATTTTTTTTTGCAAGGCAAGTGGGGTTAAGTGGCTTGCCCAAGGCCACACAGCTAGGTAATTATTAAGTGTCTGAGACACATAAGAAAGTTTGGTATTTGTAGTACTGGGATTTGCATCTGTGTATCAAGTATCTAGCATATAATTCTGGTCTCTCAGTTGTCTTTTTTTTTTTAAGATTTTTTTTTGCAAGGCAATGGGGTTAAGTGACTTTCCCAAGGACACACAGCTAGGTAATTATTAAGTGTCTGAGGCTGGATTTGAACTCAGGTACTCCTGAACCCCTGGGCTGGTTCTCTATCTACTGTGCCACCTAGCCACCCCTCCAGCTTGTCTTTCTAGGTGCTATATTTTTACTTTTTTGTTACAGTTTCTATCAGTTCTTTCATAATTAATGTCTAGGAGAGGAGCACAGTGGATAGAGCACTGACCTTGGAATCAGGGGGACAAGAATTCAAATCCAGACACTTGGCACTTATTAGCTGTGTGATCTTAGACAAGTCACTTAACCCTGACTGCCTCTCATCCAGGGCCACCTCCAGTTTTCCTGATTCATATCTGGCCATTAGACCCAGCTGGCTCCAGAGGAGAAAGTGTTGGTGATTTAGCATAGCCCCTTCCTCATTCAAATTCAATTCATGTGTTTTTCATGGCATCATCTTCTTGATGTCATGTTCTTCCTTGGTAATGAAGGACGAACATTAAGTTAGCATCAATCAAATCCAACTTCTCTAAGGGAAACTTTGCTGTAGTTTTTGTTTTGTTGTAAACCTCTCCAGCTCTGTAAAATCTATGTGACTTGGTCATTTGTTCAAAGCTTCTTTGTTGAAATACTTTTGTTTGAATTTGTACATCCCAGGTCTTTCCTTTCCACTATTGTATCTTCCTTCTTTCAAAGTCTCTATCTAGAGGCAAAGCACTTTTGATTTACATTACATAAATCCAATGGCATGTATCTAGTTGCCATCCTTTACTATTGTGTTGTGAAGTGATGAGTTTTCCGGGAGTGTTTCTGTAAAATTTTAAAATGCTTTATCGTATTTTCTATGAACATCTGTCAGTCTTCTTTCTTTGGAAAGTAGGGCTTCATTTTGTTAGGTTTTAAATTCACTGTTGTCCATTTTATTATTCCAAAAGTTTACCCAAAGACTATTAATATAGAAGGGTTAATTGCTCTGAATATGTTCTTTCCAATATGTTTTAGCTTTTGGATTGGCAGATGACAAAAGTCTCTTCACATAAACAATCATATCTTTATTCTGTTATCTAGCATGCAGAATGCCAAGTTTTGTATTCATCCCTTTGGATCAAATTAACTTTCAGATTCTAACTCAAAGTCTTCAATCTCTATTTTTCTTTAGTGTATACTAAGAATTTTATACTTATCAAGTCCAAGTGATATTACTCTATCATATAAGTTTTCTACAAGATGAAACATTGTTCAGGTTTTTTTCAGCCATAGAACTTTATGGTCATTCTTATTACATCAAGTGTTTTTTTTTTAAAGTTTTTGCAAGACAAATGGGGTTAAGTGGCTTGCCCAAGGCCACACAGCTAGGTAATTATTAAATATCTGAGACCAGATTTGAACCCAGGTACGCCTGACTCCAAGGCCGGTGCTTTATCCACTATGCCACCTAGCCGCCCCCCATCAAGTGATTCTTAATGAGATGTTTTGGTATGACTTCCATTTTGACTTGGAAGCTGTACCAAGTTCTTTTTGAGAAGAAATGATGTTGATGGTAAGACAGGCAAAAGCAAAATAAACTTAAACAGTGTCCCTGAAAGATGCTGTGATTTATGTCTTTTGTTCTTTTTTTTATTTAAGGTAATGGAGTTAAAGTGACTTGCCCAAGCTCACACAGCTAGGCAATTATTAAATGTCTGAGCTAGGATTTGAACTCAGGTCCTCCTTACTCCAGGCCTGGTGCTCTATCTACTGCACCATCTAGCTGCTCCCATGTCATTTGTTCATAACATTGTGATAGTGGTATTTTTTTTAAAACTATAACTTGTTTATTTTATTTATTTATTTATTTGTTTTTTGGTTTTTTTGCAAAGCAGTGGGGTTAAGTGACTTGCCCAAGATCACACAGCTAGGTAACTGATGGTGGTATCTTTTAAGTAGAGAACAGTGTTCTTCTTTTTATAGTCTGTTATATTTGTAAATGAGTGTGGAACTGAGTCAAAGACTTTGCATTAATTGACAAAGGTGGTATAAATGTTATGGCATGAATGGTTTTCTATACTCCTGAAACTTTTTGGCATATTCTTTTTTGGTCTTGGTCCTTATATTGGCTACTATGTATAGAATAGAGTGTAGAATAGAGTATTTTTCAACTACGTATTTATGTACTTTTTGAGGGCACAAGCAAGCTGTGAATATTTTGTATAAAATAAACTTGTAATTAGCCTATATTTGGTCAGGTCCTTGGTGTTCTCTTAGTTTGGTAATAGTCATGTGATGTCTACTGATTAGGAAGGTGAAATCAAGCCATTTCATAATAGATAAATGATTAAAGAATAAAGGAACAAGTAGCTTTCAAAAAACTTATTATTATTAGTTGAATAAAAAAATGTGAAATCTTTGTAATAAGAGGAATAAGGCAAATGAAAGAACTTGTGAAATCTTTGTAATAAGAGGAATATGAAGCAAAAGAACTCTGAGGGTTTTGCCTCATACCTAGCAAATTGGAAGTCAGAGTTGGAGGATGATAGACAAGCACACTAATATAATGTCAGTGGAACTGCAGATTAGTCCAATTATTCTAGAATTCAATCTGGAATTAGACAAAGAAAAGAATTAAAATGGCCATACCCTTTGACCCATTGATTCCACTACTAGGCCTGTACTCCAAGTCAAAAAGGAAAAAAACCTCATATGTGCCGAAATATTTCTGGCAGCACTTATTTAAATTTTTTTTCAATTAAAAAAAGCTATTCTCTTCTTTTTTTTGCTTTTATTAAAGATTTTATTTGAGTTTTACAATTTTTCCCCCAATCTTCTTTCCTTCCCCCCTCCCGAAAGCAATCTGGCAGTCTTTGTTTCCATGTTGTACATTGATCCAAATTGAGTGTGATGAGAGAGAAATCATATCCTTAAGGAAGAAACATAAAGCATAAGAGATAACAAGATCAGACAATAAGATATCTGGTTTTTTTTTCTAAATTAAAGGGAATAGGGGGCGGCTAGGTGGCATAGTGGATAAAGCACCGGGCGTTGGATTCAGGAGTACCTGGGTTCAAATCCGGTCTCAGACACTTAATAATTACCTAGCTGTGTGGCCTTGGGCAAGCCACTTAACCCCATTTGCCTTGGAAAAAACCTAAAAAAAACCCCCCAAAAAACCTCTTTCTAACTTTAGGGGCGGCTAGGTGGCGCAGTGGATAGAGCACCGGCGTTGGAGTCAGGAGTACCTGAGTTCAGTTTGGACCTCAGACACTTAATAATTACCTAGCTGTGTGGCCTTGGGCAAGGCACTTAACCCCATTGCCTTGAAAAATCTAAAAAACAAAAAAAGGGGGTGCTGAAAAGAAAATGACATAAACCCCCCCCCCAAAAATAAATAAATTAAAGGGAATAGTCCTTGAACTTTGTTCAAACTCCACGACTCTTTATCTGGATACAGATGGTATTCTCCATTGCAAACAGCCCAAAATTGTCCCTGATTGTTGCACTGATGGAACGAGCAAGTCCATCAAGATTGACATTGCCCCCATGTTGCTGTTAGGGTGTACAGTGTTTTTCTGGTTCTGCTCATCTCACTCAGCATCAGTTCATGCAAATCCCTCCAGGCTTCCCTGAACTCCCATCCCTCCTGGTTTCTAATAGAACAATAGTGTTTCATGACATACATATACCACAGTTTGCTAAGCCATTCCCCAACTGAAGGACATTTTCTTGATTTCCAATTCTTTGCCACCACAAACAGGTCTGCTATGCATATTTTTGTACAAGTGATGTTTTTA